>NC_083359.1:98394313-98694313 GCF_030254825.1 Meriones unguiculatus | reverse complement strand
ACTCAAGTGTTATGACATAATTGAATTCATCCAAATGAAATCATAGAATTTATCAATTCTAATATATTAAAGATACCGGAGTTTTCTTAGTCCTAAAGGAAAATTCAAAATATATTCTTCCCCCCATCTCTGTGAGTTTCAGAAGAAACAAAGCAAAGGCACAAGGCCCCTAAAGTAACACTAAGGAGATGCTGGCAGGTCTGTCAGAGAAGCCAGGGCCATTGATGTTCTGTGACTCTGCTACCTTCTTCTGAACACCCACAAAATGACAGAGTGAACAAATACTTTTAAATATACCCTCTTCAGGGAGGAGATGCCAGGCCAGGAAACTAAAATTGTGGAGTTTTGAAGGGGTTTGAAATTTTTCAGGAGGCTGGGACTTTGTAGTTGGCTTGAGAACACCCACCTTTACCTTCCTGCAGCAACCCATTGTCCTTCTGCCCCATGTGACTGGTGGTTGTCCATGGCCAGTGCCTTGGCAGCAAGAGACACTTTCTTCTATTGACTCCTGTTTTCTTCCTCTGCCAGGAACCAGAGAAGTTGTGTAGAGTGCTTCTTTTTTTATCCTCCAGGGCAGAGTCTACAAAGCACTAATGTTAGGAAAAGGAAGCCAGGAACACAACCGGTGTAAATAAAAGTTGTAGAGCCCAAGTCCAGTGGATTTATCTATAAAACAAGTCTCTTGCCTAATACCCAGGGGAGCATTGTGGAAGAGGGGTTGGAAAGAATGTAAGATCCAGAGGGTCATGGAGCCCCACACAGTCTCACCAACATGACTACCTGATCATGAGCTGAAGAGGGACAGCAGCTGACATGAGCTGAAGAAGGACAGCAGCTGACACGGCAAGCTGGGTGGGGAAAGCGCAGGAAGCCTCAGCCCTACTCAGGCAACTGAAGCATGTCAAGTGAAAGCAGGAGAAACTGTCTTCCCCAGGGAAGAACACACACTAACTGTTTATCCAGGACCAAGTGGTCAGCCTTGATAGCAAACATACAAGTCACACTATAAAAACTGAAAAGGTTGTTTAGGAATATATATATATATATATATATATATATATGCATACATATACATACATTTAAGAATTATTAATGAGAAAAGTGATCATGAACTTGAAGGAGAGCATGGAGGTTTATATGGAAGGATTTGGGAGGAGGAAAGGGAAGGGAGAAATGATATAATTAAATAACAATATTAAAAAGAAAATAAAAAGGAAAAAGCCATGGGCGAATACAAAGGATAGTCTGTGAGATGCAGTATGTGGTCTAGCTACGTAGGGAAGCTCCCCGGACAGTAGGTAGAGATTAGATGTTAACACAGCCAAGGTCACCACTGTAGGGAGCCATTCCTTCCTCTAGGTAATAGACCACACGTCAGGCTGCTTTCAGGATGCCCTGGTGCCAAAGTGTGGTGTTCACAGCTTGGAGTTCTTTGCAGCCTGTAATTTATATGGATGTTTGGATTGTAAACTGGACCCTAAATTTGATTCATCCTTGAATATTTTTGAAGGGAGTAATGAAAATTTTGTTTATTCTTGTCAACTGGGACTTGATTAATTAAGCAAACTCATAGTCATTAAGAACCTACTCTTTGACTAATATTCTATTCTGATAAATTTTTTTGTATTTTATAAATATCTCATGGAATGTTGTGAGTGAAGTTTTTTTTTTAAAAAATCTATTTACAAATGAGATAGAAACTCTGAGAAATCCATATATTTGCTTAGAAATATGCTACTAATAAGACACAGTGGTCCAAACCCCAGGTTTGATTTCTGAATTTGGTCTATTTCTTACCACATGGAGTCTATGTTGCATTCTTTCTCTATGATAAACTCAACAATACAAATGAATAATTTTTACTTTCTGAAATGGAGAATCAGATAAATATCAACATGATACCTATTCATATTCCAATCCCAGTATGATCACCGTGCGTAGGAATTAACATAAACAATGTGTTGTTTTGGTTGGCTTTTGTTTATTGAGTGGTTTTGAATTCGTGCTATGTTGCTGTGGCAATTTCTCTCTCCAGCAGTGAATGTTTTAATTATTCGCTAGGCTCCTTGTGGCTGTGTTTGGGTTTCTTTGAGATTTCATTTTACACCCTTCCAATTGTTGGCAAATATTCATCATGTAGCAGACCTACCCATCTGTTCTGCTACCAGACCAGACATCACAACAGTCAAAACAGCAGATCAGCCTCTGCCATGAGTGATGATGAGGCAGGGTAACAGAATGAAAGCGAGAGCTGAAATGACAGATGTGGAAGTAGGTGCAGGTTGAACCTCACAAGTCTAAAATTCTCTCGAGCCTAGGCCTTTCTGAGTACTCAAAGAGATCCAAAGATTCATATTTTGGACGGTTTCGGGTATTTATTTATTTTGAACTAAGGGTTTTCTATGTAGCCCAGGCTGGCCTCAGACTTGCGGCAATCCTTTTCCCTCAGCTGTGGCAACAAAGTGTGTATCACATCTGGTCCCCAGATTTTAAATTTAAAATATGTACAACTTAAAAAAAGTCTATGCAAAACTCTCTGTATCTGAAAAAAAAAATATCCCAAATATGAGAGACTTCTAGCCTCAAGCATTTCAGATTATAGATAATTATTCTACATGGGTATCAGCTTGGGAACATGTAGCGTTTCATCTGGGAAAGGAAAGGCTGAGGATATTTACAGATGCCATGAGACTTGGAATTGAGTAAGTGGTGAGAGAAAAACCAGCAGACAGACAGACTGACAAACCAACAAACTCCACTGAGTTAGCTGAAGCCTGGTTTATGGCACAGATAAACATGACATCCAGGCATCCAAGGATGATGGCTGATGATGCTTGGGGATGGAGGGCTATTTGAGGTGCCTGGTCCTTCACCTCCTCTTATCCTCTATTATTTGAAGCACGTAGGTATTTTGCTGCCATGTTCCCGGAAGCGTGTCATTTCTCTTTCTGAAATGTGTGTGCCGCCGCAGTGCTACAGTAGCTTTATGGCTAGTGTAACTGCCTCTGTGGTGGTGGAGGTGCACCAAGCTTTTAAAGAAAACTCTTCCACACCCTGACCACTGCTCTCCTCCAGGTAACACATAAAGCCGATAGATAAAAGTTTCTGTGAGCTCCGCCGTCTTCCAAATGCAGCATTTCCACATTTCACTTCTTCTTCTTTCTTCACTTTTGTGAAGTGACAGCTGCTGTTAGTTCTTTGGATTTCTTTGCAGTTTTTCATGTATGGATTGGCATTTGGTTTATATTGGTATGGTTTTAATTTTATGTAGATCGAGCCATTTTGTTCTCCCTGCCCCCATTTTGTTAGCCTTTGGCCCAGCACTGAGATTTTTTTTTCCCCCATGGTGAAGCATCTAGATGCAGTTCATTCTGCTTCATTGCTGCCATGTTTTCTCGACCAGTGTTTATCCAGGATGAGTTTGCTGTTTATTCTTTTGGGTGACAAGAGCATCAACAGTCCTAGGTCCTTCTTACTGTGAAATTTTGCTCTGAGGTTTGGTTGAGTGTGCTGTACTTTGGGACGCTAATTCACAGTTGTTTGGATTCACTGCTTGTAGTCTCTGGGAGTCTCAATTCTATGTAGGAATTTGTTTTCAGATGTCCCTGTCTGGGGAACGTCCAGGCTTCCTCTCTGGTGTTAAACCTCATGTTGGCAAGCTTGAAGCTGGCGCCCTCACGTTAGTTACGTCTCCAGTGATCGTACATCTCCAGGAGAGGTGTGTACATGGAGAGGTTGGAGGGAAGGAGGCAAAATGATGGAATTGTATTTTACTTTACAATATATACTTTATTTATTTTAGAAACACAAGAAGGGGAGACCTGTAGCCTGACAGAGCAGAGCCAGTTAGCTTTTGGACTTCTTTGCAGCAATGAACTCTAAGTCTTGACTGTGTCCTGCTTGGCCCTGAGGCATGAAGATAAGGCTGAAAGATTAGACTCAGTGATCTAAGTAATTTATGGTTGAAAACAAAAGGATAAAGATCTTTCTCTTAAATGCAAAACTAACTCAATGTTTCTACTCATTACTGATGACTTTCATTAGAGCTTTGATGAATTTACTATTGTGTGACATTTTTAAGATGCCTCATAATTTAAAAAAATATAGTGCTGTTGAATAACAATAAGTGTTGAGTAAAAAAAATGAAACGATGCTGCTTTTTGATAATCTCAAAGTAATTTATGTATTTAAATACGTGCGTGAAATCCTGCATTTGTATTTTTTCTTTGTCATTGACTTCCCAGTAGCTCAGTCGGATTTTTAAATATTTATGTTTTATATTTTCCTGCACCTGTCCCATGACAATACTCATAGACCGTGCAAACAAAGAGGTATGAGTGCTGGGCTTGTGAAACCATTTTATTACTGTCCGGATCCCCTTTGGAAATGAAGCTGCTTTTTCAGATGCTGTTTGGACATGCTATATAGCAGTAGTCAGTAATTGTACAGATTATCATCATAAGCTTCTCTTCCACATACATATGGCTTTTGTGCTGGTAACTGGAATCATTGCATCTTAATTTGAATGAGAAAAAAATAGTCAGCAAAAACATTTTAAGAGAGGTGAAAATATTTTTAAAAAGAAAATAAATGAACCATATCTGTGAATTTAAATTCACTACAAAGCGGGAAAATGGCATAGCTAATCGAATGCATATGCACTTCTGTACCATTGTTAATGTATACACATCAGGTGATGTGATCTCACACCGAATAAGTCTTTTAAAAATTAGAGTATTTCCTTCTGGCTTGAGACCTTGGATGAGAAATGAAATGGATTCCAGGATACTTCTCTTGGCTCTTTCGGTCTCATTGCTCTCACATCTTGGTGTTATGATGACCCTGTTTCCATTAGACTAACACTGTCACTTCTCAGGAAGAGAAAAAAAAACAAGTTTGATGGATTTTGAGACAGTAACTGAAAGATTAAGCCTTAGCGGTCTTCTCTGCTGGTGTCAGAACACAGCTTTTGTTGATACACGGCACCTAAAGCCTGGTTCTGGTAGCCAGGTCAGGAGGGCACCTGGTGGTAGTTCAGAAGATGAACGGTTTTAGAAACATTGTCTTGAAAGAAGTGGATTACTGTGTTCAGGGAGAGAAACCAGCAGGACTATGTGCAGCATTTTTAATTCACTGCGTTAATTCACTCTAACACAGGCTGGGTTAGAGCTGTGCTTTATTTGAAGCCAGTGGCCATTACAGACACTGAGATGATCCTAGGCATCATGGGAAGAACACTGGCTGCAGTAGGTGGACCCTTAGAATATATCTGCCTGGGGCTCATCTTGGCGTTTGGACAGGGTCACTGTTTTGGTCTGGATGTACAGTGTATATATAGTGGAGGCTGGGGACCAAGTCGGGAGGATGACGGGGCCCTGGCTGTTTATTTCTGCCTCTCAGCTCTGTCTGCAGAGGTGGTTTGGATGAAAGTAGCCCCCATAGCTCGCATGTCTGCATACTTGGTCCCCAGCGGGTGGAACTATTTGGGAAGGAGCAAGAGGTATGGCCTTCTTTGAGGTGTGTCACCGGGGCAGGCTTTGAGATTTTAAAAGGCTCTCGCCATGCCCAGTGTTCTCTGACTCCTGTTCTTTGGCTCAAGAGCGAGCCGTCTGCTGCTGCTTCACCGGGCTACCTCTGTGCCCTCATTCCGCCATTTATTTGTAGGAACCTTTCTACCCAAGAGAGAGCAGGGTCGCTTTTCACTTGACCTTTATGCCACCCAGTAGCGTTTGCAATAGCGGATGGTCAGTAAATATGAAAAACGAGCATCACATGATATCTACGTTAGTAACTTTTAACTTGCTAACTAACCTTACATATACCTAAAAGTACCAACCCTATTGGAGCAGGCCACATGGGTAGTGTTAATTATCAACATGACAGAATCCAGACTCCTCTGGGAGGTTGGCCTCTGCGGATGCCTCTGGAGATGACCCGTGGCTGAGGTAAGTGAGAAGAAAACATCCTCCCACTGAATGTGATGTCATTTCCTGGGACAAGCACGGAAGGGAAGCCGAGCAGCAGTAAGCATTTGTCACCCCTTCCGAATGTGAGCGAGGTATGGCTGGGAATGTGAGTGAGGTATGGCCGGGCACCGCAAGCTTCTGTGTCTACGCTTCCCCGCCGTGGTGGACTAGACTCTTGTCCTGTAAGTGAGTGCAGGCCTTAAGTTTTCTTGGGCCTGCAGTGGCAGGAAAGGGAACTGAGACCTACTCTTTCAAGTTCTCGAGTCCTAATTTATGTGAGTGAAGCATTCTATATGAAAACATATTGTCGCACCATATTTAAAGCTTGTCTCCTTCCCCCTTTTCAGTTTTCCTTTCCTTTTACCGCTGAGTGAACATTGCTATTTTCTGTGTGCTTCTGTCATTGGCATCAAAATATTTATCTTTTAAATATTTTCTGTCTGTAAGAATTATATATTGTGACATTATTGGAGTCGTTACATTATTCAGTAGTTTCGGTATTGGTAAGAATTGACCAAGCCAGGAGAGTTAACAAAGATCAGGTGGGTATTAAGCATGTTTCTGAAAATCATTGGCTTTTTGTGTTTCATGACAGCCTCTTGTAAATCTGCATGCAGAATGATAATTCACGCTAACAGCGTTCATGTCCCATGAGGTGCTAGAAATCAGTTCTAAAATGGCAGAATGAAAGAGTGCCTCGCAGATAAAGTCAATGAGCTGTCAAAGACTTTTTCTTCATCAAACACATCCGGAAGCACTCTGTGCTATTCTAGACTCTCTCTAACCTTCTTTCTAGGATTCTTTTTTTTTTTTTTTTTTTTTTAACCAGGAGAAAAATTAACAAACATATGCGGTCAAACAGAAGGTGCTTGCCATAGTACCTTGGAGCGATGTTTCAGTCACCAGGAAAATGGTGAAAGGGAAACCCAGCATTGATTGCTGTTGCTAGGCAACATCTTTTGCAGCAGATGTACCCGGGACAGTGGCGCTGTCTCCCAGCACAACCACACAGGATAAAAAGCAGTATAGTGCTGTGATGTTTCAGAGAAGCTGGGATCAGCCCCATACTTCCTCTTCCGCCTTGGTTCCCTTTGACACATACTTGAGAAGTTAATATCACATTTGCCAAATATGTAGACAGTGAGAACTTGGGAGCCCTTTGGGCATTTTTAGAGTGGCATGAATGGATTCATTGAGCCAACTCTAAAGGAATCAAGTTTGTTTTTTTTTCCCAAGTAATTTTTAATTTTGCTGTGCGTTCCTGTGCTCTTTCACTCATTTATCCATGCATGTACCCACAGCTGCATGTCTGTACTGCTGACAGAATGACAATGCATCATTTTATGTATTGTAAGTGTGATGAAGGAGCCATTGTGTCAGTGCAGACATTTTGTAAAGACAGGCCTCTTGCCTTCCTCTGAGCTTTTGGGGTACATGGGACTGTCCTGGGCAGTGAGCCTCTTGCCCCCAGTCTGGAAGGTAATTCATGAGTATGCATTGTGTATATGCTCCCTGAGTCATTCTGATAGTAGAAGAGGCATCCTTGAGAAATACTGAAGTAGCTATCAGTGACAGTTTTGTCAATGTCACTTGTCAGTTTCAAGTCATTCCTGGAGAAACCACTTGCTGCAGAGTTCAGTCAGTGCCGACCACTGCAGCCTCTTCATGCTGGAATTGTTGTTGAGGTGAATGAAGCAGGTCAGTTCATCTTCCTTCTAGAACTTGGTCTCTGACTGTCTCTTGAGGAATTTGAAGAGCAGCATCACCACTTGGTACTCAATCGCCTGAAGAACTATAAATACACAGAAGCCTGTCAACCACCATCCATGTTTATACAGGAAGATCCTGAAGATGGACATTTTAGCCTTCTTGACCTTGAAGAACCAACCAGTGATCCAAGAAGTAAAGCAGCAAGTACCCGAATCCACCTCTTCTGTGTTGTTTTAAACTTCAAATCTCATAACACGGCATTTCAGTGGTCTCTGTACTGTGACTCTAAGCAAGTTTTTAATAAGCCTGTAAGCTTATAAAATGTTGGGGTAATTATTGCCTATTATTCTTTAATAGATAATTCTTTTCTGCTTTCTCCAGTCATTTATGCTTGGAATCCCTGATTTGGTTAGTGCACGTTAAGATCTTGGCCTTCGCTAGGCGTGGTGGTACATGCCTGTACTCCCAGCACTTGGGAAGGCAGAGGCAGGTGGATCTCTGTGAGTTCGATGCCAGTGTGCTCTACAGAGCAAGTCCAAGACAGCCAAGGCTACACAGAGAAACCCTGTCTCAAAAATCAAAAAACAAAAACAAAACAAAAAGATAACAAAGAAACAAAGACCTTGACTTCTCCTGGGTACAGGTTAATGTATGGCTCTTATTAGTTTGTCTAGTTCTTTACCGTTCATTTATCAAGATAAATGACTTTTAGATGATGCATTCATTTAAGTCTGTTCAGAAGTTGCTAAGGTTTGCAATTTATCACACAGTCGTTTCTGATCTTGTTTGTTGTCCCTGACTAGAGTGATGTTCATTGAATATGTATTGAAGACTATGGAAAATCATGTTGCACTAAAAGCATTAGCAATAAGTGTGTTCGAGGAGGCTGAAATAGTTGCTGGTAATCAATCGTAAAGCTTATTTTATGTGTTTGGTAATGGAGACATTTCATTATTTATAATTTTTAAATTACTTCCATTTTGAAATTAGCCACCCTCGTTTCAGTCCGTGTGCAGCAGTGAAATAATATATTTTCTGAATCTATATCATCCTGTACGGTTTGACCTTTGGCTAGATCCAGCAGTAAAGATCAGGATGAGTTATGCTGTAGTGGAAAGGGGTTTTACGTTGCTCCATGCGTGGTGTTGTGCCGTCACACGTGCTGTGTAATATTATTAATTCACTTGAATCATAATGAGCTAAGAAAAAAAAAAACCCATACGCTGGTTTTGGCTAATGCATCCTTGGATGTAATACCTGAATAGTTTTGCATGAGCAGCCATGCAAGGCGGACTGCAGCCCAATTGCCTGCGGGCAGCAGAGCATATTTCTGCATGTGTGCTCTCTCTGTGTGTGTAGGTGACTCGTCAATCCTAGCAGTGTTCTTCTCTTTATTTAGGAGTTAAGTATTTAGAATGTAAGAAACAGTGAACATTTGAAGAGTTACTACTAAACCTCTCAAATAGTAGGAAGGCACAAATGACTCTGAAACCTGATCACCAGCAGCTTGCTGGCGAGAATGGAGCTGTGTGCATGTCTCCGCTCATGTGGGCCCAGCGGTATGTATGTCCACACAGCAGCGAATCCTTGACAATGTCCTCCACCGTGCCGGGATAGTGAGTACGTCTCAGTCTTAGTCACATGGCCGGGGCCTTTGGTTCACTCTCTGTCTAATTTCCTGGCATGTAACGACTCATGTAGTAGATACACTATGACCGTAACGCGTTGGAGAGAGGGAGACTTGGCTTCCAGTGAGCCTGTGAGGTAGAGATAACTGCCATCCTAAAATCATTCACGTAACACATAAATTCGCTTTAGAGAGTTGAAGCATTTCTGAAAGTTTCTTAGTGCTAGAAAACCAGCTTCCCGTCATAGTTTCTCTGTAGTGCTAGGCAGATACCTATATGGGAAAAATTTCCGACAGCCAGGGGGCCATCTAAGAATGCTTCTAATCTATTCAGATTTTTACATAGCATTAGTTTTATAGAGAAAGGAAGTTTTTCTACTAAAACATCTCGTGTGGAGGATTGAGTGACGCTGGGATCACCGGGGAAGTTCTGAGTGTGTAGCTCCTCCTAGGAGCCAGTGTTTGGGGGAGAATACAGTTTCAGCTGGGGCTACCTGGCTGATTTGAGGCTAGCAGTGACTTATTAGCCAGCCTAGTGCAACTGTGGATCATTCATATTGGAAAACTTGAAAGTTAAATGTTCCTTACTTTGCAAGTTAAGCGCTCAGCTTCCTGATTTTATTAGTATGTTCGGATGTTTCAGAAGATCGTTTAGATTTTGCTGCGATGGGTTTTGCAAGCCCGTAGTCCCAGCTTCTTCAGAGGCTGAGGCAGGAGCATGGCGGGTTTGTGGTCTGTTTGGGTTATAGAGGCTAGCCTGAGCAACTTAGTCTCACCATAAAAAGTAAAGAGAAGACTGGGTATATGGATCCATGATGGAGCCCTTGCCTGGGCTGTGCAAGGCCCTATGTTCATTCAGTTCCTGCCTCATCAGCCAAGAAAGCCTGAGACTTGTGCTAACTGTGTAATTGATAGTCTTTAGCTCCCTAAACATTCCAGTACTGGAGCATTCTCTCAGCGTACTATGATTTTTAAAAAGTAATAAAAGCAATGCATCTTTATTTTAGAATTGAGGAAAAATGATATTACTTATGAAAGTTACATATATTTTTTCTGCTGCTTAAAAGAATTATATATTTTCTACAGATACTGTAGTTGTTCTGTGCTCATGTTTTTTTCTGTGCTTTAAATTGGTGTTCACTGACTGCTTTATTATATTAAAACATTATTGTAGCTTATAATTTTTTAATAAATATTATTTTGGGAGGTTTAGTAATATTATGTATGTTTTGCCTACGTGTGTGTGTGTGTGTGCACGTGTGCACGCCATGTGCATGCTTTGTGTCCATGGAGGTCACAAGGCCACCACAGCCCCTAGAACTGGAGTGACACGTGTTCTGAGCTGTCCTGTGGGTGCTGGGAACCAAACCTGGGTCCCCTCTGCGAGGATAAGTACCCACTTACCCACTGAGCCATCTCGTCAGCCCATAAATATGTTTTTAATCACTTAAAAATTTTAATGAGCAAATATGTTTAAAACTCTCTGTTTTCCCTTGACTTTTTCTTCCGGATACCCTATAGCCATTGTCTCTTTCCAGCATGTAGCTGTCTTGCTCTGTTTATTCTGAAATCAGTGGCTATAAACCTTTTTCTTTGAGAGCTAGGCTGTGAATGTTTTATGTTTCTTGGGCTAAGAGCCGAAATTGAGACCACGAATCATGTAACAAGAGAGAAAACAAATGTTGGAACATTTTATTCTTGAAATTCAGATTAATTTCACTGAGATGTTAAATCAAATTGAAATGTTTAAGAACATACTTTAATTTTATTTTTATTTGAAAATGATATATTTTATATTTTTATTCCTTTTGTGCGCCAAGATTTTGTTTTTTAATTGCTCTACGGTCATCTTGACATGAAATTTGAAAGTTTTGAAAAAGTTTCTCCTTCAAAAGTTTTTTGTTTTTATTTTTAGTTTTACCACATTCACAGGATTTAATCAGTTGTAATTAGTTAACTACACTCATACTTAGTGCTTCTTTAGAAAGCCAGTTTTCTGGTTCTCCCACCACCCATCCCTGTAGTCTATAACAATCATGGTGGCCAGCATTTGTTAGGCAGTTTGCTCTTTGTTTCTGCGGGTTCCCTCACTGCAGATTGAAAGTAGTTGGTTTTTTTTTTTGTTTGTTTTTTTTTGTTTTTTTTTTTAATTATGCACATCCAGGCCCTCTCCTGCAATCGATATGGGGTAACTTCTATTTGAGCAGCGTTTGCGTTGTTAGGCATCACAGGTGAAGCAGAGGTTGAACGTGCGTGGGAGGATGTGTGTAGGCTGTCTAGAAGCGTGTGCCGTTTATCTGAGATACCTGAGCATCGGTACATTTTGCTGTCTGTGTCAGCTTCTTGGATTCCACAGGACGAATGTGTTTCCAGGGTGTCCCTGGCATCGGTGCTCTGTCGGGGTTAATCTTCTCCACGTTGCTCTGATGTTCATTTTATTATTGTCTCATCTAGAAAGATAAATTAGCGTAGGCAATGAGAACTGAAATAATTTGTTCGTGGCCAGCAAACCTCTGCACCTGGGGGCTGGTAGATCCATCCCCCTCCTTCTCTCTTTCTCTCTCTTGTCCATTTTTCCCTTGGCTGGAAGAAGCATGCACACACACATGCTTGCAGACCTCTTGTCTGAGACATAAATTATCAGTGAAGTTCAGCAGGACAGTTCCGAGCCACAGTGGCTTTTTCCTCCTAGAAAAGACAAAACTGTCTCTGCAGTGCCCCGTTTGCTATTTCCCTCTTGGGAAGGGAAGGGCTAAGACTGGCCTGGTTTTTATCTTTTCCCAGGCATCCTCTACTCTCCCTGCCCAAACTATGCTGTAGGCTCACATTTCCCTTTTTAACAATCAGACATTTTGCCAAGGTTTGTCCCGGCAGGTCAGTTTTAGTTAAGTTTGTATGAAATAACGAAATTCCTGTGATGTCAGATTTCAGTGTTTCTTTGGATTAGAAAAGACCCTCGCATCACATCTGTGTTTCTTGCCTCTATTCCGCTCGCTTTGGTTCCTCTCTGCAAATGTGCACTGCTCTCATCGGGTGTGTTCCCATAAACTACAGACAAAGCCACACACTATCTCAGCAGTGAAACAGATGCCAGCCTGGGGCTTGCCTTTCCTGCCCTGAACACTTTCTCTTCCTTCCTGTTTCCAGAGGCTCCTGCCCATTCCCTACCAGGCTCCCGTTAGAACCATTAGCAGGAAGCTCATTCTTTCTCCTCACTCTCCTTCAGGGTGGAAACTGCCTCCTGCGGTGGCAGTCCCAGGCCTTGGTTTGCAGGGCCAATCGTGGCAACAGTAATTCTCCAAATGCTCAGTTTCCCGAGCTGTGATGAGTTGTCCATTTCCTATTCTACTAATGTGATTCCTGTGAAAACTGGACGCTAACAAATTGATATAGCCAAAGTACTGATTTCTGAAAAAATTCAGATTCAAAACTGAAAAAAAAATTAAGCATATCTTCCATCTCAGGCACACTTATTTTTTTTTTTTTTCCTAGCTTACGACTGAACAACAAAGCCAAAACCTGGTTCATTGCCAGTAGCTGTTTTATTTTGCAGACAGTATAGTTATTTTTTTTTCTGTTTTTTTTTTTAACTTGTTTTTACCCTACATCTTTTCTTTGGATGTTGTTTCATCTTTATACAAGGGTCTTTAATAAACGTGACAATGGCTGGCTTTTCCCCGTGGGTCATACTCTTGTGATATGTGTTTTCCACATTGCCTTTATTTGTAGCTCCCAGTTCATTGACCTTTGCCACTCCCATGCTGTATGTTAGTTTGAAATAGGTCCTAACGGATTCCATCATAGAGCTGTGATGGTTTCCAAGGTTACTGTAATAGGAATCAGTAGTAAAGATGAAAGCGTTGGTGGGAGAAGCAGTGTGAATCTTAAAATGAACTGGAGAGATGGTTCAGCAGTTAAAAACTGCTGTGGCTCTTTCTGAGGGTCTGAGCTGGGACCCGTCTCAGTCATTGGGTCCCTGATATCCATGTTTCAAGCAGATCCACTGTTTCTGGCTTCGTCAGAAACCTACACATAGGTGCACATGGCTCACATACACACGCACAGAGATAATTCAAAGTAAGATAAATATAAATAAATAAATAAATAAATAAATAAATAAGGTTAGAGAGAAACCTGTATCCAGATAATAAATGATAATGCCATATTTACTTCTCTCTTTCAGATTGATCCTTGTGACTGATCGTGGCAGAATTAGATACATCAGTGACTTGTAACTCAGAAATTCAGATTTGTGATATATGGTTTAGCCTAGCCATATGGCCTAGATGTATGGATGACTTCAATTTAATTTCTGTGTCCCCTACCTAGTGTCTCTATTCTTGATAGAAGTGACCAGTCATGGTTATTTGAAGCAGTGTGAATATCCAAGACCTATCTTAACTCTCAAGGCTGACATTCCTGGCTAATTATCAGGAATGAACTGTTCGGGAGCTCAGCCTGATCCTGAGTAGGCCAGCATTTTTGGCAAATCAATATATTTAAAAGGGATTGACAAATTAATAGGGATTATATTTCCACAAACTTAGCTTTTTATAGTTGTTAAATCAGTTGCAATGAAATGATGAACAGTCACCCAAACTGTTAAAATTTAATATACTTAATCTAAAGTGCCCAGTGCTTGAAGGTTCTAACCGTCCCTGTATTTCATTAAAGCATTTGCTCTAAAGTGCTTTGTATGCCACAGTTCGCTTAGTTGTGTGTTAGTGAGAATGACAGATTTACTTGTCTGAGGACATGCTGAGTAAGGCGTTCTGTTCGGGCTGTGCCGAAACTGCCTTTATGCAGCACAGTGGAGAAAACCCAGAAATAGAATTGGTTATTGATTTTGCTTATTTTGCATCTGTGGCAAGAGAAAAAATACTTGTGATCTGTCTTTCAAGCATACAAATTCTGTGCAGTTTTTCTCCGTCATTTTTGTCTGATGTTGGTACTGCCAGAATTTGCCACCTGATCCCACCTCTGTACGTTACATCTGTGACAATCAGCATTCCTAAAATACCTGTTTAATTTATTACCAGTTTCATTTCCCCACAGGAGTTGTGTCACTTATTCAGAACCCTCTTACCTTCTCATGTTGGTTTATGGTAGAATATTGGTTCTAATGTATATACTGAGGAAGCTGAGAGGCCCGCAGATTAAAAGCAGGTTCTGGTCAGCTATGCGTTCCCTACACATTTAAAGTTATATTAAAATAGTTTATGATTCAAAGCCAGTAGGTCCTTTTTAAAAAGATTTGTTTTTTTATGTATACGAATGCTCTGTTTGCATGTATACCTGCATGCCAGAGAGGGCAACAGATCTCATTAAGGATGGTTGTGAACTCATTATAGATGGTTCCCAGCCATGTGGTTTGCTGGGGATTGAACTCATGACCTCTGGAAGAGCAGCCATTGCTTTTAACCACTGAGTTATTTCTCCAGTTTACCAGTAGCTTCTTAATGATGGTGTGAAAGGATCATTTACATGTATAACTAGTAAACATTAGTCATCTAGTGTGATAACTTACAGATGTTCTCTCTCTCCAGGTTTTTGACTGTGTTCTGAAATATTAAATGTATACAGAAGTAATCTTTTAGGTAACTAAGATAGTATCAAAGAATTCTTTTTTCCAGGCATGGTGTTGCCCTTCTTTAATGGCAGCACTCAGGGCGGCAGAGGCAGGTGGATCTCTGTGAGTTTCGAGGCCAGCCTAGTCTACAAAGTGATTCCAGGACAGCCAAGGCTGCACAGAGAACCATGTCTCGAGAAACAAACAAACAAACAAACAGCCCCCAAAGTTTCTTTTTAAGAAGCCACATTTTCCTAATTTTAAAGGAAAAGCGTGGGTTTTGAGCCATCGTGCCGTTTGAGTAAACACAGTATGTAATGCACAGCCGTGTGCTAAATCATTGCAGCCACCATTGAGTAGCCAATGAGACCTTTACATAGTCAGGTAACAATCCCAATCTTCAGAAGATGAAAAGCCAAACCGTTTTCTTAGGAATTGTTTCAGGCCACACTCTGATCCGGACATAGTGCCGAACACTGAGTACTTGAAGAGAGAATACCTAGTTCCTACCTTCTAGGAGCCTGTGTCTGAGACGGGGAAGACGGCAGAGAACGCGGAGGGGCGCAGCAGTGTTTTCTGGGGGATGTGAGAAAATGAAGTGGCACAAAGAAGCTGGATTTCAGAAATGTGAGAGATGAGTGACAGGTGAAGAAATGGGGACAGTGACTCTTAGAGATTATAGGGGTTGGGGGTGTAAAGCCGATGACATTGATTGGCAGGCCTATCTTTCTGGCCCACCTATGGTATTTCATTGTTACCGCGACATAAAAAGCTTGGGAAATCCCACATAGATACACATCTGTGTCCTTTTCAAAATCAGAGCAGGACAGATGTTCTGGGTTTTGTTTTCATAAGTGGCTTCAATGGGCTTGGTGCTCTCCGGCTTCACCTCTGGACTGTGCTGGCTAGCTGGGCTCTTTTCCATTTGATTTGCAGACATCGTCTTCCCTGGGAGGGAAGCAGCCAGATGGAACCGGGAGAAAATCCAGATCAAGTGAAGGTTCCCAGTTCTTTCAAGTAGGAAAGGATTTGAAGACGTTACAGAATGAAGAAGATCCGTCATCAGATCAGAGCTTGGGGAGAAGAAATGCATTGGGCTGAGTGGTGCCCACCCCAGATTCACGTGTTGAGATCTTAGCTCCCAGTGCCTCAGAATGTGGCAATATTTGAACTGCTACCCTTTAAAGAGTCCAATCTGATTAGTGTCCTTGTCACCAAAGGAAGGGACATCAGAGACATGTGTGCCCAGATGGACAGCCACATTTGCCAGTCAAAGAGACGGGCCACAGGGAAACCAGATGTCTAGCCTCTAGAGCTGTGAGGAAACACTCTCATTTTGGTCACTCTTATGTGGCATTGCACTGGGCATTGCACTGGCATTCACTCTTGCAAGTGAACCCAGGGGTTCTGAGGGGATGACTGATGGGTCAGGGGCAGTTGGCTCCAGGAGGACAGAAGCCACGTCTGAGTGTTGCCAGACAAATCTCCAGTGTCATATACACTTCTTGCCAAAGGTTCAAGGAATGCTTATTAAGGGTTAATTTAAATCAATTTAACTCGTGAGAGTGAAACACAGCCCTGGGTCAGAGGGATTTTGTTGTGGATGGTGAAAGGAGCACTGGGGACCCTTACTTCCTGTGTATAGAGGTTGAGGAGTGCCATCATAGGCTTACCATGTCGGTGTCATAGGAGGCACGTAGAAGCTGCTCGTAGAAGCCCACAAGGTACCTGAAAGCGGCGTGGAAGTCTGGTGTTTCCGCACTTCATTTCAGACAATAAATGACTCGCAATAAATGACTCAGGGATCTAGAGCTGGCTACCCATCTTCTATCACGCGAGGAAGTGTTGGCTTTGAATTGCTTTTTAAAAAAGGCACACAGGAGTTAGGGAGATGGTTCATGCAGAGCACCCACGTTGGTTCCGAGTGCCCACACAGTAGCTCACAGTTGACTGTAACTCCAGTTCCAAGGGATTCGATCCCTTTTCTGGCCTCCTGGTGCTGCATACTATATACAGTCAAAAAACATATGTAAAATAAAAAATAAACAAATATTTTTGAAAGGCATAAGAAGTGTGGGTGCTTCTGATCCTGTATTAGTAAGGCTGTCTATTTCAGGGAGCAGTGGTCTGTGTGTGTGTGGGTGCATGTGCGTGCATATGCATGTGTGTGCATCCTTTTGTGACCAGTCTCCCACATTCTCAGCGCCGTCCGTTTGGGCTGATGGACCTGGAGGCACACTCTCACTTTGTCGAATGAGTATGCCTATTCGTCTGCCTCTAAGGGTGCTTTTCCTTGCTGTTGCTGTGCTCTGCCTCTAGGCTCCAATCCTTCGTTTCTGTGTCACCAGAGAGCATTCCTGTGTAGTATGTGTGAGGCTGCTAGCTGCAGGTCCGGGAAGCTTCTTGTCCAGGATGGCTTGCATTCCCTAAGCCGCACTTGGATTTACCATCTCACAGGATGCCATGATAAAAAAACAAAACAAAAACAAAAACAAAACAACAAAAACTTCGGTTTTGGTTGGGAAATAGAAGGAAATAGGAAACCTCAAGTTTCATATCTGGTGACTTTAGCAAAGTCACACTCACTCTGTAGACTTGTTTCAGGTGTGGTAGAGTGACAGCATCCCTTTCATGTGTTTGCTGGAGAATTGAAGGGATATCTGTGTCTGTGCTCATCTCTCTTCAGCCTCCATGCTTCCCGCCTCTAGGACCAGCATCTTGGCTTTGAGTGACCTCTCTTCTGACTCTGGAGAAGGGTTAGTGTAATTTATCCATACAGTGCTCCTGTGAGCACGCAGCCTAACTTAAGTCAGAGCGCCTGTGAATTTTGAGCTGAGTGGCACAGTGTCCCGACTGGAAGGCCTGCCCTGTAGCTCCTACTGCCCTGTTAGTGCCCCGGTCTCTCACAGTATAGAGCCTTCATCCTCCTGTATCCCCCACCTTTGTGCTGGGGACCCAACAGAGGCTTGGATGCTGGGCAAGTGTACTTCCACTGCTCTGTATCCCGAGCCACTTCCCCACATTTAAAGCTTAAAATAGGCAAGTTGTTGTGCTGCAGTACACCCCAAATTTCCACTTGATTAGAAATAATTTCATAAACATTCCTTCTTAAAGGCCAAGAAATAATTTGCTGGCTGTCTTTTTCTTTATACACCCAGGACTAGGGCTGTAGTATGTTCAAAAGACAGGAAGATCTTTGTCCCTTTTCCTCGGTGCTCTCAGTTCAGCGGCTTCTGAGAAGGGGTGATGTCCTTATCCAGTTGGTGTATGGAGCACAGCCCGAAGTGAAATCCCAAATTAAGTTTGGTGCCACGTGTAGGAACTCTTCACTTTACTTTAAAAGAGTTAATTAATCGGTTTTAAGTTAAAAAAAAAAAAGCCTCCATACCATTTGGTCAATTGGAGACTCCTGAAAGAATAGTTAATTATTGAACTTTGCTCATTTGTTGATTTTATCTTTTTATCTTTTTATGCAGTCTAGTCAAGAAGATACTGTGAATGGTGGCGGCACACGCCCTTAATCTCAGTACTCAGGAGGCAGGTGGATCTCTAAGTTCCAGGCCAGCTTGGTCTACAGAGTGAGTTCCAGGACAGCCAGGGCTACACAGAGAAACCCTGTCTCAAAGAAATCAAAACAAAATAAAAAGGATCTTAAAAGTTTGATATTTAAATAAAGTTGACTATCCTGTAAAATTTGGATTTTTTTTTTTTGCCAGAAATTTTGACCTTTGGTAATTGATATTGGTCTTATATTTCTCCTGTTAAATATTATGGGTGCAACATTCAAGGCTGCATACTAAGACCTAATAATTTGGGAGCAGCTGTCGGCTTAAGAGGATAGGCCTTGAACCACTGACTTTGATGGAAACTGCCCCTTGCAATTTCTGCATGAATATTCATTTGAGACTCAATTACTCATAGCAAAAATTCTAAATCTTATGTATATTTTTAATGAATGTGTCACTATATACTTCTGTTGAAAATGTCTTCAGAGACCTTTCTCAGATTCCTCCCGGACCCTATGGTCACATGGCTGGTGAAATGAACGTTGCCTCTCTTTAGCTTCCTCTGAATGTTAGAAGGAGACAAAGTGTTCATCTCATGCAAGTCACTGACGAATCAGTACTGCACTCGCTCAGAGACATTACTTGCGTGCCTGCTTGTATCTGTCCTCCCACTGGAGAACTGGCCTTGACTGTGATGTCCCCTGTCATTCAGAGCAGCCTGCCGGCAGCGTCACTACTGCTTCTGGCCACCCTGTGAGGAGAAGCTGAGGGCTGATGGGGACGTATGACCTTATTATTTTTTGTTTGGGCGGGGGTGTGTGTGTGTGAAGCAGGTATTATACTGAATGTCATTGGAGCCCTGGGCAAGCATGTTACCTATCAGCAGTGAAGTCGGCTCGGGGCTGTTGCCTTGATAGAAGCTTTGGGCTGCAGCTTCCACATCTGAGCACAATTGCAATGCCACACCCACACTCTTAACACGAACCCAAGATTGCTTGCAGCACCGCGCGGTGATAGACGCTGTGTGTAAAATTTGACAATAGACACTTCATTTTTAGCATATCTTAAATTTAGAGCAAAACGGTGCGGATAGTGTAGACTTCCTCCGTGTCCTTAGTGCTCAGTAATACTCTTCTTCTGATCTTGGTACCCGCCAGGCTACCCTGTTTTCAGCCACTGTGTTATCTCAGCCTTCGAGTGCTGTGGCAGCTTCCTAGACTTCGTTTCTGACAGCCTTGCCTGTTTTCAGGATTACTGGTCAGGTATTTGTAGAATGCAGCTTATGGAGCAAGAAGGAAACATTTGTTTCCTGAATAAAACATGGGTTTTATTCAGTGGAGTTGTGTATGGCTTTGCGCCTCAGCCCATAGAAAGCTGCGACTTTTGGTCGGTGTTGGCCTTAATCACATGACCAGTGTATCAGCCCACATTGGAGGGCTTGGGTTTTTTTTTTCCCCCTACCAGTGAAAAGAGTCTATGACAGTTATACATGTTATTTGGTATTTTTCTCAACGGGATATTCTTTTATCTGTTAGGCAGCTGCATTGGTCTGTACTTAGGGATGTTAGTTTTGCATTTTGAGTTACATTCGAATCTGCCTTAGGTTGTCACTCAGAGTGTCCTAGCTCTGACCTCCTGGAGCTCTGTGGGTTATGTTTCTGTGATATTCTCTGTCCTTGTGGAACTTTTTATTTATTTTAAAAGTATATCCTGCCTACACAGCCTTACGTGATGCTTGAGGCTCATCTTTGTCTTTCCTGTTGGGTCCTGGCAGCAGCCATGTCTTCAGTGAGCTCTGCTTTCCCATAGCAAAGACTTTTAGATACCAGGATCTTAGCCTTGGCCTCAACGCTTGCTTCTGGGCCTTTGGTCCTTTGCCACATAGAAGAGTTTTAGCCCCATTTAAAAAACAATAAATTTTACGTTTTCTTTTTCATGTGTATTTGTAATTTCTGGGGCTCGCTGGCTGGCAGCTTTATTCTAATTGGGAAACCCTAGGTTTATCAAAATACAGGTGGGTGGCTTCTGGGGAATAATATCTGAGACATACTTCTGACGTGTGTATCCCCATCCTTATACACATAAAATATCTTTCAAATATGCATGTTCTGAAGATACGCTCTCTCTCTCTCTCTCTCTCTCTCTCTCTCTCTCTCTCTCTCTCTCTCACACACACACACACACGGGTGGGTGGAGAATGTTTCCATCCTTCTTTCTCTTTTCTTTTCTTTTTTGTCCCCTCAATGTTTCCCAATTTTTCAGAGTTACAGATTTCTGATTCAGTAGGGTTGGGGAGGCCCTAGTTACTGGTATTGCTGATGCTTCCCAGGGCCTGCTCTTCAAGAATGACTGTGCCATCTTGCTTGATCCTCCATGAACCCAGTGGCCTGCTTGACAGATGTGGGTGAAGAAAGCCGGGCTGAAAGAAAGTTCCCCCCCCCCCCCAGGACCATGTGATGAATCTGGGTGAACAGCTACAGCAGTCCATGAAGATGTTTTGATTTTCTCTGTTAGGTTTCAACCCTGGGACAAATGGCTGAGGTGCCTATTTAACACGTCAGAGCAGACCTGGCTGCCAAGTTCTCCCTGCATCTCTCAGTCCCTATGGGTTACAGGTCCCTCCTGGCTGGCATACCTCACCCCCTACCCCTACTCTCCAGCTCAGGGTGCTAGGCTATCTTCCCTACATAATCCAACCTGCTATTTTTGCACCTTTGGGCCTCCTGGCTACTGTACCTGGTACCCTCTCTTTCCTCTCCCTTCTCCTCAAACATGTGGGTTCCTGACTGTCCCAGAGGTCCCTGCCTCTGGCTGTGCTCTCCTTCAAGCCTATAATAAACTTTTTCCCCCACCATACCTAGGAACACTCATGTTTCCTTTCTTTTCCGTTTCATCTCTTTTACTCATTCATTCTCCATTTTATATCAGGAATTTAGTTCCCTCAAATACCTCTGTGAATTCAGACATGCTCAATATCCTTGTCTTATTCTTTGGAGAGCTATTTAGATACAGTCTCCCGGTATTCACATATTTATTTAGTCATAATATGTTTGAGGTCTTTTTCCCTTTTAAAGATATAACTAATTATTTTTGTCTATAAAGGGGCTGATGAGCTGGCTCAGAATGTGCAGATGCCATGAAAGCCTGAAGACCCAGAACTCATACAAAAGTGGGAAGGAAAGAACTGACTCTCCAAAATGATCCTGTGACCTCCACACATGTGTCACACACACACACACACACACACACACACACACACACACACACACACAACTTTAAAATTTTAAAAGGTGTTGTAAAGGTACAATCTCCTATAAAGAAACGAAACACTTATTGCACTTGTTAAGGCCTGCAGTTAATGATGAGAAAGGCGTATGTGTGGTGTGATGGCCTTTAAAAAATTATTTTTTAATAACTCTAACTTGTTCTGTGTAGAACTGTTACTTGTGGGCCCAAAAAATAAGGGTTAGATGATGACTGATGCAGGACAAGGGGTCTGGAAAGTACATTGCCAGAGGGCTGTGATTGTACTGTTTGTGAGGTGTCTTTTGCTGCTTCTCTGGGGGGGGGGGGTTGCAGTCAAGGAAAACCATGCTATCTTAAACTTAGTGTTACTGTGTATTAATTTAAAGTGGCTTGCACCAACTACCCCACACTTACATGCGTTTTAAAGTTTATGTTGAGTTCTTGGCATATTCTAAGGCAGCGGCTCTCAACCTGTGGGTCACGACCCCTTTGGGGTCAGACACCCTTTCCCAGGGGTCACACATCCCATATTCTGCATGTCAGATATTTACATTACAGTCCATTACATTAGAACAATTACAGTCATGAATTAGTAACAAAAATAATTTTATGCTTGGGGGTCACCACAACGTGAAGATCTGTATAAAGGGTCGCAGTGTTAGGTTGAGAACCACTGAGCTAGGGCCTATATGTGATTTTACTTACCCTTCAGTCTCTAAGGGGCCATTTTGAGGAAACTATTCCTGGTAGGGATGTGGGACTCTGCCAGGGTCTCACATTTACAGCAAGCAACCTAGCTGTGGCTTGACTAGCCTACCTTTGACTGAATTGTTAGCTCTGGCCTACGGTTTCCTCTCCTTGGGCTGTGCTGCTCAGGTAGGAGTTGTGGGCAACAATCTGCTCTTCTTGTAATAAATCATTTTCCACAAAAGCAAACTCCAGGCTTTAAACTGGTGCCTCTGTTTCCCTGTGTCTGTAACTCGGCCAGTTCTTTCTTTAAGTGTCATGAGAAGAGTGGCAGTTGTGTGGTTTTCAGAGTTGCATGCCTCACCCGAGCATTCACAGCTCTCAGAAATGTGTGCAGCTGACAGTGTCTTCCCTTGATTTTATGGTCGCTGTTTGGGGGTTAAAAGCAGTGTGAGGTGGAGTTTGTCTTAAAACCACAGAGAGCTTCTGTGGCATGTGCATCAATGATTGAAGGGTTCTTTTCTCTTCATTTTCCCTCTGCTGTGTCTGACAGCAGGGCTTTCCAAACAAAGGCAGCCCTCCAAGCACCCTGGATAACCCACTCCATGGCAATGCTCAGGTAAAATTCAGAGATACCTGTTTAACATGGCTGCCTCAAAGCCTTTTTACCTTGCGTTGTCTAAGTGTTTTAGCAAAATATTTCACAATGGTATTCAGATTTACAATAACTGATTGGTGAATACCATTGATAACCATATATTTTAATTCAGGCAATCAAGTCATTGCTGTGTTGGTAGGTGTTGCAGGATATCTGATCCCATTGTGAACCCCAAAATTGTGAACTGCAAAACACTGTTTTTTGTTTGGTGTGGTTGATCCCTATCACACACCTTTAATCCAAGAACTTTCTGTTTATTGTAAACTGGTGACTATGGTGTGGTGTTGTAGAAAGTTATAAAAAGTGTTGAGCTAGATATAATGTTTATTATTATTTGTCCTATGATTATCATGGCAGTATTATCTGACTCCCTGTCACAAATAATAATACACTGAGACCTGTTAGATTTTATAATTGCCTTGTTTATCTTGGGCCAGGCAGATCTTCCTACCTATGCTGTCTGAATCACCTCACCATCTGTCTGCTAGCCCCATCCAATGCTCTCCTCCTTACCCATCCTATCTTCCATCCATAATCTTACAAACACTTGCTTTTATTCTTCATCTGGGTCTTTCACGTCATTATTGTAGTTCTTCCTCCTGGTCCCATGTGGCTTTTTCTCCAGGCTAACCCACTGTGGTGTCCTCCTCCTTTTCCCATATAATGGTAGCACAAGTGTATGGCTGTTTGATTTCAATGGGGGAATTAATAAGACTGGCATGATTCTGTGATTATGACCACATTTCTTAATCTTAGAAGACATCTTATTGTCCTTTTTTGTCTTGCTGAGAAAATCACCTTAAAGGGGATAAAGCTTAATTTGCTCATGTGGTCAGTTTGGTTCTATCTTTGCACCCCTGCCAGTCTATATATTGGTGGTGCAAGGTTTTTAGAACTGTGCAGCTCACGGCACATAGGAAGCAGAGAGAGGGGAGAAAGGGGATCCCAGGCACGTTAGATGACTTCGATTCCTTGCCCTCGGCCCCACTTTCCGGGAATACCACAGGCTGGTAAATAAGCCATTAATACTTGAACCTGATTAGACATGACAGTTCCAGATTGTAACTGAAATTAGTCTTTTGTGAAAAACTGAAAGGGAAAGCTTTAAGGCAATTTGCTTCTTAATATTTTTATCATAATGAGGTTGACATCTTAATTTTTTTTAAGATTTCAAAGAATTTCCAATTAACAACAGTAACTGTTTCTGCTTTATAAATGGCGATTATCCACAGTACAATGTAATTTGAGTCCTTCCTACCTGACTCTTTGGTCTTTGAGATTTCTGGAAGATGTTGCTTAGTAGACCCAACTGCAGAAGTAATGACGAAGCTCAAAGGTGGTTGCCATTCATCCTCTCAGACTCTTTTTAGGGTTGAGTCAATAGCCCCTAACCCACATCTTTAATCCACGTGCCCATTTCTTTTTCAGTAATTGAAATTATTTTTCCCTCTTTAGAGAGTGTCTCATGTTGCCCAGGCTGGCCTTACACTGGCTAATCAGCCACTGATGACTTTGAGCTCTTGATCCTACCTCTCTCTAGCTGCAGATTGCTGGGTATGGACAAACACCCCATGCGTGGCCACGTGGTACCAGGGGCAGAATGTAGGGCTCTGTGTGTGCTAGGCAGTCTCTGGCTCAAGGAGAAACACTGCCACTCCCTTTGGATTCTTTTATAATCAGCAGTTTGTACATCTCCTTGAATCTCCTGAGTCTCCTATGTACCAGGTGGGATATGATTTATACTGTTGCTGGGAACAGTGTCAGCCTTGGGTGGTGGCGAAGTTGTTGGTTGATAGCCTGAGGTAGTTCATAGCAGAGTATGATTTGAAGGGCCCTCTTTTCCGTGTAGTAGAGGGTAGAGCGTCTGTTTGAACGGTCAGTGAAGCACAAGCATCTTCCTTTATCGCAGCTGCTTTACTCTAATTTTTTAGTGTTGTTTCAAGAGTTGTTCTTCTGCTCCATTCTCTTGAGAGTATGCTTTGCACGACCATGTCACTTCTTGGAAAGAAACCTCCTTGTATTGGCTGTCCTTTGCTCACAAGAACGTTTGCACACCAACCACACAGGCCCTTCCGTTTCTCAGGGGCGAGGGTAGTTACGAAGAGATGAATGAGTCTCTCACAGTGTAAGCAATCTCTTCCTCTCTGGGAAACAAATACAGTCTGTATGGTGGATAGTCTATATTCCTGGCATGAGATTTCTTTGTGTTTCTTGCACATCAGGTTTCTTCATGGCCCTTTTCATCATATGCTCTGTTT
Source organism: Meriones unguiculatus (assembly GCF_030254825.1). NCBI lineage: Eukaryota > Metazoa > Chordata > Mammalia > Rodentia > Muridae > Meriones > Meriones unguiculatus. The sequence continues at coordinate 98,669,086 of NC_083359.1, read as the reverse complement.
TTGTGTGTTCTGGGGAGTCTTTTAGAGGGAAATATACCTTCTGGGATCTTGTTATAGTGGTTGCTTCAGCCACACAAAACAAAACAAAACCTTCATGACTTTGAGCAGGGTGTTATGCATAACAGGTGTTTTAATATTCCCACGGAGACATCCTCTTTTGGTTTTGGACGCTTTTCTATTTGGGGATGCTCTGGCTATAGAAAAAGACTTGGCCTGGAGAGGCTCTGTGGGAGGACAAGGTGATGATGGCCCACACTTCATCACATGCCCATGCCCAGAGTACACTTACACCCCAGATTTGGTCTTCTAAGAAGGATGAGGGGACTTTTTCAGAGTTGAAAATAAAGACCCCATTGGCTGCTCTTTAAGACAATATTATTGAACAAACATATTATATTGATACCCGTTGAAAGGAGTAAAATCTTTACTTTGCCTTTCTTTTGTGAATTCCACCAGAGTGTTCACCAATTAGCATGAGAAATGCTCCCGTCATGGGACATCCATAAAGGACAAATGGCTCAGAAAGTTGGACTTTTTGTTTTGTAATCCCCATGACTGTGAGTGTTTGTGTGGACCCCAGAGGCAATGGGACTACATAGTGCCAACCCATGAGGTCCCCGACTTTGTCAACTGCCAAGCGATTAGGTTCTTCTAAGACCTAGCAGTTAGCTAGACGCAGGAAGCTCAGGAGAAAGAATGCCCAAGGAGACAGCCAGAACTTGAAAACATATCAAGCCTAAACAGCTCTCTACAACAGAAAACTTGGCTTTATCAATGAGAGAAAAAAATGCTGGTTAGGAATAAAATGCAATGGATGGGTGACTATATATTAAATATCAGCTAATATTATCGTCTAGATCTGTTTCTGGTCCTCTATACAAATAAACTACAAAAGATTATAATGTAGAACATACTGCCTAAATATTTGACTATATTAAGGAGGTACTATTCATGTATTTAAGGGATTATGATGTAGAGGTTAAAAACAAGCCATATGTGATATGAAAAGATGTGGCAGTAGGATTTGCTTACATAAAGGCCAGGCAGTGGAGACTGTATGTGAAGAAAGACATAACACAAGACTGGCTTGTGTTACTAAAGGTGGAAGCCAGGCCATGGGCTATTCTTTCCGCATGTACATAAGATTGAAATAGTCTGTAAGAATATCTCAGAGGGAATTGTAGGTGAAGATACGAAATAATGCTTTGGTTCTAGTGGGGGGAACCAGTGGAGAGCAGGGAATGAGAATCCTTAAGCAGAGGACCTTTTGCGTTAAATGTTCGGCCGCTTGCCGGCTCTTGTTATTTTAAATTCATGCATGTGCCTGTCTGCTTATCCATGGCGTATTCATTTTCTGCGTGATGTTCTACAGTATAAGCTACTGCAGCAAATGGCTTCTAGACCCAGTGTTAAGGGTGTTAAGGTGATGTTGGAGACTTGTCCCTCCCTTCCACTTCAGCATTTTAGCTCTCCTTAAGGAGGCTCTGTCCTCCTGCTTGAGCTTTGTCTTCCTCTCGACTCGCACACTTCATGAAGGTCATGGGTGCCACTACCTGGTTCTAGAAGGACTGTGTGTAATTCCTGACACGGTTCATTCAAGTGGCTGCCAATTAAGCATCTCCCTCCAGATTATGGTTGAGTTCCTGTGGCACAGATCCCACCCCCTGTGCCATTTCACCTTCAGAGCTGTTGTTACACTCTGGAAGATTTTCCAATTACTACATCTAATTAGAGGGGAGAACAAATTACCGAAGCAAGTTAAATTATCTGGTGTGTCACAACAATAATTAACATTCAAATGGGAAACTGCTGCCATTTTTATAAACATTACTAAGTGGAGGCAGCACCTCTTGAAAGCAGGAAGTGTGGGTCTCTCCCCCACCCCCCGAAGCCTGGCATGAATAAGGACTGTTTGAGAGAGTTGCTGGCCTGAGCATGCGTGAGAGCGATGCCATCAGAGCATCCACCCCCGCTTCTCTGCCAGGTCATATATATCTCCATAATGCTTTCCTGGTGTGCTCTTTCGGTTTTGTATTTGTGCTTTTAAGGAGTGCCACAGAGCAGACACACCTAATCTTATTATTGAGTTACTAGATTTTCCAGCCCTTGTATCATTGCGTATAGTATTTGGGGGTTTAAAAATGACAGTATTGAGTTGGTCAGCTGAAAGGCTAGAGGAAGAATGCCTTTTAAATTAGAAAGGCCCTAAAAACAAATAATAAATGGAGTAAAGCTGCCTCCATTCTTGTTCGGTATGTGGTGTGTGGGAAGATAAACCTCAGCCGTTTGGGAATGAGCCGGCCGTATGTAGCTGGAATTGGCATTTGTGTCTATTGATTTAACAAACAACTCCCTCACCTAGAATTTATTTAGACAACCGACAAGTTAACTCTGGCTTTCATAATACTGGCTTATCATGATTTCTTGTTCATCTTTCACATTTACAATCACTTAGTGATACTTGGGTTGAGAATGACGGAATCTGATTTAAGAAATAGTAGCTCAGTTGTAATTTGCTCATGATGGAGAGATTTCCCTAGAACACCAGTAGACTCTTTGGAGGTTTAAATTAATGTTGGGGAGATTTGACTTGGATACAAGCACAGATCTTGATACCTCAGGCCAAATAGGAGCTGTAGTGTTTTCTAGAATCACACAGCAGTCCTTAGAAAATGTCAGCGTTTTTCTTTGTTTAGCTTTCTTTTTCTTTTCATCTGTATTGGTTAGCAAAAACACAGTTTGTATCCTGTTCCCTTTAACCTGGGAGCACATGGCTTCGCCATCTAAAGGACTTCGGGTTCACTAGCATCATTAACAAAAGGCTGATTCAAGCCTTATTCTTGTTGCCTTGAAAATGTCCTTTTGCTGATGGACAGAGTATGTGAGTCCTTTCTCATATTTTGAAGAAAATACTTTTTTTCCTTCTAAAAATGGCTCCAATTCTGAATTCTTTTTAATTCTTTCTTCTTTTTGCTAAAAGCACCAAAGGGCCAAATATGACCCTAAAATGTCTTTCTCTGTTTGGAGATGGCCAGCAGTGGAGGAGCAGTCTGGCATTACCCCTGACACTTATCACTGTGGCTGAATGAGGATAATTTTGCCAGCTGTTCTCTAGTTTGGGGGCATGACACTTTCTGAGATTAAGCGTCATGTTAAAAATAAATAATTTTCTCCTTCCTGGTGAGAGGTTGGTTTAGAATCTGGGCAAGTCAATTAGAAGGAGTCCAAGAGACAAGATGAAATAAAATGTATTAATCTTAGTAGAGTCGTATAATACTAGCTTAGGTTAGAAAATGTGGTTCCCATTACTTTTGTTACTTTTGAATGAATAAATGTTCTAGAAGGATGTTTAAGGAATGATAACTTTTAGGGTCAAGGCAAATTGCTTTCATCGGAGAATGTATTGAAGATAGAGATTCCTTTGAATAAATTACATATTTTGAAAAAAGGTTTCTGTATAAAATAGAGTTTTTAATGCATTTAGAATTCCCAGCTAATTTACCCACACCTCATTTACAATGTGTTGTAATATCCTGCAAATTGAGTAGTTGGTAATCAGGCAATTGACACATTCTCTCCAATCTCACATGCAAGAGCATTGTCTGTAAATGTCACAGGCCTCGTCCAGTAAATGTTGCTCTGCAAAACTGTAAGTGGTTGGGGGACACTGCATCTTCATAGCTTTAGCCACGTGCACTCAGAGTGCAGTGTTCTTTTCTAGGGAGTACCTTTAGCTCTGTGGGTAAGCGGTTCAAACTCAGGCAAGCAGATATGGATAGTTAAAGTGTTTTGATTTGTAAGCCATGAAGGGATGTTCTTATCTATTCTGAACAGGTTATTTATAGACAGACAAACCATTTCATTTAGTAAGTGACTGTTGTCTTCTCACTTTCAACATGGCAGTAAGTGGTATTACTTTAACAGTAAACTTCTCCCAGGAATGAGTTTTGCTTTATCTCCAATATCAGCAGAAAAATCAAATTACAATAGCTTCTGTTATAATATCTTAAAACTTACGCACTTATGTAATCCATTTTATAATATAGACACTATTTGATTAAATAATGCTCAACTATGATTTTAATATAATTGATATTTGTTTACATATAAATATGCTTAATACATATGGCATACTACTTAAAATTTTCTCAATATTTTTATAACAATTGATACACAATTTACAAACAATGTAGATTTAAGTGTGGAGATTTGAATATGTGTATATGTAACTCACACTATCATCAACATGTAATGGGCATTTTAGACAATTCTAGAAGCAGCAGGGTTCTACCATCTGGCAAGGAAAGAAATCATTCCATTTTGTCATGTTAAAAAAATGGTGGAGAACAGAAGGTATAATTAATAACTAAAAATTGTTCAGGCTTTACTCTGTGTTTCTGTTGCTAGAATAGCCTCACAATTAATGAGCAAATAATAACAACCTACTTATAGGTGGTGACATCACCCAGCCTTATATGAAGAGGTGGTCCAAGATGTTCCAACTTACAGAGAAGTTTAGGCAGTGAATCAGACCAGTGAAAACTAAAGAGAGGGAGGGCCTCTTTATCTCTACCAGGTAGGAAGAATTCAGGATAAATAAATAAATGAAGGAAACTTTGTATCTGTCCTAGGAGCATTTTTTTTTTTAAGCCATCTTTGAAATATTTCCTGAAACTGCTTCTTGGGGAGACTTAGATAACCATAGCTAATATTTGGAAACTAAGAAAATAACCCTTATACTGAAGAGGAAATTAAAGCGGTTTTACAATTCATAAAAAGGTTCTACTCAGGATATCATGGTCTGAGCATACGACTGTTCTACTTTGAAACTGTAGAAAAATATTTCCCTGGTTTCAAGAGAAAGATTGAACAATTTCATGTATTTCACATATAAAATCTCTGAGAAGTCTTGAAATAAATAGAGCCTCCAAATACCCAAAAAAATACAGAGAGCCCTCCACACACCCCAAGAAGTGCTGAAGATTAATGGAGAGGCGTATTGTGGGTGGAGGTGAGGGCACCGTTCTAGGATGCCAGTGTTGGCAAAGTATGTTTTGGGGTGGTATTTTTTTCCCCAGATAAGTGTTTATAAGAATGAATCTGCAAGATAGTAGACAAAGAAACTCTCCAAAGGGAATTTCATAGCCAGTAAATATACAAGAAGTGATTTAATCTTACCAATAGTCAAAGAAAGACAAATGGTGGGAGGCCATCAGGGGAAAAAGGATAAAATATTAATGCTCAAATGTTAGTAAGAGCTAAAACAGGTTCACTCACAGTGCCTTTGATTTGGTGGGCAGAGAAAATTGGGAAATATTTATTAACTGTTCAAAATGACTAATTGAAAGTGAGCTTTGTTTGATATAATTATATCCTCCTCCTCCTGCACACAAACATTATTCAGACATGGTCTTATTGTTACATAGCTTTGGCTGCTTTAGAACTGCATTTAGATCAAACTAGTCTTGAGCTAGCCTTTGCCTCTCCAGTGCTGGGATTAAAGGTGTGTGTGCCACTATGCCCTGCTTACTTATACTTTTTTTTAAGCAACCAAAAAAACCAAAGCCAAAACCAAACCAAAACAAAACAATATAAACAACAAAAACCAAGACCCAAAAACCAAAACACAGTTCAGCAATATGGAAATGATTAAATGAATTGTCATTAAAGCGAAAGAAATTTTGTGGGGAAATAACCAGGGTATTATATTACTTGAATATTATTTGAATAACTAAGTAATTAATTTATAGATGTATATATGCTCTATGTAAAATACATACAGAACATACTTAAGAAGACATTTATGGTGAATAGAACAAAATCAGCACCTTAAATTCTCCATTTTAGGATTCTGCCAAATATATTGTGTAACATTTTTGCCATTAGTATACAAAATTTTTTTAAGTTGCAATTTGTGATATTATGGTTTTCTACAAATATTGTTTATTTTAATGAAGCCAGTACAGACGATGTTTCTGAAGCTTAATGTCCCAGGCTGAAAAGTACAAACAGAGTCAAAAGGAGCAGTGTCCGTTGCCTATATACTTCTGCAAGTGTAACTTTATTAACTGCTGCTGAAGATTAGAGCTTTTCTGGGAGCCTGTCTTACTCAAGACACTTTCTCTCTCTCCAGTGATGCCACCTTTGGAGCTAGCTGTTACTCTCACGCTGTCTGTCATCCTGACTATACATGATATTCTTCTTTTGGTCCAGACCCTCAGACTTTACAAGTAGCTTCAAGTTGAGGAAAGGTCATTTTTCCACAGTTCAGTTCTCCAAGAAACATCCATCTCTGTTGTCAATAAACTGGCGTCAGGCTACTAATGCTTATTATTAGCCCTAATTATTATTACAGTGGTAGTACTTAACCCGCCATCACAATTAATAAGACACAGACACCTGCTCTGTTTTCTAATTGCCTTATTTACCTTGGGCTGGGCAGATATTTCAACCTGTGATATCTCAATAACCTCCCAGCCCCAATCTCATGCCATCTGTCTTAACCATCCCTATCTGGGCTACCTTCCATCCCTAATCTTATAAATACTTGCTTACATTTCTTTATCTTGGTGTTTTCTCCATCCACACTCTCCTTGGAGTTCTCCCTCCTGGTCTAACCCATTGTATAGTCCTCCTTCCTCCTCTTATCCAGTCTCTTTGTCCTTTCCAGTGATTTTCCTGTCCCCAAAGCCCAGGAACCTTAGCCACGCCTCCCCCATTCTGCTATGCCCAGGTTTTAGGCCTTTTAATCAACCAATCAGGAATAATGTCTTAGGCAGGTTTACACAACAAGGATAGGTTTATTCAGGCAGGAACCAGATCTCGAGGGCCAGTAATTAGTATCAAAATAGAAGCATCAGACCAACCCCCAACACATGTTCCACTGAAAATCATAGTCACACCAGATTAAGAAAGAACTATTTAAAAAAAAAAAAAAAAGATTGAAGGAAAAGGGAAAAAAAATAAAAAGAATTATCTAAATTGTCTAGTGACCCCCTATTGTTTGATAAACTTCAATCACATATCCTTCCTCCATCCCCAGTCCTTTTGGGGTCTGATTATCAGCAATTCTCTGACCTTCAAAGAGAAACCCGAGTGAATTCATTGGAACTCCCTGTCTTTGACAGTGTTTTCCTTTGAGTTTCTTGAGATGTGCTGTCATTTTTACTTTGAAATGTACCTCACTGCTATCCTTTAATCCCAGCACTCAAGAAACAAACAGAAGCAGGCAGATTTCTGTGAGGTCAAGGCCAGCCAGCTTGGTCTACTGAATGAGTCCCACACCAGTCAGGGCTCATGTCTTTCTTTCTTTCTTTCTTTCTTTCTTTCTTTCTTTCTTTCTTTCTTCTTTCTTTCTTTCTTTCTTTCATGGTATTATATAGTTTTATTAATTTTGTATAATATTTGGAACACAAAAACAGGCTCACAATTAAATTGCAACAATTTCTAATTATTATGTATACTTGAAAAATGAAATTATTTTCATCTCTGTGGGAGTGTATGTGTATATGATTATGGGTATATGATTCATGTTCTGCTTTTTGAAACATTCTGTGGCATTGCATTTTACATGGTAGACATCATTGTGAGTTACACAGAGTAAGTTAACACTCACCACACATTCATGAGATATCATAGTCACACATCATTACATGTAAAGATCTCGTGGCTCACAGAGGCAGCTGTCAGTTTAGCATCTTGATTTTCATCTTAGTTTGTTAAAGTAGTATGTTCGTCAAAGAGTATTGCAGAGCCTTGCTTACTAAGCATGGAGCGGAAGGCAAAGGGGCTCTTGTAGGCAGTTTCCCAAACATACACACAACTGGCCAACATACTCATGAAAGGATGCTCCAAAGCATTTGTGACCAGTGACTGCGATGGCACTGCATGTCACCAGGATGGGTCTACCCAGGAAGATGGAAGATAGATGTTGGCAAGGATGTGGAGAAATCAGAATCCTTGTATTTTGTTGATGACACTGTAAAATAGAGCAGTCAGTGTGGAAAATAAGTTTTTTTTTTTTTTTTCAAAGACTAATGTTAGAATGAAGATACAGCTCAGAAATCCCACTGTCATACACTGATGCTGGTACTTTAAGTGCGCTTATGCGATATGTCCATGAAGAAACTCTTCATATTGTTGGTAATCTAGGCGTGATGTGTCCATACAGTGGAGGACTTCAGCTGGACAAAAGAATAAAGCACAGACGCTGCCGTAACATGGATGAACCTTGAATACATTGTAGCAGCTAAAAAGAAGCCAGGTCCTGTTTCCTGGGTCCCTTTATATGAGATGGCTACACAGGTAAATCCATGGAAAGTAGAGGAGTTGCCAGGGTTGTTGGGAGCGTGGGATGAGGAAGAACTGCCAAGTGAGCACAGAGCTCACACGCGGTAATGCGAGCATTTAAAGCCAGATCGTAGATCGTCACACCATGACGTGATGTACCAACTGCTACCCAGTGCCTCACTTTAAAACGATTAATTTAATGACGTGTGCATTTCACCCCGGCCAAACCAGAACAGACTAACTGCCTCATCTCATGTCAAGTAGCTCTTCAGTGCCAGGTCTTTAGAGTACATGGTCTTTCACATATTCTATGGGCAAATAGCAAGTTACACAAATACAATCATTAGTCAATGATTTGGAGTGTTTAACATGCTCAGGGATCTACGATTGACAGGGTCTCCAGACTGTGGGGACTCTCCACCTCCAAGAATTAACAAAATACAGACAATATGGAGGCTCTGTGGATTGAACAGACACTCGGTAAATAGAAGGCTTACATTTGGGCAGGCCCAGGGATTAATCGCCTTTTCACACGGTGGGTAGTCAGAAGGGAGTTCCCAGGCTTCCATGCATGCTCAGGCAGCGTGATGTCGTCCTTCTCTCGGTCCGGGTACATTTCAGTCATGCATAGTGGCACGGATAGTTCGGGCGAGAACATGCTTCTGAGAACTCTCTAGGCAATTATGAAACTTTCTTCTTCAGGGATCTGCAAGGAGCACAGAGTCCATGGCCTGTGTGACCTCTGCAGATGACTCTCAGTGCAGAACAAACCTGATGGCCTCAGGTTCTTGTCCAGGTTCCCCAAGAAGACCCTTTTAGGTGTCCGCTTCCCTCATCTCCACCACCTCCTCAGGAACTTCAAAAAAACAGTATTTGCTTTCAAGGGGGGATAACTAGGGACACAGAGAGGTGAAACAGTTTACCTGGGGCGTGAATCGCAGAGCAGATCTGACTGCCCGCCGTTCCTTACCGCAGCTGTGTACACATGTAAATAATATCTACTTACAGAATCTTTTAGGTCACCGAAGTCTGTGTAAGCCGTATCTATGTTTCTGGCTTTTCCTTTCAGACTTGGAGTCAAAGGTAGAAGGGTAAGCTTAACTGTGTGAATCATTATATTGCCCAAGGGCTTTTTGTTTGTTTGTTTGTTTTTATTTTTTAAAATTAATTTGTTTATTTATTTTATATACCAATTGTAGCCCCTCTCTCCTCTCTTCCTGGTCCCACCATCCCTCCCTCTTCTCCCTATTCCCTACCAAACCTCCCCAGCACAGCACAGAAAGAGGAAAGACTCTCCTCTTTCCCTGGGAGGAGAGTCAGTGCTGAGAAAGGAACCTAGGACGTTGTTCATGCTGGCTCTGTGCTCTCTTATGGTGTCCACCCCCATCCCCCAGCTATGACTTTATCGCTCAGCTGTACAAACTCCATATGTTATTTTGTAAGTAAGCTTAACCATCAAGCATGCCACCTTTCTGACACTTGCCCACATTGCCAGTGCCGGCTCACCCTAACCAACCACACACGAGAAGCCTGTGATAATGCTGTGCAGGCCCACCATTTGCACTGCAGCTTTCCTGAGAGTATGTCTTTAAAGATTTATTTGTTTTTATTTTATGTGCACTGATGCTTTGCCTGCATGTATGTCTGTGTGAGGGTGTCTGGTCCCCGGGAACTGGAGTTACAGACAGTTGTGAGCTGCCATGTGGGTGCTGGGAATTGAATTTGGAAGAGAAGCCTATGCTCTTAGCCACTGAGCCATTTCTCCAGGCCCTGGGAACATTTTTGGCTTGAGGGGTGTAATTATATTATTATTATTATCATCATCACGAACTGCATGCCACCAGCTTCGTGTTCTCTTTATTGTTCAGTCTTCTCTTTGCTTTAGCAAAATGCCCAACAACAGGAAAGTACTAGAAGGGAAGCCTTCATTTTGGCTCACAGTTTGAGGGTAGAGTCTCTCGTAACAGAAAAAGCATGGCAACGGGGCATGAGGCAGTTGGCTGTGTTCCATCTGCATCCAGGAAAAGGGCAGCAATGCACCTCTTACTTCTGTCTTTTGACTTAGTCTGGATCCCCAGCCCATGATCCTTTCTACATTTAGGGTAGTTCTTCCACATCACTTAAAGCTGGGACCTTCCTCACAGATGTGTCCAGTGGTCTGTCTCCTAGGGGATTCAAGGTCCTGTCAAGTGCACAATTAATATTAACTACAACAATGCTTTCAACGTCTCTTCTGTCTTTTGAAGGTGGAATGTGGGAGAGAAAGAAGAAATGTCGTCCCTGACTCTCCTTCTCTGGCTTTGACTCCCAGTTACAGTCTGGACTGTCTTCACTTGTTTCCCTTCTGTTGCTGTGGTGACATTCTGACCAAGAGCGACTTAGGGGAGGGAAGGCTTTATTTGGTTTGTACTTCCGGGTCATAGCCCATCTTTGAGGGAAGTCAGGCCAGGAACTCAAGCAGGAACTTCAAGCAGAAACATTAAGGGACACTGCTTTCTACTCACTCACAGGGCCATCCTCAGCTGATCTTCCATAGCCCAGGGTCATCTTGCCAGGCAATGGTGCGCCCTTGGTGGGCTGGGCCCTAGCATATCAACTTGTAATCACGACAATGATCTGGACAGTGCCCCAAAAGGAGGCTCCTTTCTCTGGTTACTCTAGGCAAGTTGACATTTTTAGTCCTTACTTCCTTATCTCTCTTCAGCTGTCCCTGGCAGTTTGGTCTTCGTGTTCACACTTCACCTCATTGAGAAGACCAGCATTGTCCACCTGGCTGAACTGAGTTTGTACTCAGCTCTCCGCATCTGACTTTGTAACAGTTTTTCCTCTGCACAGAATTCTCTCCCTTACCCTTGGCTCTGCGTTTCCATGACATTGAGCCCCACTTTTCCACCACGTAGATCGCTCTGCTCATTCCTCTACCTGTTTTGTTCTTTAAACAGTATCTCTGGACCACCTCATAAATTCTTGTAGCATCTTTTATCATCTTTGTGTGGCTGATGCCCAAATTTTATCCTTCATCTTAATTGGCATCGTACTTTTTCAGCCATTGGCATAGAACCTTAGTTAAGAGAATGAATGGATTTGTAATACATTCATCTAGCAGGAATGGTCATCTCCCTGCCAATTTTCCTTGTTAGTTAGCTGTGGTAGTTTGAGAAATATTCCTTCATAGACTCTGTGTCTGAACATGTGGTTCCCAGTCAGTGGCATTGTTTGGGGAGGTTTAAGTGATTTGGCCTTATACACAAAGTATGTTACCAAAGATTATATATCCTCATTGTGGTGGTTTGAATAGGCATGGCCTCTTAGATTCATGTGTTTGAATGCCTGGCCCACAGGGAGTGGCACCATTAGGAGGTGTGGCCTTGTTGGAAGAATAGTGTCACTGTGAGGATAGGCTTTGAGGTCTCCCATGCTCAAGCTACAACTGGTGACATAGTCTCCTTCTGCTGCCTGTGGATCAACATGTAGAACTCTACCAGATCTCATCAGGAGCGGTTGCATTGTCATCCTCTGTGGCCTGGTAAGGCTGCTCCCCCCTCAGGGGGAGGTGATCAAAGAGCAGGCCAATCAGTTCCTGTCAGAGGCAGTCCCTCTTCCCCTTACTATGGAAGCCACATGGGCACTGAACTGCCATGGGCTACATCTGTGCAGGGGTTCTAGGTTATCTCCATGCATGGTGCTTGGTTGGAGTATGAGTCTCTCTAGGAAGACCCCTGTGCTCAGATTTTCTAGTTCTGTTGCTCTCCTTGTGGAGTTCTTGTCCTCTCCAGATCTTACTGATTCCCATTTCTTTCATAAGATACCATGCACTCTGCCCAGCAGTTGGCCATAAGTCTCAGCATCTGCTTTGATAGTCTGCAGGGAAGAGCCTTTCAGAGACCCTCTGTGACAGGTTCCTAACTTGTTTCCTGTTTTTTTGTTTTTTTTTTTTCTCTTCTGATGTCTATTCTCTTTGCTTTTCAGGATGGGGATTGAGCATTTTAGTCAGGGTCCTTCCTTTTGATTACATTTACAGTTTCTTTAGATGTACAGATTTTAGTAGGTTTATCCTATATTATATGTCTTTATGAGTGAGTATATTCCGTGTGTGTCTTTCTGCTTCTGGGGCAGCTAGAGAGGGGGACCTCCCCTATCAGTGGACTTGGGGAAGGGCAGGCGTGAAGAAGGAGGAGGAAAGGTGGGATTGTGAGAGGAGGAGGGGGGTTTATGGAGGGATACAAAGTGAATAAAATATAATTAATAAAAGTTAAAAAAAAGATGTAGAACTCTGATCCTCCTGCACCATGTCTGCCTGTGTGCCTGTCATGATAATAATGGACTAAAATTCTGAAATTGTAGGTCAGTCCCACTTAAATGTTTCCTTTATAAGAGTAGCCATGGTCATGATGTCTGTTCACAGCCGTGAGAACCCTAAGACACCCTACTTAGAGTTCACGCTCTCTGAGTGTGCTTGTGGTTGAGGATATGAACTCTCAGCTTCCCGTTCCTGTCAGCGTGCCTGCTGCTATGGCTCCCTTCCATGGCGGACTTCCAGAACTGTGAGCCAAAATGGTGATACATATTGTTCTTGGCCATGGTGTGTTGCCAGGGCTACAGAAGAGTGAAGTGTCACCTTTCAGGAGAACACTGACTCTACAAAGAGAGGCTCTGTTGCTTTCTTTCACTGACAGTGTGCCTGGTGTAGGACCGGTGCACATTGGGTATGAGCACATGGAAGAGTAGATTACTCAGGAAAATCCTGGCAACTGTCAGGGCAGCACCTGTCTTCTCCATTTGCAAGCCTGTCCTTTCCATTTACACATCCCAGATACCACTGAGGACAGCTCTCTTTGGAGTGCTCCCCTTCACCCCAGCCCCACTATTGTTGCTCCTATGTATGAATGTTAATTCCTGTGGGAAATATGCCCATTCACCTGATTTTTCTCCCTTTCCTCTCCTCCCTCTCTCTCTCCCTCTTGACTTCCCATTTTATCACAGAGGGAAGAGGAAAACACTAATCATATAGGATTTGGCTCACTTGGGCTGGTCTTGGTGGCTGGAAATGCCAGGGTCTCTATGGCATTCTGAGAGCAGCCCCAATTTTTTTTTCCTCTTTTCCTCTTACCTGGGATCCCTTCATAGCCAGATAGCGAGATAAGTCAATGCTGCTTAAGGTTGGAGAGACCTAGGGGGGAAACTTTTCTCTATTGAACGATTTCCTCCAACACCTAGCTGCAACATCCCTCTGGATAGGAAAGCCTTTTTGTCCTGGCTCTGACTATCTGCTCTTCCCTCTTCTGAGGTTCTGATTTTTCTCAGACCTCTTACCAGCCTCCTCTGCCCTAAGGCTCAAGGGCTGTTTCAAGACCTCCCGAGCACTTTGCTACTCTGCTGGAGTTCATGCACAGGGACCTGATAGCACCAACGGTGGGAATTTCCACTCTCTTCTTGTTTGCTACCCTGCTTCTCTCTTAATTGCACTTGTTCTTTTTATGGAGTGACAGCAGCTAAATTTATTTATCAAGATGCTTACATGTTCCTTCTTAAAGAGCATCTAGATTAATAAACACCAAGCATAGAAACCTAATCGGATTTTGTCTTTTTATTGAGAGCACTCTAATTAAACACAGGCTTTAAATAATAATCAAGCAGACCTTGTGTGTACCACTGCTACCATCAGAATCTGTTTTCCATTCCAGGAAGCCAGGTCCTCATTATGTTCATTTCCAAGTTCAGGGGCATCTAGGTAGATGGAGATTAAAATGGCCTTGTTGTGAATATACATAAGCCTATAAAATACATATATAAATTGGTTAAAGAGCAATAAAATTTCTTTTTGTTTCGAGAATGCTTAGCGGGGCTATTAAGATGTGAGCATATTGGCCTATTGCAGGAGCTGTGACTTTGCTGCTTGATATGCTTAATTATTTTCAAGGTCCTCTCCTCTTTCAAAAATCAAGGCAAGCTGGAAAATGTCAAGCAGCCTGGACGTGTGGAATGAAGTCCCGTTCTTATTGTCATTTTTTAGTCACATAGTGTTGTGATTTCTAGTCACCTAGTTACTGCTAGTCATTGCACATAAAAGTCACAATAATTTACAACGTTAGGAACATGACATCTGTCAACTATTACACATTCCAAGGATCTTTTCAAAAGAAATAATTGCCAAAAATAGCTGACGTGTTCTAGGAGGATGACTACTTACAGCTTCTTGTAACTGTGTAGCTGTGCAATAGGTAGCTACAATAGGCGAACATGATTGAGACATGCAGCTGGAGAGGATTATGTACCTAGCCCCTGGGCCACGTAGGATGTGTGTTAAATAAGCTGGTGATGCACCAGCGTTCTGCTGAAAATAGTTGTCCACACACCAAGCAAGTCTCTAGTAGAGCAACATGCTCGGAATGCGTGCCAGGCAGGTGTGGCGTAGCTCCTAGCTTCCTGGAAGAGTCCTGGCGTATGAGTGATCCTGATACATCTGGTCCACCTGGGCAGTGCACTGTGCTTGCAGGTTTTCTCTTAGCTATGCATCTTAGCCATGCCTTGTTCCTGTAAGCCCAGTATTTGGGAAGCCGAGACAGGAAGATTGTTGCAAGTGCAGGTCAGCCTGGGCTATATAAGTGAGTTCTATAGATTGAGACCCTGTCTACACACAAGCACACACACACACACGCACGCACATCTGAACCACTACCATACCACCAACAGATTCCCCAAGGACAGAGCTCAGGTTTCAGAATTTCCCTTCACCCTCTATTAGGAAATGCTAGTTATTCTGTATTGTCCCCCAGATCCACGAACTCTCTTCACTGGGAAATTGGGATTCAAAGGAAGACAAACAGATCCTTTTAATAGTTGATAAAACTTAAAATGACCCAACAATACCCATTCTATTAGTTCTATTAGAATTGCTTTGAGCCGCAGCAGAGAGTTCGGATCAGCTATCTGTAGCCCTCTGAATTCCTCCTCTTTGTGCTTCCAGCCCAGGCTGTCCCTGAGGCAGACCCCATTTGTTGCCCTCTCCCCACCTGCTTGCTCGTGTTAGTGAGATCTGGTTCTGCTCACTCCTCCATTTTGCCGAAGGCCGGTGCTCAGGCAGCGTGGAGACAGATGCCGGCTCCTTTATTGGTGGTGGTTTCTTTGGACTGCTCCTCCTTCTTTTAGATGTCTTGTTGCCATAGATTCAGCTTCTCCATTGATCCTCTGACAAGCTTACTAGGAAACAAATTCAACCTGACCAACCATACCTTCCACGGTTGCCTCTTAGCTGCACCGCGGGCTCCCTGGCCTGCAGCGCCTTCTCTCCTCTGGGCTTCGAAAGTCTAGGCTCCTGCAGTTTGCACATAGATGTTATCTTTGTCCAGAGTTTCCGGTCTATGTTCCGGCCACCTGTACAGCTCTGCCTACTGTTCTCTGGGATCACTCCTATTTCCAGAGGCATTGTCAGGTTTGTGCCCATGCTCACACCCCCAGGGCCCAGCATGGTGTCTCATGTACTGAGGAACAAGATGCGGATTTGTGGAGTGAAATGCACTAATTGTTAGCAATTAGGCGTTTCCACTGGTCTCTCCGCATCCCCTCTGTGTCTGTCTAGTTCATGAGCACTCTCTCGTTCCCTATCAGTCCCACATTTCAGCTCTCTGCCTGTATGTCCCTATCTCTCTCATGTCCCACTCCAAGGTGGCCTTTTGTTCTCCCCCTGCCCAGATAAACCTCTTGCACTAGATCTGTTGTATGGCATAATTTCCTAGTGGCAACCTTGGCACAGCTTCTCCAAAGGTACCCCGGCCCTGCGCCATTTTATCCTAACACTGATGTGCCTCAGTCAGCATGCACCTACAAGGTTGCTATTGGCTCAGTGAAGAGGAGCCACCTGAAGGCCTAGGTAGAAGACAGAAGAGCCAGAGATATGCGGTATGGGAATAGAGCTTGGGGACATTCTCCCTGTCTGTCATTTGAAATACACGCTCCTTATGCAGACGTGTATTTGATTATCTTTCCAGTTTTTAGATGTAAACAGCTTTTATGTTATATCTTTAAGCAGCTACTCATACAGTCTGGGGTTGTTGATTTAGGTTTTTTGTTTTTGTTTATTTTTTGTTTTTTTTTTTTTATTTTATTTTTTTATTTTTTTATTTTTTTTTTTGCCAGGCAGGAAAAGTATTGAGTGTAGTGGGTAGCATTCCAAGAAATCTCAAACGCCTCAGACAGCAGCAGACAGGATCTACAGCTGAACACGGGTATTTATTGGGGAAACACACAGAGAGAAAGACCCTTCGAAAAGCTGCCGGGAGGGAGCTCAGGGAAGCTGAAAAATCCAGTTTCTTCTTGAGGCCTGGGGTTTAAAAACCTCTGAAGAGTCTTCCTCCTCAGGGCTGGTCAGTTTGGAGTCAGACAGGATGCTTGGTTGATTGATCCGCCACTGTTGTGTGACATGTCCTGACCAGGTTTTGACTTGCTGAGTCTGTCCATCAGCAGGGCTCTGGTTGGTAGGATACAAAAAGCTACATACAAGGCCTTGGTTTTAAGCTACTAGGTTTTTGTCTCAAGTCAGCAGGTTGAAAAAGAAGCTGACCATCTAGAAAATTCACCCCCTGTATTAACCAGCAGTAGCCCCTCTCCCTTTCTTTCTGCCTACCAGGGAATCTGTCTAACTCCTAGTCTCCTGCTACTTTGTTGCAGACATAGTACTAAGTGTTGGTAATACACATACTGAAGAAGATAGAAAACAAAATAATGATTATTGTATTTGTTTGTTTTCATCACTATGATGAAAAACCTGAGGTAGAACATTTTATAAAGGAAAAAGGTTTTTGCAGCTCAGAGTTTTTGATGTTTAAGGGCCTGTTGTTTTCTGCACAGCCCCAGTGAGGCCTTTCTTGGCAGGACTGTGGCCTATATCGCATCCTAGTACAAGCCAGAGATCGCATCCTAGTACAAGCCAGAGATTGGCTCCAGGGTTGGCCCAGGTTTTGGCAACACATCCTTCCAGGAGACCATAATTGTTTTTTCCCCAACTTAGTGTTCCTTGTCAACCTGTGACCTCCCATGGGGCCACAGCTCTTAAATGTTTTACCCCTGCCACTAACATCACAAGACTGAAGACTGAGCTCCTGATAGGTGAACCTTGTGTGGGCAGACAGCATCTGAACGGCAGCAGTTACAGGAGAGAGTGCACGGCCAGAGAAAGTCACGAACATGTGCTCGGAGCATGATGGAAGCCCTCTGACCCAGGAGTGAAGGCGTGGGATGGGAGGCTGGCAGCCACGTGGACTTCTTGCACAAGGTCAGCTCAGGGGCTGAAGGAGTCGTAGAGTCAGGGCAGTGTGGGAGGGCTGCAGGCTGTGAGTGCTGCTGCACAGAGGTCGGGGAGAAACTGAGGGAGGCCTACCCTACTACCATGCTGGAGCTGCCCCATTCACTGCTCTGAGACCTTAGTGTGCATAGCAGACAGGTTCTGGATGAGAAGAGTGAGCCGAAGGCCAGATTCCCTCCCCCGACAGCAGCTCTGCCAACGCCCCCCTCCACCTCTCCTAGGCCCCCAATGGCCTTTCATCCTCCTTTAATCTCCCCCAGATTTTAAGTACTGGCTTGTTCTGGCTGTGATCTGAGAACATGTCCCCCCAGTCCTGCCCAAGAGTCACCTACAGTCCGCTGCCTCTGTCTCCAGCGTGAGCACCATGACAAGTTCTGTGGCAGGGATTTGGCGGCAGTGTTGAGGATGATACAGAAACTGCGAGGGCTGTCCCGTGAGGCGCTAAGCTGCTGCTGTCCTTACAGCTTTCCGCCTTTACCCATCTTCACAGAACTCTCAAACGTCATCCTCAAGCTGTGCACCTACCTTTGCGGATTCCGTAGCAGCTTGTTAATGCTTCAGTGCTAGGGAGCCGGGGAGAGCTTTGCGCTTTTGGCCTTCTCTCCCCCTGCCCCCCAACACCCCGAATCTGAGTGAGCCAAGCTGCGGAGAGTCTTATTCCCAGCCGACACACTTTCTCACATCCTTAGCCTCAGCCACAGGAAAAGGTTCATCCACTTTTCATTTTACCCTTTTCTTCTCATACTGTCAGGTAGGCAGAGATACACGTGGAAGCCTCTTCTGTCAGAATTTCCAAATCAACAAGGCTGTGAGGCAGTGAAGAAGTGCAAGAGTGGGGAGGGCAGTCGATAGCACCCGGAAGGCGGGCGAGCGCGTCCAGCTGGCTGGCTCTCAGCAGCATTTGGAAGCAGGTGCGTGGGCAAGGACAGAGGACAGGATGAACTTGGGAGCCTGTTGTTCCAAATTTTGCCAATCTGAGTGAGTCACTTAACCTGTACTTGGTTCCTTATTCGTAAAATAAGAGCAACCACCACCCAAGGGTGTGAGGAGACTTACGTGAGGCAATACGTGACGTGGGTTTCTTGTGTTTACCACACTGAGGCCCTGGCCAGCCCTTTCCTCCTGGGTAATTTTCCCTGGTACCATTCCTGCACTGCCATTGCTGTGTTCTGCACACTCCAGGCTTCTGTCACATCAGAGACTTCGCAATTATCAGCTGCCCTGTGCAGGGCACTTCTGTGCACACTGTCCATCATTCGTACTTTCTTCCTGGTCAATAGCATAGTTGCTTGTTGGCTAGTTTCTAAGCAGACCTGGGTTGATTCGAATCAGAAAGCTTTCTGTTACAGTTTCAATCCTAACTGTTCTCCATGGGCCCACAGTTAAAGCCTTGATCTTCAGCCTCTGGCACTGTGTGAGGTGGTGGATCAGCCTATGGCTTCAGGGGACGTCTTTGGGTTACTGGGGGCATGTCCTTGAGTGATTGACAGATCCCAATCTCTGGTGTACCCATTCCACTGTGGAGTCCTGCCGTGACATGCCCCCCCATCGCCAGGCCATTAGAACCAATCAATCCTGAACCGAAACCTCAAACCTTTTCATCTTACAAATTGATCATTTCAGGTTTGCATTACAGACGTCATTGTAGCTGGGAACAGTATTCAAAGTGGAAGTCAGTGAGAGCCTGTGGGCCTGGCTCCTGGGACAGCTGCTTTTTCCTGATCCGAAGGACTCACAGGGCTGCCTGGGCCCTTTCCCCCCTCTCTGGCTCCCCAGAATGCCCGAGCACAGTTAAGGAAGGATGGAAGCCACACACCCCGTGTGCCAAAGAGAAAATATGAATGCCTTTAGATCCCCACGGACATTGCAGAAGCCCTGTGAGGTAAAGATCTCTTCATGGATGAAGCATTTATTTTTATTTTTTTTCTGTTGTAAGCAGTAGGATTTAATTCTACTGACATGTGTCTTTCCAAATTTTCTTTAGCTTTTTTAATTTTATTTATTTATTTATTTATTTACAGGGGTGGGTGGGTTTTGAGATAGAGTTTCTCGGTGTAGCCTTGGTTGTCCTGGACTTGCTTTGTAGGCTGGCCTCGAACTCACAGAAATCCGCCTACCTCTGCCTCTCTGAGTGCCGAGATTACAGGTGTGTGCCACTGCGCCTGGCTTTAAGTTTAATTTTCAATGATTGTCTTCTTCTCATCCTTCAATTAACAATTATTTAAACACACTTCTCAGAAAGAGCTGCTCTGGCTACCCCTTCTTAGTAGCTCTGTTTTCTATACCCTACAGTCTTTCTGTTGTTTTGTCACCATCTTGTTAACATATCCAAAGCAATCTTGTATTATTTACTATGTATCTTATCACTATCCTAGATGGTAAGCTTTATCTGCTCTCACAATAAAGTAGGTTCTCAATAAACATTTTTATTTCAATAAAAACCAATTATATTAATTAAAGGTAAAGTTTTGCAAGTTGGTCAGGGTTTTACCATAGAAAGAAAAATATGTGGAATTCATGATGCTGGGCTAAGGCACCGATGTGTATTTTATGCATATATATATATATATATATATATATATAAATAAATTTAATGTACCAGGTATTCTGTATACCTTCATTTTCATATTTTAGTAAATATTTTTTATTAAGAGGGAGAAAAAAAAAACAAATGTAAGAGCTAGCATAGGGTTTTGTGACATGCTATGTACAATACCCTAAATTCTGTCTCCACCACTGCAAAAGCAAAACATAAAACATTATTTCTGCTTTACTGGGTTGTTCTAAACCGATCTTCCTTTTTTAACCAACATAATTTTATTTATCTTTTTTGTGTGCATGTATGGGGACTGTGTCTCACATAGCCCCAGCTGTCCTTGACCTCTCTGTGTCCCTGAGGATGTTCTTAAACTTTTGATTTCCCTGCCTCCGTCTTGTACGTACCGGGATTATAGGCACTAGAAATCATCTGCCTGCATCTGTTTTGTTTATCTTAAGGTTCTGTCCAAGTGAAACTTGAAATGTGTGGCAAACTTTCAAATGCAGCTGCATCTTGTCCCACTAGAAATGCCCAGTCACACACCTCTGTGGCTCCCTGTCAAAATGTGCAATTTTATATGTCAAGATGGTTTTTCTTCCTAACCATTCCAAAGGATGGTGTTTCCTACATCAAATTTCAGCATCAGCCACATCAGGTACAAACCAACAGGGCTGTTTCCTTTCCACCAAGGATGGAGAAAGAGCCTAGAGAATATCAACTCGATTTTTACCTTATGGAAGCAGCATTTGGGAAAAGAATACTTATTTAGAAGTCAGCCATTTCTCTCACAGCAGACCATCGCTGGCTTTAATAATTCATCCTGAAACCTGGGCTTCTGGCTCGTTACTTATTTAGAACCCCGTCTCCCCCTTGGTTTGCACCTGCAACTGCCCCCTCTGTGTGCTGTGGGGAGTAACACATTCACTGGAATCATTTAAGCTCCACAGCTTCCCGAAATCTTCAATCTGCTGGGAATTTGCTCACAAGAAAGATATTCCTTTGCGAAGCTCATCTTTCATCTGAATCGTGGGTCCTGATTTGTCAACGCAGGAATCAGAAGCTCACGGTGGTGCGAGTCTTGAGAAATTCAAAGCGCCACAAGACATTGCCTGGCTTGTAGACTTTTAGCTCTGCTAGGGATTGATAGAATTATGCTACCACGACAGTGGAATTCCAAAAACAAGACCAAAGTCCCCAAAGCAAAAACAACCCAAGAGGGCCTATGAGAAGAGAGCAAAGCTGCCTGTTGTGGTAAGGCACAGGGCTTTCTTTTCTTTAGAGCTACCTGCTGACCCTGTCATGGATATAGAGGACTCCTGGTATTGGGGGGGGGGAGTCTTTTGCATCTGATAGAGAACATGATTAAAAGGAACAGCTTGAGAAGAGATGTGTATTAGCATGTTTCCTTGATCTACACACAATGTCTAACTGAATGAAAGCCTAGCTTTGAAAACCTGACTTCATAAGAAAAAATAATTGCTGTAGCCTCTCTCTCTCTCTCTCTCTCTCTCTCTCTCTCTCTCTCTCTCTCTCACACACACACACACACACACACACACAGGTGCATGCATACATGCATGAATGTGTCTGTGTGGGCATATGCACCTGTGCCTGAAAGTTTACATATCTGTGAAAGCCAGGCATTGATGTCAGGTGTCTTCTAAGTTGCTCTCCACATTTTTTTTGAGACAGAGACTCTCCCTGAACCTGGAGCTCATTAGTTTGGCTAGCTGACTGGCCAGTGAACTACAGGTATACCATGGCCTCTGCCCTTCCCTGTCCCCATTCTGGGGTCATAGAAGTACTTCTGCACCTAGTCTTTCATGTGTGTGCTGGGGATCCAACCCGAGGTCCTCAGTCTTGCACGTTGGCACTTTACTTGTGATCTGTCTCCCAAGGTCAGCCAGGCTGTAGAAAGTTGTGGTGAAAAACATAGGCTCTGTGACAAGAAGGTAATGTGTTCTTTGCCTGCCCTTGGGTGAGTTACTTACCTCTGTGCCCTGTTTTTTCTTGTCTGTGAACTGTGTGCAGTCAGAGCAACATGAAGGAACTTTGCAGGCAAGGCCACAGCATAAGCCGGCAACAGGCAAAAAATGCATCCAGAGAACATGAATAAGAGAATGGGACAGTCTGCATTGGGGCCAAAGGCAACTCTTTTCCTTTATCCCAGATCTGGTTTACTGATATAAGACCTGAATGGGAAGCATTTATTATTCTGAACATACATAAGGCACACTTTCGTGTGTGTGTGTGTGTGTGTTCTTGTTGCATTGGGTCAAGGCTTCACCGTGCAGCTCAGACTGTCCTTAAACTCATAGTCTCTCCTCATCAGCCTCCCGAGTGCTGGGACTGTACAATGCTGAACGCATTGCCATTTTGCTTTTCAGTTAGGAAGCTCCACCCTTAGCCCCTTGTACACACACACACACACACACACACACACACACACACACACACACGTTCTCTTGAGTGTTACACACATTGCCTTTGTGACTCAGCTACCTATAAATGACACCTGGGTCTTTCCTTTGTGTTGTCTTTCTTCCTCATCTAGTCAGACACTAAATGTAGTTTGCTCCAAACCTTTTACCTACTATAGCGTTGCGTTTCCTTTACGTCACAGACCTGGAGCCAGAAATATTTTGGGGTTTGGAAGTTGTAGGTAGGTTTGAGCTATTGAGTATCTCTAATCCTCAAGTTACAAAACCCAGGAGCTGGACCTGGGACTGTCCTCAGTACGGTCAGTGCTCACCCAGAATGCACAGAACTCTGGGTTCAATTCCCAGCATGGCAGAAACCAGGTGTTCTGGCACACACCTGTAATGCAAGCACTTGGGATGTAGAGGTCAGAGGATCAGAAGTTCAAGGTTATGAATGAAGCAATGAAATAACAACAACAACAACAAAACAAAAGACCAAAAAGCAAACAAACAAATAAGCAAAAAACAAAAGTTAAAATGGTCTGGGAGCGATTTGGAGTTTGGTTTGGGGACTAGAGATGTACAGTCTATACCACTCTTTTGGTGAAGGAAATCTTTACTTGGTCTTTAATTTTAGGGGAACTTGAATTCTTTGGGCTGCACATTCTGTAGCTTACGTCCTCAGGTCGGTTCCAGTCTCCCTTTCTGTGGTCTCCACGTCAGCTGCTGTGTATTGTAGAGCCACTCCATGCCATGGAGATCTTGGGCTTCATCTACTGTCCGTGTGAGGGTGCCAGATCCTCTGGAACTAGAGTTTCAGACAGTTGTGAGCTACCATGTGGGTGCTGGGAATTGAACCCAGATCCTCTGGAAGAGCAGCCAGTGCTGAGCATCTCTTCAGCCCATGTATACTTGGTTTTATTTTATGTGTGTGGGTCCCTGTGTCTAATGGGTATTTTCCTGCACATGTGTCTAAGCACATGTGTATAGTGCCCACAAAGGCCAGGAGAGGGCATTGGATGCCTCCTATCTGGAGTTACAGATGGTTGTTAGTCCCTGAGATAAACATGAATCCTGTTGTGGTTTTTGGTGATGATTCCAAGCATCTGTAGTTCAGGAGCTAAATTGTCATCAGAGATCTTAGGGTCAGTACCTGAGCACTGAGGCCAATTAAACATACAAGTGAAAAGCGGAGAAAAGAGATTTGTTCAATGTGGCCACACTGGGAAGAAGAACACATAAGGAGGTGTGGGTGAGCTCCAGAGTCCACCTCTGACATTCTGAGGTCTGAGTAGAAAGTAAGAACTCTGCACAGCTGTACAGACCCTGTCAAGGTGCCGTCTGGCCTGCCATTGATCCCTCATATCCTGACTCAGGGGGTTGTTAGAACTATTTGAAAAGTCTTCTCCACTGAGAAACTCCTCCTCAGGCTGGCACCAGGCTCCTGCATTCTCTCCTCCTGGTCACATTAGATTCCAGGGACCATTGCTTCAGTGGTCCAAGAGCCACAGGGAGGCGGTGCGTCTCCTTAAGAGCATCTTCCATCCTTCTGGGGAAGTTGGAGCGGTTAGCGGTTAGCACAGCAAGTGCTGAGCATTAGAGCAGCAAATGAGTGATCATTTGTCTCAACTGTACTTGATGGTCAAGCTTCCCTGTTCGATTGAGTTCTCATCATCAAGGTCGTGTTTTGTATTTTGTGGAGCAGAATTGCTTAATAGGCTTGGGATTATGCATTATGATTTTTCCTTAACCAGAACACAGTCAGTGAGAGTACTGTGCCCACTGGTTTGATATGTTGAAACAAATTAAGGGGGATGAAAGTTGTCTGCTTTATACCGGTCTTGTCATGAGAGAGTTGGAATTCATTATGGGTCTAAAGCCAAACACCAAGGAACACTGACCGTAATTCTGGCAGAGTATTGCCAGCGTTGCAGTGATTATTCAGCCTCTTCGCCAGGAGGTGAACCTGAATGTGCCTTGTTTGGGGTAAAGGAAGACGGGCAAAGCATTCGTTCTTCCTGGGAGCTTAGTGGAATTTGTGTTTTGATGATTTCATTTACTAAGCCATCATCATACTAATTTAGGTGTAGAGTCAAAGGGCCAAGAAGACTTTCTTCTGGGCCTTGCTGCCGAGCGTGCAGCTTTCTGCATCCTGAGAAGTCATCCTGGATGGTTGCTTTGAAAACTTCCAAGAATTACTTCCCTGTTGGTCTCAAAGGAAAGAGGAAAACAAAACAAAACAAAACACCGAGAGTGTATTAAAAGAAACTGGGAGAGCTGGCTCTTGGGCTCAGTGTGTGCCATCATTGTGTCATCCCCAGGAAGGCCTATGGTGTGATCCTGGCCTCTTCTGTGCTGTGAGCAGAGGTAAAACTTTGAAGACTCGAGCCCTAATCACCATACAAGTGTGCTGGTTGCCTGAGACACAGGGAATCCTACCCATCAGAAGTTTGGTCCTTTTGTAAAGCACTTGCCAAGGAAGCTAGTTCCTTATCAAGTGTGATTGTAAAGTGGTTTGTGTTAGCACAGACAGAATCAGTGTGGTATACAGCGAAGGCTCTAGGGCTCTGCTCACTTTTGTTGGTTCATTTGTGACCACGTGCTGCAGACCTTGTACTTGGCTCTGAAGAGGTAGAGGCTGGCCAGCATATTTTTCTTTGCCCTTTTGTGAACTGTTAGCACAGTGTTAGGAGTGTAGAAGAGAGAGTGATTCATGTCTGAGCACATACGCAAAGGCTTTAGTGTCTTAATGTTCTTTGTGGTCTTTAGAAATCAGTAGCATGGATTTACTGCTCAATTTTATCACAGTGTGTGCTATCAATAGTGGGAAATTCAAGAAATAGAGATGAGAGCAAGTGTATAGTTCATGTGGTCTGGTGCACAGAGGACTGTGAGGAATTTATTAAAACGCCTTGGCCTTTGGTATACCCAGTGATGCTCCTTGGCTGGCTGACTTCTTCAGGCAGCAGCTATGCAATGGAAGGCCCACCTGGGACAACTGAACAGCAGCTTAAGTGGGGTGTGATGGGATATCAGTACTGAAAGATAATGGCCAAGTTTTGAAAAGTCACACCAGCTCTGAAAGGATTTGGCAGCCATCAGGGGCAAGGACTCCCTCCTTGGGCAGTGGAGGAAACAGGAGGAAACTTTAAACTTGGTTCTGTCGGTCATGTAATGCCACAGACAGAGCACAGGTCTCCCTCCTTTGGTAGCAGAAGTCTCAAAATTCTCGCAAGAATTAATCATGCATTAGGGAAAGGTGGAAATCTCAGCAACGGCTTTGTAAACATCCCAGCACTTGGCAGCAAAAGATACCACCGTGTTATCTCAAAAAGTCTTTCCTACAAAATTAAGAACAAAAAAATAGCTAGGTTGAGAGCAGCAAAGGAAGTAGGAAGGCCTGCCCTTTGCTCTCTGTAGAGTGCCGTGTTTGGATGTCTGAGGAAGCAGACATCATGCACACTGTTTAGTCTAGACTGAAGTGCAAAGAAGGTGAGCTGTGGCATCTATCAACCGTTCTCAGGCAGAGCCTTTCTCCATTTCAGTATCACCGAACACCCCAAAGATTTATTTCATGGGGTTTACAGCCATTAGTGTTTTTTAAAGTTTAATTGACATGCATGTATACATATTTGTGGATACAGCATGATAATTCAATATATGTGTGTATGTAATGTGTTTCTAATCAAATCAGCATAGTTGGTATTTCCACCACTTCAAACTTAGCCCATCTTTTTCACTGGGAACCTCAGGACCCTCCTCGTTGTTTTGCAGAATGTAGTAAGTTGTTGTAGACTTTACTGGCCTTCCCTTGCTAGGACTTCCCTTGCTCTTTACTGGACCCAGATACATAGCCCCTCCCACCTGCCTTCCCCTTGTTTCCCACCCCCTTCTCTTCCCTATACAAAGTCACTGCCCATCCCCAAATGACTACCATGTTAGAAATCAAAACTAAGAAGTTGAAGTATTTATTAATTCATTTGAACTAAGTCCACAAAATGTTAATGCAGAATGTTTTATGAATTTGTATGACTTTTCACAACAAAAAAAATGATGGAAGTAGCATTGTTTACGTTTTGCAAATATATTTAACATTTGGCCCAAGGGATGACTCCTGAGCCCTCCAGGCTTCCTCTGGACTGTTCTCCTATGATACCGTAGACTGTCTCCCACTGGAGAACAGTCTGCTCCCAAGACTGGGGGATAGCAGAGAGAGACAGTTCTTGTGTTAGTGTGAGGACCTGAGTAAAGAGCCCTAGTACCCACATAAAGGCTAAGCTCAGCGTGGTGGGCCTATACTCCAGCACTGAGCAGTGGACACGGGAAACCGTGAGGTTTCTCCCAGCCAGTCTGTCTGAAATGGTCGGGATCAGTGATCAGTGATACACTCTGTCACAAAATGTAAGGTGGAGAGTGGGAGTGAAGACCACTGATGTCAGCTTCTCCACATTTATCCTCTCATACACGTGCACACAAATGAACATGAACACATGTACTTACACACACAGAGACAGATTATTTAAAAAACATGCACACACACAAAACCCAGCTGTCTAGTTCTGAGATTATGAGAGTGATATTGGTGAATTTTCTTAGTGTTTTGATGAGGAGTTTTGCAGCTGGGGCCATATGCGGAATTATCTTTTCCAAAGGAATCTGAAAATACTTGATGAGAATTTCAGGTAAATTTATCTCTGTAGTGATGTACTTGAGTATAGTCTGATCAACAAGAGAAAATCTGTCTTTTATTCCAGTACTGCAGAAACATATTTGCTAAGATAGAATTACTGAGCTCTGTTCCTATCTTCTCAGCCCCTCCTGCTTTTGGATACTAGGGTCAGGTCCTTTGCAAGTGTTACATTTTTCTTTCTCTCTGTGAATTTGCAGGTAGCTCTACCATCCTCTTTCTAACAGATGGGAAAACTGAAGGCAGAAGGAAATTAAAGGTCTTGAATTATCGCACTAATTACCAGACCTGAAATTTTAACACTGCTTGTCCTCAACTCCACTTTTGTGTATGTGTGTGTGTGTGTGTGTGTTTGAGTTTGTTTGTCTGATTTTGCCTTTTCCTGTTACATCCAAAGAGTGAGTTTGCTACGCTCATCCTGCTTATAGAAAGACATAATGACATGGAAAGGGGCAATGCCATGGGGCTGTTGTATTTCTACCTTGATTGTTTTATGAGAAATCATTTCTTCAGTGTGTCATTTGAACCTCGAGCAAGCCAAGGATCTAGATAATAAATCCTTCTTCCTCCATTGTTGCCCTGGTGAACAAAATGGAGGCAAATATTGGAAACATTTTCTTTTTTTCTGAAGGGCTCTAGATGAAAAGTAATGAAGCCGTTGGATTGTATCTATGGTGGCGCAAATGCGGTGTCTGGCCCCCTCCCTTCTTCTAGTCTTTCTCCTTTCTTACCCCTCTTGACATTCACAGTTGGAGAAACAGACAGACAATCTGTGCCTTCCGTGGCCACAGGGGAGAAATTCTCGGTTTGGCCATCTATCGCTTTGTCTCTCCGGGTTATTCTTAGCCCTTATCAGATGGCTATGCTTGTTGGTATAGTTAGCAGTATAGTTATGTTATTTAACTACCAGATGTAAATGGACACCATCATCTCTCTTATTAGACATAGTTATAAAAAAGAAAGCAAGCTGTTCTTTTTCCAGTAGTAGCTCAGAACGAAAGTGTCAGCCCTGTTGTAGACAGTGAGGACAGTGGGCTGAAGAAGAAATTCAGGGAGTGAAAACTTGCCTCATTGTCCCCTAATGACAAAACGATTGATTGACAATCTGCTTGCTCATATGATTCTATCCTTTATGAAATGAATGCTGTTCTCTTACTTGGAATGTTTTGTTAGATTGATGAATATTTGAGAATGGCTCTTGACTGAGGTTTTCTTTTGGGGGAGGGGTGTT
Organism: Meriones unguiculatus; assembly: GCF_030254825.1. Taxonomy (NCBI): domain Eukaryota; kingdom Metazoa; phylum Chordata; class Mammalia; order Rodentia; family Muridae; genus Meriones; species Meriones unguiculatus. Next base: position 98,640,619 of record NC_083359.1, on the reverse strand, counting down.
GATCATGGCTTAATTATTTCATAATACTGAGAAGATTTTGAAGTGATTTATAGTGAGTGGCTTTAATCACAAACCTGTAGGCAGATGAATTGAACTCCTCTCCCATGCTTAGTTATAACTATCTACCGTGCTTCTCACCAATGAAAGCCAAACCCAAGATTGGTGACCTTTGGGGATTTACTGTAGTTCAGCAATATGAGTGAGCTGTAGTAAAAAAACAAAAAGGAAGAAAGAAAACCTCAAAATGCCATTAACCTGGCTTTATCAATGTCCTTTGTTTTTGTTTTTTGAGACATGTATGTCTCTATGTAGCCCTGGCTGTCCTGGAACTAGCTCTGTAGAGCAGGCTAGCCTCGAACTCACAGAGATCTGTGTGTTTCTACTTCCTGAGTCCTGGGATTAAAGCGTGTGCACCATCAGGCCTGGCTCTCCACTTTTTTTTTTGTCCTGGCTATTTGAAAACTAATCTGAAGTCCAAGTGTGATGTAGTGATTGGGGCAGAATGTCTAGCAGCTAATTGTTAGGAAGTGTGGTGTGTGAGGAAGGGTGACACTCATGTTGCCTCTTCTGGATGATGTGTCTTTCTTCGGATGTTTAACTCTTCCCAGAAAGAAAAGACATTGATGCTTTCATTTGAGGTGTGAGATTCAAAGTGCAGAAGCAAATGTATTTCTTTCTCATATTCCTGTGCTCTTCACAGAATCCCAGCTGTGATTTCCTCATGGTTGTGAACACAAAACAACAGATGAAGGGGCTCCTTAGATACGGAGAGCAAACAATGGATTCACAGTGTTAGGGTACAGAGTGAAGGGCACAGGGGTAACATTTGGGTGGACTGTCAACAGAGGAACTGGCTTAGGGCATACCAAAGCTTCATGCCTGTGCCTTCCGTTAGAATAGGGATTCTCATTTGGGAGTGCTTAAGACTTAGAGTTTGTTGTAATGCTGTCTGCACCTGGCATAATACTTTGGACTTTCGTCTGATGTAGCAGAAGAAATCCTCAACAGTAATTGTTAAAAGTATGATTATATCGGATTAGGACACTGGGCATATTGCTCACCTCAATAATGCTTCCAGCTTTTGAATTCATTAAGATAATAAAAGATTTTCTTTTTCTGCCTCATTATTTTTAATGTAATTCTCCCATAGAGCAAACTTAATCCCTTTGTTAGTGAATGTAGTTAACATTTCCCTTCTGAGAGGAAAACAAAAATCACTGTGTGGCTGTGGTAGCTTCCTCTTTGAAACATCTGAGGGAAAACCAAATAAAACCTAGTACTGGTCATGTGAGAGACATGACCATATATATATATATATATATATATATATATATATATATATATATCTGTAGAAAATGAAGGGTTCAGTTTTGGTCTCTGAGGTTCATTTAAAAATTATTTTATTAAAATGTGGCAGGTAATATTTCTAAAGTCATATGTGTTCATCTTTCCCTGACCTTGCTTCTTTTCCAGGACCATATCTCAAAGGCTCTGTCTGACTGGGTGGTTGTGGCCAAACTTTTATCCCAATGCTTGGGAGGCAGAGGCAGGCAGATCTTTGTGATTTCCAGGACAGCCCTAGAGCTACACAGAACAGCTTTGTCTCGGTGTGTGTGTGTGTTTGTGTTTGTTTGGGTTGCGGGATCAAGAGCTGTGTTTGTAGTCCATGTCTTGTTTTTCCATTTTCTTGAAAATTCATTCATATGCCTCTGCTTGCATTGCTAGGCGAAGTTTCTTAGTGTTGTCTTGGAATTCAGCCTCACTTTCAAACACCACCCTAGGCTGGGGGTTTCTCTGCCACTGCCCTGAAGACTTTGCACACCCTGGGCTGCGGCTATGTGGTAGCCACCCTGTCTTGTCCTGTCCTGCTGTGTCCAGATGGCACTATTATTCTAGATGAATGTCACCTTGCTATGAGAAAAGGGTCTCGGCTTGGGAAGTTGCTAGGTACTGTGGCTAGAGTGAGAATTGTGTTTTTCATTTTGAAAGTCACTAAATCACATTTTTTCCCCTGGAATACCTCATGTAGCTGATTAAATAGCAGACCTCTGTTCCTGTAAGATTGCCTCCATTTTCTCCCTTCCATCCTCCTCTGCTTGGTAATCTCTCTGTGTGTAGATGGGCGCTAGGAATTATGAGTGCAGAGCACGTCCTGACTCACATTGCATTCAGAATGTAATGAAGGCATATTCTTTATGGGGCCCAGCTTCTCTCCTGTCTCACAGTGAGTGAGAGCTGTTCCCCTGGCTATACCTGGGCTCATGACAGGAGCCCTCCGAGACAGGGCCTTTCTCCAGCAAATAAATTACTGCTGCTGCTGCTGCTCCTGCAGGCAGGCCTTTCCTCAGCCTGGGAAATGAGAGAGCAGCAACCTGTCCCTTCCCTGGAGGGTTTGCCCAGGCAGAGTCTGTTTACAGTGAGAAACATGCCCGGCAGCTCCAGCTTCAACCTGACGTGGGGCCACATGTGTTTAGGCAGCAGGAGAGCGGGGCACTGCCAGCACATTGGATGTGTGTAAGGAGGTGTTTGCCAACTTCTGATCAGATTATCCCCTCTGCCTGGGCCATCGGCCTACTGGGGATTAACAAGAAAACAGGCTACTTCTGTCCCCAAGGCCACACAGGATGCTCTGCAGTTTGTGTCTGTGATTACATCAGCCTTCCGTGAATGAGGAGCACCTTGAAGGGGTCTGGAGTTTTTAAGTTGCTTGTCTGTCTGTCGTCTGTCTGTCCATCCATCCATCCATCCATCCATCATCCATATCTATCATCCGTATCTATCTATCTATCTATCTATCTATCTATCTATCTATCTATCTATCTATCATCTGTCTGTCTATCTATCCATCTATCTATCTGTATCTCTGCCTGTCTCATTTCCAGTCTTCCTTCTCTCTCAGATGGTTCTGTGCTCATTACAGGTGAGATGCCTGCTTAAGGCCCCACCCCTTGGTGTTTCTTCAGGCCATTGCTCGCCTTCCTCTGACAGTTTGCTTCCTTCCCATTTCTCTCTCACCCCAAGTGATCTTCCACATGCCTGCTGCCATTTCTTCTTGTTCACTCAGTCAGTCTTTCTCAAACTCCATCAGAAGATCAGGCCTCTCTGTGAAGGTGGTCCTTATCAGCTTTTGTAACTTGCCATGCTCTAGGTCCATGGAGTCCTAGAGAGCCATCGGTAGTCATGGCTTCCTCCCTGGGCACTGAAGGGACTATTTGGGTTAAAATAGTCTTGACAGGGCAGGAGGTAGGTTACAAAGTGAAGGACCTCTTTGTCCTGCCCTCCACCTTACAGTTATTTGCTTCTTGGAGATCAGATTACACACATGCCTTTCCTTTTGGACTTGGACTCTTTTATATTGAAGTGTCTTAGTCACTGAGCTGCTGTCTTAGTCACTGTTCTGTTGCTGTGAAGAGACACCATGACCACAGCAAATCTTATAAGGGAAGGCATTTAATTGGGGCTTTGCCTACATTTTCAGGAGTCCATTATCGTCATGGCTGGGAACATGGCAGGCATAGTGCTGGAGAAGTAATTGAGATCTGTATCCTGATCCACAGGCACAGAGAGAGAGGGGGCACACCTGGACCTGGTATTTGTTTTTAAAATTCCACTGATACAGTTTTTTAACAAGGCCATGCTACCTAATCCTTCTAATCCTTTTGAACAGTTCCACTCCCTGGTGACTTCAAATATATGAACCTATGGGCGACATTCTTATTCAAACTACCATAGCATCTCTGCAAATTTTGCGTTTAAGAGAATATTGGTATGTAAGTTAATAAAACTAGGGTGGGAACTAGCCTTAAGTCTAGTGCCCCGGGCCCTGGTAGGCGTTGGTAGTGCTTCTAACACTTCAAACACTGGCACAGAATTATTTACTTTGTTGTCAGCTGCTTAGCAGGTGTACTGATCAAACACAGTGTGAACTGATTGTGAGAACACAGCTACTATCCATTGAGCTGGTAAACGTTTGACATGCGTGTTGGACAACCTTTTAGATTAGGTGTTAGTATCCCTGCTTTCCTTTTACGAAGAAGAACCTGGAGCCCAGAAGTTAAGGAACCCAGTCACGTCACATTGCAGCCGCAGCGACAGAGTTGAGACTGAAATTCAGGTGTGAGTCCAAGCCCATGCCCCCCTCTCAGTGAGCACAGCCGCACTGCGTCAGGGCCCAGGATGCTGGCTGGCCTGTGGTGCTTCCTCCTAAAGCTTCTGTAGCTATGGGGGCCTCGGGAGGGAGGAGAGGCAGGCACCCAGAGCACCTCCACATTGACACAGTTCCTAAAAAATTACATGTGGAGGAGAAGACTGAAAATATTATCACTCCGTGAGCAATCACCTTAGTGTTTAAAAAACAAACAAATAAACCAACAAAGACTTCCAGGGAGTCTGGCTCTCAGTCACAAGGAACCTGCTTAATTATTAATTTTTTCCCAGTGTTCAATTTCATGGACCTTGTTTCCCTAAAGAACCTGAATGAGGGGGCTGGAGAGTTGGATCAGAGGTTAAGAACCTAAATGTTTTCCCACTTTTCAGGAGTTATTGTCTACATAGTATGTGCACACACCCACACACACTCTCTCTGTCTCTGTCTCTGTCTCTCTCTGTCTCTCTCTCTCTCTCTCATTCCCTTTATTCCACTGATCCTCTCACAGTTGTTTCCTAGAGCTAAGGTCTCAACTCTTTGCAGTTACATGAAGTATATATTTGACCGTAAGGCTGTGCAAATCACATTTGGCTATTAATACGTCTCTCATCATGTCTGCTTATTACGAAGCAGACTCTCTCCTGGCCCAGGTTGTCCTCCCCAGAACTGGGTCTGTAGCTGTATGCTGCTGTACCGGGCTTTCCGTCACGTGTTTAAGAAGTGGCCCCTTCCCCTCTAGCCTGCAGCGTGGAGTGGTCCTTCTGTGTGGTGGACACAGCCCACTGTTGGTGGTTCTGAGCAGTCTATGGTAGTGATTTCAAGCTTCAGGTATAAACCATATCTGTCACATTGAAAGGGAGATTCCATATCCCTTACTTTATAGGCAAGTGCAACGGTGACTATGCTCAGAGGCTTTATATGTTTCTACAAGAGTCAGCAGTTTTCCTGAGGTCTTGTTTATGAAGGTTGTTAGTTATGCAAAGTGGGCCTTTATGGATAATTCTATGAAATGATTCCAATTAACTAGAAATGGGTAGATTGCCAGTCAGTGTTAGCTAATTAAATTATGATCTGTTCCTGTCATTAACGAGAACCCTGATTGGAGAAGAGGGGAAAAAGGATAAATGCAAAGTCTTGGAATTTGTTGATAGGGAGGGTATCTGGCTTTATTTATTCTCATAAAACAGCAGCTTCCAGAAATTGGAAGTCTTATTACTCCCTTCTCGTATATAAGTAATCAATTTCAGCAGGAGTGGTTTAAATGCTACAGTGAAATGTAGTTTCATTAAGAACCATAGTTTAATAATAATGGGTCAGTCATCATGACACTCATACAAAAGTGAGCCTCAAACACTAAAACCATGTTCTTGCTGAGGCAAGAACTTTGCTCTAAGAAGAAATTGAATTGAGAAGGCGGCATTATCTTTGGAAGGCTTGAAATGGGTCAGTCATCATGACACTCATACAAAAGTGAGCTTCAAACACTAAAACCATGTTCTTGCTGAGACAAGAACATTGCTCTAAGAAGAAATTGAATTGAGAAGGCAGCATTAGCTTTGGAAGGCTTGGTCCTCCTCAGTGTTTTGATGGAAAGAGGAGAGGAATTTTAGACTGTAAGCCAGCATTGAAGAGAGCTAAGGAGGCTGCAGCATTTCAGTTCTCAATCCAGCATCCACCACCTCGCGTCAGCTCTACGGGGATGCTATGACTGGAGTGAGCAGAGCCTTGCTGGATGACAGTAAGTAGCTTATGAGGACAGTCGGTGGGGGGGGGGGGGTGGCTTCCGGAAGCATTTTCGTTAACTGCTTCTGCCTGTGAGGGAAAGTGCAAGGCTCTGTGAAAGTCACCTTTATTGGATTACGCCAAACGTCAAGTGCTGTGATCCAGAGCCCTTCTGTGGGTTATGTAGCAGAATGTTTGTCTCACACGTAGATAAATGATGTTGACTTGCCAGGTGGGAGACCAGAAGCACGGTGGCCGACCGTGCCCTTGGGGTATCAAACATAATTAAAATGCTGAGAATGTGTGCTTAACTAGTTGGATGTCTCTGACGCGTCACATAGGGCTGCTGTGATTTCTTTACTTTGATGGTATGCTGTGAATATGTACCGATGGCCGCAAGGCAGATACGAGAGCTTACTATGAAAGGCTTCTATGTTAAAGCCTTTGGGGAAGCTATAAATCATGCAGTGATACGCAATTTGAGCAGAGTTCTTATTCTGAGCATTTCCATAGAACCTTCTTCCCACCCTCCAGAAACCACCAAAGGTCGAACTAAGACCAGGAAGTTCCGGTGTCTTCACTGTTAATTTTCCTTATAGCGTTCTGGCCAGTTGTATTTGTGAATGTCCATAAAATAGAGTATTACCTAAAGGAATTGCCAGGTAGACTGCATCTCTATTCTGGTGACTCCCTGTCGCAGAGTCACTGAACCAAGGTTGAGCGTTCTTGGTACTAGGGAGAAGAAGGCAGCTGTCTCTTGGTGGCAAAGGGACGTGAGGGTAGTGTACTTAGGTCGGAAGCCAGCACTGCTTCCCGTTCACAGCTGCTCTCCCTAGGCATTTCTAATTTACTTAAAGTTAATTTCTTAAATGAAAACCAAAACCAAAACCAAAAAAAGGGGGAGGGTTACTTTGAAAATGTTCAAGACTCTACCAAAGCATACTCTTTCTTCTTTATAGGAAACTTCAGTTTGTACCAAATTGACTGTTGCTTGTAGCCAAACTGTGCTTCCATTGTCTGTACAACTCAGAAACCGGGATTTAACTAGGAGCCAGCACTGCATTCTGATAAAAGCCTGCAGTATATGCTAAGTGTAAATATTAAGTAATTTAATACTTAAAAAATACCGTGTTTTTTCATTGGCATACTAGTCATTTATCCTAAAATACTGAGTCATTCAGGAGGTTTGTGACTGTCTAAAAAGAGTTTGCTTCTTCCTAGCAAAACATGCTTTAACACTGTTTATTTCATCATCGTTTTACATGTGTGCTCAGGTATGATACATGCATGGGCGTGGTGCATGTTTGTCACTGTGCTCGTGTGGAAGTCCCAGGACTTCTTTTAGGAGTTGGCTCTTGCCTTTCACTGTGTGCATACAAAATCAAATTCAGGTTGGTAACAGTAGCCTTTCAACTTCCTGGATACTTGGTCATATAATATTCTAATTTTGGCGGAGTTACTGGTACTGGCTATGGGGAACCAGAGAACATTGATTTCCAAGCCAGGTGTGTTGAAGTTCAAGACGCATTAGGTCAATGTGATCCCGGGTGTTTGGTAGACTCTCAACTGCCTGAGATTTCATTTCATTTTCCTGAAAATCACTAGCTTTAAGAAGAACACGGGAATTGAATGCAGGCCACCTGAAGCTATCCCACCGATAGCTACCCACACCTCTTTGTTTGTCACAAGTGATAAAACAAAGTAACTGTTGACCTTGAAGATGCTCCGAAGGTGCCAGGGTTCTTTCCTCCCTGGTAAGCCAGGCATGGGGATGGGCATTTACAAAGTACCCCTGCACAACAACAATAATCTGTGGCCATGGTGATGCTCTGGTGACGGTAGCATACAGCACCTGCCTGCTCTCACTTGTTGGTCTTTGTTGTACAGCTGGGATGACGGATTGTGCTCCAGGGGCCACTGGTACTATAATCACCTGATGTTCGTTGAGCTTGTAATGTTTTCTAGAAAAACACACTGTCTTTTGTATAAGGCTATAGTCTTTCTCACCCTGATGAACTAGCCTGCCTTCATCTTATAGTAAAGATAAAGCAGGTTCATTCCTGTTTATGATTTTTCTCAAGGATTGAACTATGTGTCACCTGTAATCTTGACTACAAATGGTTTTTTCCTGCCTGTTCCAGGAAAGAGCAGCCATGTCTTTGTTCCCAAAGGTTGTTATAACCACCTTGTTTAGGACCATGCTATCATGACCATCTTGTTGTGAACACTTTGCAACCATGCCTTTATTTCAGAAGGTTGTTAGGACCAACTTGTTATGCTTATGTTCTGATTCCGTATTTGCCTGCCAAATCACCTATTCACAAGTCCCCTACTCCTGAGGTATAAAAACCTTGTCTTCCTCTCATCTAGTGGCCTTAGGGAGAAATAGCCCGAGTACACGGATAAAGCTTGCTTTTATTAATTTGGGCACGATATGGTTCTGTTGTCTTTCTCCTCCTATCTGTGGGATTAACAAAGTCCACAGAACAATCATGAGTTCCAGTAACCAACATTAGGCTAAATGTCCTTGAAGAAAATAATGCATGTTCGAAGAGGTACAGCTGGAATTCAGAGCCTCAGTGTCCTTCCTCTTTCCTGTATGACTTGGTGTTCTTCAAGGATCCTTAGCCACTATTGGAAAATCTTAGTTTGTGTGTGTGTGTGTGTTCTTCAGTTGACCTCTTTAAAAGAGATAATGTCTTTAAATATTATTGTATTGTACTTTCTATAGTCATCTGATCAGACAATATATAATGAAACAGATATCAGGATAAAATAAAGAACCTTGTGTTGACTAATGAGTAAGGGGAACTCTTGCAAGTCTTGGTAGAGAGGATTCTGCAGGACCTGCTAACCTTTACTTCTCAGCAAGATTCTCAGTTGGTTCTCTACTGAGACTGTGCAAAGACATTCAAATTCTTCTGACAACTTAAACAAAATAAACTTTGAGGCTAAAAACCTGTACTCAAAACTCTAGAATACACTATTACCCATTTATGACTTTCTGTGCTGTATCTTCACAGCTCACCGTTTTCACACTTAAATGCAAAGATGAATATTCACGAAATCAAAATTTATCATTCGTATTTAGCAAACCTATCTCAGAATCAGCCATGTTATTGTCTATGGCATGCAGTTTGAATGTTTTGCAAAGCATGGACAAAGGGAGATTTGTCTATTTGTCCAGAAGGGCAGAAACTGTGGACAGAATGCTCTAGAATCATCCCTGGAATAAAGAGAATTGCCAGCTGAGAAGTGAAATGAAAGTGTCATTTAAACCCTCTGTAACACACACTTGAAAACAGTCAGTAAAGATTAGACTAAATATCAAATTAGGAATGTTTTGGGCCACAAAATTAGGTAAACTAAATTCTAATTTTGTTGTTCTCTTTAATCCTGAGCAATTCGCCTATGTATTGAAATACTTGTTTTAGCCATCTACCCTCATTAAGTATGATTTTAAACCTTTTAAAAAAATAATCCCTTGGGAAATACTTTTTGTAAACATGAGGTTAAAAGGTTAATTTTTAGGTCTTTCATCTATAAAAAATTAAATTTTCTCCAGAAGCTTGATCAGATATTAATGCGCTGGAACCTGCTGGGGGGTTGTGCCATCACTCCTTATTGATTATATCATGTGCTTTTTGCTGCTTCTGAATTATGTATGGAGGATCCCCTGGGGCGCTTGGGCATTGTGAAGGCAAATGATGAAATCCTTCAGTCTGAATGGCCCTGGCTGTGGGCTGCTGGCTGTTGTGACTGACCCTGAAGGCCAGGCCTCCTGGGTCCCTGTTGTCGCAACTACCCTGCAGTACTGGGGAGATGGAATTACAGAAGGAATTAGACTGTGACCAGCAGACAAGGGACCAGAGTACCTTTTAACCTATTTTTTTTTCCATGTAACTAATCTATAAAGAGTGAGCCAAAGGAATACAGGCACTGTGTTTAACCTTAATATAGATTTTTTGCATAGGTAATATATGAAAAGGTGGACCGACCACTACGTGCTACTTTCTTTGTTGCTTCATCCCAGAAGCTAAATATCATGAAGGTAATTGTTTTGCTACTAATATCTTTCATAGATGATGTGTGGCTATGTGTGAGCTTTTAGCACCTGGATGACTCGGTTGAGGATGGTATGTGCAGCACCCATGCTGGTTATGGATTTAAGACCACATACATAGACCGTGTTCATAGACAATATACATAGACTGGAGAAAGTAAGAAAGACATTTTATTTTTGATGATCTAGTTTTTATTGTATTTTTAAATTTTATTTATTTATTTATTATAGTTTATTCACTTTGTATCCCAGCTGTAGACTCCTACCTTATCCACTCTCAAACCCACTCTCCCCCTCTCTTCTAAAGCCGTTTTGTACTTTGCAGAGTAAATCAGAGAAGAAAATAGTTATGAGCATTTGGCAGAGGAGAGGTTATAAATCCTAATAGGATTTCCTCTACAACTCAGTGCCACATCATCTCTGAAAGAAATTGGGAAGTTTCCTTGTTTCATGGTGTGCAGTTGAATACTGAAGAGCCATCTTGACACCCAGCAGTCAAATTATATAAAATTTAATGCGAGCACCTTCCTGTTTGCTTTAAAGTGAAAAAAAAAAAATCAACTAAACTTCTAATCCAGTCCATCCATCTCAGGCCTAGCAGAGGAACACATGCATTTCTAGACAGGGCTCTGTCTCACTCTGGGGCTGGAAGGAAAAATCAATTATGAGCTGAGTCTGTGAAGTGAGTGGTTAGCTGCACGCTGTCTACCTCAGCCTTCTTTGATGGGGCCACTCTATTTAGGTTACTGTGGCATCTAAAGGGGAGAAAAACAATGGCAGCTTTTGCATTGGGGAAGCTCAGTGATACTCTAAAAACGTTAATGAACCCTGGAAACGGAAAACGCCACATCAGGCACGGAGAAAGGAGAATTGCCTGTGATAATGTCCCGGGTTCTGGCAGTATATCTTTGGCAGATAATCATTTGTCTTCCGCAGAGTGTTTGCTGCTTGTAGATGCCCACAGTATCCACTTTGGGGGCCTTGCCTGATAAAAGGCAAATTCAGGCTAAGACTGATGGCCGGCAGGGAAGTCACTATTCAGGGTTCCTTCTGAGGATGATAGAAATGTTTTGTTTGGAGGTAGGTACCAGCGGTGGTTACATGATGTTGTGCATGTATTAATACCCGTTAAACTGTTTACCTCATACACGGCTTATTATAATACTTGAATTATGACTCAGTTTACTTAAAAGCCCACTAACCCCAAAAGTTCAAATATCACATGTACATCCAAGATTGTCTTTGTAGTTAAAAAAAAAAAAAGTAACAGCTATTATTAGGCTTTTGTTTGTTATGTTTTCACTTCTGCTGCTTGATTTTCCTCAATCACTCTTTTCACAGTGATTAAAACATTCACTACCGTCTCACTGCTCTTAGGACGGTTTGTGTAGATGAGTAGCATTTGCACTGCATAACCCTGAGGGATTGGTGGTCTTCTGCATGCGTGCTTCGAGGCAACTTGTACAGCCCAGGCTGCTCTCAGACTCCCGCTGGGATGAGAGGCCTGTGCCCCTACGCCTGGCCGATGTGTCTCCTCATCTTGCTTTTGAGGATGGATTCATCCTGGTTACTCACCCCTCGAGACGGCTGTACCTCGGGTCCAGTCTAGCACCTATCAACTTCCTGTCTCTCCAGGTTTACCCAGGTCCTTGCTGTTTTACTTCATGTGTTCCGGGGTTCTCTGTAGGTTCATCCACTCATTTTCTTACTTGCTTGGCAACTGTATCCTTATCTAAAACTGCTTTATTGGCAGCTGCTTTCTCCTTGTCTAACTTACAGAGGCCTGCTGTTTGTCTTCCCAACCTCTGCTTTTTTTCTCTAGCTCCTCGATAGTCTCAGGGTCCTGCTTACATATCACCTCTTTTAGCTTCTTTGTCACCACAGAACCAGCATATGTACATACATACATAAATACATACATACATACATACATACATACATACATACATATTGCTGTATGTATACAGTCCAGAACGAAATGGTATTCTACCCCAAGGTCGGGTGGAAGGTGATAGGAGATTCGTTCTTCCCACTTGCCTCTGGGCATCTAAAGTACTTTTAATTTTCAACTTTGAGCATGGCGAACCAATACTTTCTTAATGATAGGCATGCTGAAAACTGGAGCATGAGCAGGCAAGATGGCCCCACAGGTAGAGGCACTGAGACCTACCCAGTAGAAGGAGAGAATCCAATCATACAAGTCATCCTCTGGTCCACACACACGTGCCATGGCATGTTCCCTGCATGCCCTACAAAATAATGTAATAATGCCTTTTCTTTTCAAACTGGATCACTTCCCAAGCTGATGGCCGTTTTTATGTGGTTGGAGGGAACTAATTCCAAACCAGGAGAGTTGGTTTGAGTATAAATTCTGTCGAAGGGACTGTATGTGGCTCTCACTCCACTCGTGGCACAATGTCAAGGTGGTAGATGGAGAACGTATGTAACTCCTCATCTGCCTGAGGAGATCTCGGGGCAAAAATGACAAAGGACCATTACCAGGCTCCCCAGATCCAACAGTCACATGGTCAGAGGGCGCACCCATATTTGAGAACTCTGTTCTTTTTCATCCATTTTTCTTTTTCTTTCATTAGTATAACTGAATGAAGAATGGTATTGGAAAGCCTCCCATGGCTATTCATGTAATTCTACAGGACTTTCAAAACTAGGTAAAACTTAGCTGAATAGAAATGAGCCAGATTGGAAGCAGAATTAGATGGCTCTTGGCAGGGCCTTTCTGATGACTACATTTGAATGCATCTCTTTTATTTAAAATATCATTTTGATTTTTACATGAAAATCACTTCAGCTCTGTGTGCATCCTAGGTGTGTAATTTATTTTTAGCAAAAATAGCCAAATCATTTTAATTAAGAAGCTTTAAGATGATGGATTTTTAGGATGGCTTGTGAGCTCTGCATGTTAAGCATGTTCTTTGCCTGGTTACTTCATCGTTTGGGGATAACTTAATGAATGTTCTTAGAAGAGATAGTTCTGTGGAAGAATTTGACATACCCCCAACTTGGTTTACTTATGGCCTTCTATCATTGGAGAATGTACTTAACTTATGTAAATTAGGGTCACTTCCAAAGGTTCACTTCATAGGATTTAATTAGATCATATCATACCAATAAGTCAAAAGCATTTTGTATTGGCTTGAGTCGCCAAGCACCATGTCTGAGCCTCGCTACAGAAAATGGATGAGAGTGGAGCCCCTGAGCAGTTCACAGAGAGCAGTAGTGACAGGCATAATTTTTAAAATTTGAAAAGCAAAGCGTTCAGGTAGATGACAGCCACCATGGCTCCTCCACATATCATAATAGGAGAAAGGGTCACTCTTTGCATTTTTGAGCATATTTTAATCAACAGCAAGTTTCTTAACCTGCGAAATTAACGTACATGAAACTACTGGACACTGCCCGCAGCTCTAGCTGAGCAAGTAGACAGCAGACACTCAGACATATCTACTGTATCTTTTTGACACATTTTCTAGGGCTTATAATTTTTAGATTGCTGTAGTATGTAAGCAAGCATCCTTGAAAAATAGTTATGGCAGGCAGGGCAGCTCCTTCAGTGAGAGCGTTTGCCACTTGGGTCCAATCTCTAGAACCTGTGTGAAAGGCCACCCTGGCATCACACTCTTCACTTCCAGAGCTCTGGAGGTGGAGACAGGCAGGTTCCTACAGCTCCCTGGCTGCAGGCCTGGCCAAATTAACAACCCCGAGCCTGTGAAAAGCTCTATTCAAAAAACAAGGTGGACAATGTCTGAAGACTCCCACCGGAGGTTGCCCTGTGACCTCTGAATACACCTGTGCGTATTCATGTGCAACCTCACACATGTAAGTGCACACATTTACGTACATATACATACACATACACAGACATAGACGCACACAGGCAAACACACAAGCACAAGTAAATATCTATCATTCGGTACTTGGGAAATGTATTTGGAAATTTAAAATGAGCTGGTAAGATGGAGTGTGGGGAAATTCAGTTGCATACCAGTACAGAAGGAAGTGGTAAGATACCTCGATACTTAAGCCCCCTGAAAGGCAGAGAGCCCTACTCTGTGTGCTTAATATTTAAGTAATGCGGTGGCCTTTCCCTTAGAAACCTGTGGTTCCTGAAATGTCCTTTGTTTTGCAGATACATTTGAGAAGCTGCTGAAAGCTAAGCATAAAGGTGCACCCACGCATAATTTGCATAACATTTCCAAACAGACCGAGATCCTGAAGTATACCAGTGCACCTGCTAGAGGCAAATAAATAGTGCTAATTTATCTTATAAAAAATTGTAGGTATATCATTTAAAGTTTGCCCATAAAATTTTAAATTATGTATCTTATTTCTAAGTTGTATAAATTACGTATTTTGTTGAAGCCTTGCTCGACAAGCCCTGTCTTAAATCATGACAATGCAGGATAGGCTGGACTATAATTTTTGCAGTGCTGTTTCTTAAAGAATATTTCCAGGGGAAGGCCATTCTTCCTGAAATGTCAGCCACGTGCCACTTCTAGAAGAGAAGGTAGGAAATAAAAACATTTTTCTTAATGCAATCCAGTGAGTGACAAGGCACGCTGATGTGCTTTTGAAGGGTGGAAGGAGATGTGGTTTGTAGAGGAAGATTAAAGTGTCACGTTACTGAAGTGTCACGTCCCTGCCATTCCCCCAGGGCCATCTTGCCTGCACAAGGAATGGGTTCCTGTGGTCTAAATATAGCACATCTTTAATTAGTTGATCACGTTACATTGGAAGCACTTTCAGCCTCTAGATAGTGATAGCTTAATTACAGTTTTAAAATGAAAACTAAAGGTAGCCTATGATTTTAATTGTGATAATATACAGCAGTGCCGATTGCTAGCTTAGCCATGGCTATTATTGAAACTGAAATGTTTCCAGGCATGATCTCACTATCAGGTTAGTTCATCCCTCCCTCCTGTTCTTAAAAAAAAAAAAAAGATTCATAGACAGGAGCCTGACAGTTGTCCTCTGCCCAGGAGCACCTCAAAACAGTGTGAAGACTCACCAGCCAAACATTGGGTGATGCCTAGGGCATCTTGTGAAAAACTGGGAGGAAGGGGAAAAGGACCTGGAGGTGCCAGGAGCTCCACAAGAAGACCAACAGAGCCAACTAACCAGGGCCCAGAGGGGATTGCTGAGACTGAAGCATCAACCAAGGACCATGCATGAACTGGACCTAGGCCCCCTAACAAAGATGTAGCAGATGGGCATCTTAGGCTTCATGTGGGTCCTTTAGTAAGGGAAGTAGGGACTGCATGGGACATGGACTCACTTGCCATCTTTTTGATCACTTTCCCTTGGTGGGATTTTCTTGCCAGGCCACAGAGGAAAAGTTTAAACTCAGTCCTGATGCAACCTGATGAGCTGAGGTGGATGGAAAAGGGAGCTCCCCTTTTCTCAGGAAAAGGGGAGGGAGAGGAAGGAAGGGACTGGGAGGGGAGGATGAAAAGTAAATAAAAACAGATATGTTCATGAGACCCAGTTTTAATTTCCTTGAGATGGTCTTTCTCCTGAGGCTGCTAGGTGAAGCCAACCCTCCCCACACCCCTCCCCATGCCTGTCAGCCCCCTGTGACAATGAGAAAGGAGAGTCACATGGTCACTTTTATCCATCAGTGTGGCTGGATGTTTCTGTTCGTTTGTCCTTTGAAAGTTTAACCTTTCATGCCTTTTCTGCACAGTTTCCTGTTCTCTTTTTCAGTCACTGTTGTTGCTGTCTTTGTTATTTTCTTCCTTCTGTCTCCTATAGAATTATTTTATGTTTTTTTTTTTTCCCCTAGGTTTTTGAGGTAAGATCTTGGATTGTTGATTTGAAGTCTTTTTTTTTTTTTCCTTCACTTTTTATTTTCTTTTTAATTTTTATACTTACTGCCAGGGTGCGTGTTGGTCAGCTGTCTTCTTGTGCAGCTATTTACCTGATTATTATAGCCTTTTCTTCTTTTTTATTTGAAAGATATATATTATATATTATAAATAAATATACCATTCTTTCCCCCTTTAATTTGCCAAGATTATTCTTTTTAATGTCTGTTGCTTTGTCTGTAATCTCAGACAGGTTTTTAAACCAACTTTGCCCATCTTTTGTTGAAAGCATTTTTGTAATGTCAACTTCAACATTCTTGTCAGATAATGCCAGCATTTGCTTTTTCTCAGGTTGCTTAATTTCATTCACCTTTTCTCGCTTACTTTGACATTTCCTTGGGTATTAGTATGGACATTTTTCAGCTGTGTCCTGGCCGTTGAAGGTATTAGGATTATGAGAGGCCAGACCCTATTTAAATGCACCGTTAGTGGATTCCCTCTGACACTGTGCCAGAGGAGAAGGGAGGAGCCGCCTGTCACCATCATGGCACATAGGTAGACGTCAATCTCTGGACCAACTCTGAGGGGCCACCCGTCTACAACTTGGTGGGGTTAAGAGCTCAGGCTCCCTTTGGGCTCTGCCCCGCAAGTGCGAAGGAAAGGGGCACCTTGTTACCATTTCAACATGGCTTCCATGGATAGTGGGTAGCATGGTGTGTTATTGTTGGTGGTGGATGTGGTGCTCCTCCAGGCTACCTCTGAGCAGGGAGGGCAGAGCTCTTACCCCATTGCTATGTGCCTGGGGCAGAGGTCCAGCCTCCCTATGTGATCCTCACTTCCAAGAGGGCAGTTAGTTGTCTTATCATTCAGTGCTGATTCACATCTGGGCTTCCTGTTTGAGCGTTTATTACAGCTCCTGCAGGTGGCCCTAGCAAGCAAGGGCTCCCAACACTCCTGCAGTCTTGGCTGGCACGGGTAGGAAGAGGCCTGTAGATATTTTCCTATTGTCTTTTGTTTGAGCAGGGCAGTTACTGCCTAAAGCTTTCAATCTTGCTAGTGTGCATCTTGCTTGGTTCTTGATTAGGGAAAACTATAGGCTTGGTTGACAATTGTCTTTGTGTGTGGACAGCACTGTAGCTTTTAAGGAAAAAAATCATTACCTTTTAATCACTTATTTTGTGTGTCTGTGGTTCTGGGAGGAGTGCATGGTACAGCGAGCCTGTGGAGTCAGGGAACGACTTTCAGGAGTTGCTTCTCTCTTGCCCTTTGGGGCATGGGCTTGAACCTGGGTGAGTTTTGGCAGGAAGAACATTTATCCACTGAGACATCTTGACAGTATACTTTCTATATTTGTACCATTCAGTAAGCTTTGAAATTAGAAGATATAATACCTTTATTTTTGATTAGTTTGAAACATTGTTTTGTATGCTTGTAGTCTTAGGAGATTTCATATGAATTCTATAGATTTTTTTAAAAAAACATCATAGTGTGCCACTGCAGTCTTGATAAGGATTTCATTGAATTTGTAGACTGCTTAGGGTGATTGTCATTTTAACAATACTAAGTTTATAATGCATGACCATGGGTTGTCTGTTTGTTAACTCACTTATTTTAAGTTTTAAATTTAGAACTTGGAGTTTAATACTGCTGACAGTAATCTCGGCTATTTTGGCCCAACATAATTTGATTAATTCCTTTAAAAGCTCTTTTAAGTTTATGAATCCAATATAGTCACAGTGTCTGTCAACTTCATATAATTTCTAAACACCTCCTAGAGTCAGCCAAATTACTGATTGACATAGATGATAGGATTTCCCCAATCCTATGAAACAACACCATCCACCAGAAACAGTGCTGAGAATTGAATTAACCTTCATCTGTCAATGTGCGTTTTCTGGACATATTACAAACACAGCTGATGCCACGCTCCACGGTTCTTTTGCCCTCAAGTTCCTCAAGGATGTCTTGGCTAAATACCATAACCTTTTTTGGTCCAGCTTTATAACTCTATAAAAGGGAAATTACTGTCGTTCTATAAAAAGTGTTTTAATAAAGTGCTTTTATGTCTAATTGTAAATTGCATCCTCTTGTGTGCATCATGAATATAGAGCCAGTTCTGAATTCAGGGGTTGGGGGCCGGTGAGATGGCTCAGCCGTTAAGAACGTGTACTGCTCTTACGGAGGACTTGAATTTGTTTCCTAGAGCATCTGTATCAGGCAGCGGACAACTGCCTGTCACTTCAGCTCCAGGAGATGGATCCAAAGCTCTCTTTTGAACCTCACCTCTCCGCACACACACACACACACACACACACACACACACACAATTTAAAAAAATCTTACATTTTGGGGGAGAGTACATCAGATTTAATTACTTTTCTTATAAAAATTGTGAGATTATAGTTTGAACTCACCTCTGTAAGGACCAATTGGAATAGTTAAGAAGGAAATATTTTGGCATAAAATCACCAGCAGTCACTACAGCTGAGATGTATTTTCTGTCTGTGTCATCATCAACGTGTACAGTCTTTTGTTGTTGCCATGGCAGAGTGGGCGTGGTCAGAGTTGTGAAGCCTCTGGTGGGAATGTAGGAAGGTACAGAACAGTCCTGGCTTTAACGAGAACTTTCTCTGTTTCCTCATTCATTCATTGGAAGTTTACACGTAAAATGTCCACAGCAGAGCTGCTGTGGGCAGTGGGGTGGGTTGCCCAGAAATGTAAATACCCAGTGATAACTTCTAAGGAAGACACCCTCGGAAAATACCTACCAGTGGCTTCTCTCTCTCCCATGGTACTCTTCTCCCAAAGGGCTGAACAGTGCTACCCTGGAGACCAGAGGCTGGACCTGGGGCTCTTGTCCTGCCCCTCACTTCTTTACCACACCCCACATTGAGCCCATGGAGGTTAAACCACATGAGCAGTGACTTGTCGGCATAGCTCACATTGTCTTCATGTGAGCAGTTCGGGGAATAACAGACAACCATATGCTTGCAGATAACACTCATTTCTCTTGTTCCGAGAGCAACTAAGAGAGAATCCACAGCTCCAGAGATCTCTGGTGATGCCAGTGTTCTGATTTTAGCCATCTTTCATTGTCTCTGGCTAGCAAAGACACTTGAAGATAGAAAGAGGACATTGTGGGGTTTGGTGCTGTGTAACTGTACAGCACCTTTTATTCAGAAAGCATTCACTGAGCATGGCTATGCTGCGTGTGCTTTGTTATGTCCCTCAGATCCTTGACCTCTTGCTAGAGAGGAGAAGCAGTGTCAGTAGTAGTCATCATGATAGGATGAGCATCGTCTAACATTAAACAGTGCCACCTATGTGTCCTAGAAACACACAGGTGGGGAGACATTCCTAACATGAGTGTCCAGGCTGTGTGAAGACAGCCCCTACTTCAAATTTCAGAGGCAGACAGACAGAGGTACTGAGGAAGCCGGATGAGTAATCTGCCCGTGCCTTGTGGTAAAGACTGGCCTGTTCCCAGTCTGTGGAGCTTAGAGCGTGTTGAGCTTCCTTGTGCATGGTCTGGGAAGGGAAGGCAGCCTTGCTGGTGGGGCTTCTTGCTGGCTGCAGTGTGAAGTGTCGACTTTATTATGTAGCACAGGGCAGTTTACAGCTTCCAAGCAGGAGGGTAAACGAATGTGCTGATTTAGAAAGATAACTCTGGTAATAGTGTCGAGGATGAACTAGGGCGTTGGGAACAGACGTGAGGGGTCCAACTATGAAATTCAGAGTAGTTCAGGCAGAGGAAATGAAACGCAGAATAGGACTCAGCTCCACTGAGGAACTCGTAGCTTTAACTTTTATTCTGGAAGGCATTTCTTCTTGTGATTAGGAAGGGACTAAATCCTCTGTTAAAAAGAATTCTGTAGTATAGCCAGAATAAAAGTTAGTGGTTAAGGTAAAAATGCTTCATGCTTCACTGAAGGTAACTAACATCTTTTAAGTCATAAATTTAGCTTGTAGTTTTCTTTCAGTGATGTAGTTTTACCTTTAAAAGGGAGAAGCTGATATTCAGAACATTTGAACATAAATGAATGCTCTGGAGGGAGGCTACCACTCAGAGTTGTGTTTTTTTGCTAGGTTTTGGGGTTGAGGAGAGCCAGGTAGGTTCAATGTGTGTATGTCAGAGCCCAAAGGAGGATGGTGTTCAGAAACACTAATGCTGAAAATGCAGGGCCTGCGGACTTAGTGATGGTCAGGCCCGCCTTTATACTGTTGCCAATAATTTTGGCTAAATCTGGAACATGAAGGCTTTAATTCTAAATCGGGACCTCTGGGAAAGACACACTGTATCCACTCATGACAGATAAATTTTGTGGTTACAGAACTGAAAGTAACGTGGCTGTGACTTTCTGAGGTCATGTGCCAGCACCAAGACTATTTTCTGGGAATTCTCTTTCTTTCTTTCGTGCTTCGAGCTGACTCTGGAACTCCATGTCCCTATTTGATTCTTTTTGACTTTTAAGTAGTGGATGTTGCTGTCACCATTGGTCTGGCTTGCTACAGCTTTTAAAAGATGTGCAAAGTACTTGAGCAGAGGGCATGCCAAGGAAGAACAGCCTTCGGGAGCGATGGTCCTGAGTCCAGTTAGCACACGCTGTTCCACAAGCCACGGAACTGCTCTTCCTTTCAGTTCTTAAAACGGAGAAAGAGGTGTATTTCCTCAGAACATTCTCAGCCCCCATGCAAAAATGGTCCGTGTGGCGTGAAGCAATGAGTCGTCACCCTGGCAGCCTCTCCGTGGATTCCCTCATGAGTTCCTCGACACAGTTCACTTGCCTTATGCGCTCAAGCACTTTATTCAGGTTTGATTAAATGGCAAAAATAATAGCTGCAGATTCCGTTCCCATTGGTCGCCTTTGAAGCATGAACATGCCATGGACGGTGTTCCGCGTTGAAAGGAAATTGCAGGGGAATGTCAAAGGTTCATCTCTCGAAGACAGTTTGCCCAAATGAGAAAATACTGTCACTCTGGGAAGTGGAGAGCAGGCACACACTGCTCTGTACTAACATTCCCATTGTTACCGTGTTCGATGAAGCTGTTCCTCCCCTCTCTTGCGGTGCAGGTGTGTGTCTTTCTTGTTTTCAAGGGGCAAAGTTGCAAGTGTGAAACTTTTCTTCACTCTTGGTTTAGAAATGCAGGTGCAAGCTCTCCACAAGCGCCTGCCCCCATACTATTTTAATGCACATCATCTTACATATTCCAGGTTTTTTCCCCCCGAAAAGGTAGAAAAATATAGAGGTCACGTGATCTCTGCTGAAGCCCCGACAGCGATGTAAACTGCTTGGGTGTCAGATCTTCTGCTCACTCTCTGGGCCGTATCATGTATTCCTACTTGTTCACCTGTAGGGTGGAGATGGATGTATTTACCTTGTGGGCTTCAATCACAAGAATTAGTCAACATCTTCTTGTCAGTGTGGCTGGGCCCGCAGGAAGCTTCCTGTGAGTGGTCCATGATGTGGGTATTCCAAAAACGTACACCGGCCGCTTGTGACGTTCTAGGCATCATTTGGAGTGCTGGAGTACACAATGAACAAAGCACCTGACTGCTATCCCGCAAGGGATTATATCTTAGTGATAGGAGAACATAGTGACAATTCTGGAATTTTGGTTTCTTTAAAAAACACAGCAATGTAAGAATGTGTTTTTGTTTTAATCCTGGGTATGAAGATGTGGCGCTGCATCCAGCAGCTGACTATGATTTGCTCTGTGCTCTAGCAGAGGCGTGGTTTTGCCAGCTGCAGATAGTTTCTGCGATTGTGTGATGTTTGGAATTCTGGGTGCTCTTCAGAGAGTATATAAATGCCAGGGCCCTGAGAGGCGGTGGTTGGTGGTTGTTCAGGGGGTCTGGTTTGTGGTTTGTTAGTAGTGATGCTCAAAGAAGAAACAAGAGGAAAGAAATTTGATTTGAAGATCTCTATTTCTCCTTCTCCCCTTTCTTCTTCTTTTTCTCCTATCTAGTGATAGGGGGTGAAACTGGGAGTGGAGGATACAAAGGGTGGGAAAAGAAGAACTCACAGAGTAGCAAAAGACAAGCTACAGCAGACAATAATCATAATAAACGAGGGAACTATGTAGCATTCGTGGAATTTAAAGGTCTGTAGGGCAATGTGTTATAATTAGGAGTAAGAAGGCCAGAATCCCACAACTTGCCATTTTAAGCTGTAAGTGACTTTAGGATTCATTAACAGGATCCTCCAACAATGAATTGGAGATATTCGTTGTTATTAATTCCACCAAATTTGTGCAGACAATTCTACTCTTACCATGCATAGCAAAGCTTCTGATAATAAATGAATACTTAATGCTTTATAATAGCAATTATAATAAAGCCTGGGCATATCCAGTTTTGCTACATTGTTTCTTGTCTCTTTGTGTTTTATTCTATTACACTGCAGTGAGTTTAAGTATCAAACTAGTTTAAGAACTGATTCTTTAAGAACAAAACAAAGCAAATAAGAGAATTCTTTCTACTATTTCCATCTCATCGTCATGAGCAGGAAATTTTTTTTTAAATGCTATCATCAGTTGTCTGTACCTTTGCACTTTGCCTTGCTGTGTGGAAATGCTGGAGACCATATGGTTTCTCTAGTTGCCAACCCTGGTAGATTCGTTGTTCCTCCTTTACAACCTGTTCTTGCGTGCCTCCTGTATTTCTGAAATGAAATGTAATAGATAACGTAACTTCTAAACACAATTATAAAAAGTGAGATAAGCCATAACTATACCATAAAGGAAAAAGATATGTTAAGTATTTTATGAACGTTTGATTGTTTGTACTGCGGAGGACAGCATGAAGTTCGGCTCCCTCCGGTGTTTGGATTGTCTTATAATGGACAGATATGGATTAACGGGAAGTAAATCAGTGTTGGCAGAAGTTTGTATTGATACCGGAAGCTTTGACATATAAGTTGCTAAATAGTATATATGTAAATGCACAGAAGGACAATAGATTCGACATCTATGCAGGCAGGTTATGTAGGTGAGTAGCTTAAACACTGAAGGGTGGACACAGCTTCCCATCAGAGCGAACAACTCTTTATATAGTTCCATGCCATGCAAAACATAACTTTTCTCAGTTTGCAATTAAGTAAATTGTATACTTTTTTTTTTAAAAAAAAATCATTGTATATAAAGCTATGCAAGCAGTACACTAGCCTGTAAGTAAACTGGGAAAGGCTGTAGGTTCTGCGAATTATAAATAGGGTCCCTCACACACTCATTGGCCAGAGACTCCGGTAGAACATATGGAAGATTTGCAAGATGTAGGGCAGTTCTTACTTATCCCACGCTGTCCTGTTCAGCCTGCCAGAAGATCTTCACCATGACTGGAAACATCCAAATGACCCCAGTGGCCTGTGTCTCTCCCCCCCTCCCCACTGGCTGACATTTTTGCAGCACTGGCGCCTGGGCGGGTTCTGTTCATGCTGCAGGGCCGCGTAACTCGAGGCAGCCCGGCACCACACCTTGAATAAGGGATGCCCTTGTCTGTGAGCATTCTTTGTGAAGAGACTTCCAGGTGGCCACCTGACGGCCCCTGTTGACACAGGAGTGATTTCCAGATGGCGGCTGGGAGTTCCTCAGTCCCCTCCTCCAGACAGAGCTTACGGTTTTCTCAAAGGCTTCTGGGTATGAAACTGGATACAATGGGAACTTGTACTTAACTTTACTACTGGTCAGAGAGCAGAAGTTTTGCAGTTCATTTGTTTTTGTTTTTGTTTTTTTTTTTTAAATGGGTGAACTGACTGATTGGATGTTTTCTCTGTTGTCATCTAAATGTTACTGACATGTCCCAGTATTTATTGTTCTGAATTCCCATCACCACTTGGGATATGACATCACTGTTGTTCTTACTGCTTTTCTTTTATTCCCCAGCTTTATTGGAATGCCTTTTACTACCTGCCTACTCTGTCAAAGCATGTCTTTTCTCCTACCTCATCAATCAATCATTCACCGCTGTCCTCAGATGTCCTCTTTTTTAGTTGTTATATTTTTAGCAGGTTACAGTTAATATTGAACAGCTTGATTAGAAAGAAATGTTATTCTTTTTTCCAAAGTCTGTGAGAATCAAGAAGTACTTGATTGACTCACGTTCTAGAAAGCACACATTTATTTGAAACTAAATTATTTGAACCAAAACTTGTGTTTTAGTAACCACATTTCTTTGTGTGTACCTATCATTGAGCCTTGACTGAGGAAATTTGGATAGATAGTGGAGGGGGCTAAAAAGCTCTTTCCATTTTTTGAGCTGGAATTAAAATAATTGTAGTAACTTTAAATAGTCTTCCTTTCATGGTTTTGGTTTTGTTTTTGTTTAAGAGAGAAAGATCGGATAGGGTGCTACCTCAGGTGAGGGAATACTAAGGAAGATCATTCAAGCGTTTAAATATGCTGTAGCAACATCACCACCAACCAGAATCATCCCACAATTATTGACATGCAGAAATTCATTAAGAAAAATATAAACAGACTTTGTTTTGCTTGTGGTGAAGTTCATCCGGGTCTCTGTGTGTGAACATAAGGTTTGTTCTAGAAGCAGAGGATAATTCACTTGAGACTTCATATCTAGTTATTACTGTGTGTGTGTGTGTGTGTGCACGTGTTTACGTGTTTGACTGCATATGAAGGTCAAAGGTTGACATTGAATGTCCTCCTTGACCAGTAACCAGTATCTTGTCCTTTGAGTCAGGGCCTCTGATGAACCTGGCACTCATTGGCCAGCAAGATCCAGGAGTCTGCTAGCTCCCTCATTCCTCCTCTGCTCCAGCACTGTGGCTGCAGAGGCATTCTACCATCCTCAGCTTCTATGTGGGTGGTGATTATCTGAATTCAGGACCTCCTGAATTCAACAGGGCAAGCAGCTCACCATCTGAACCACCTCCACAGGCACACCTTAAACGATGTCCTTTGATGCATCTCTTTCTGGCACTTAGGTTGCTTGCCTCATACAAATGTGTGTGTGTGTGTGTGTGTGTGTCTGTGTGTGTGTATTGAAATCTCTTAAGGCATGATCTGCTGCCTTTTGGCACACCACAGTGCTTTACAATTGACCAGTGTGTGTATGGAAACTGGCTGTACTCTCCCACCCTCTTTTTACCGGATGGACGTTAGCCCAGTTGAAACAATCTTGTCTTTTAAGCTCATAAAACTGCACGCTGTTCTTGATGAAAGGTGTTTGTTTGGTTTGGTTGTGAGACCCCAGGTCTTAGGTTTTGTTTTAAGATGTCACTGGACCAAGATTCTTTTACTGAGCAGGAAAACAGCTTAGGGAGGTTAAGTGACCGTCTCAGGTCACTAGCTGGCTCGTGATGGTGTTCAGAGCAGGATAGAAACTAAGGTATAACCGAAAGAGGTCTTTTGTTGCTGTTTAGAAGCTGGGTGCTGCATCACGCCGGTGGTAATGGGGTAATTCATCAGTGTTCAAGTGTTTGTTTATACTGGTTGTGCACACAGTACAGAAAACACTGGGGGCAAGTCTGTGTACCATCAAAACGGAGTTTTGATCTTGAGTGAAGATATTTAAAAATCAAGAATTAGGATGAACAGAATGGTGGGAAGGGGACAACAGTGACAGATGACCAGGAAGCATCGGCAGGAAGAATGTTGATGGGAACAGGTGGAGAGTTAGCCTTGTGCTTTGTTGCTTGCAGATGCTGACAGTCCGATAGTTCTACTATAAAACCGCACATTTATAAAAATATCTAGGCTATTTGGGTAACATTCCTTTGTAATGGTTTAATCCTGCTTTTGGATTCAGCATGTTACTTTAGATAAAATAATACAGGCACGTAATTTGGTTTTAATAGCTTTGGTTTTATTAGGAACAGAATATAAAGATGCAGTCCAAGGGCTGGCAGCAAGTGTAATTGGACAATGCAGCATGATTTAGGCCGTGGTATGAGATGGCTCTTCTGTTTAGGTCATCAGCTGCCTCCATCATGCAGTTCTCTGGAATTGTGGAGCGCTTTGAGCACATTCGGCACCAATTATCTGACAGGTGTTCTCATTCAGAATTTCAGATGTCTGTAGCTTTGAACACTCTAAGTTGATTTAAGTTATTTCCTTTTTTCTTACCCTGGAAGATTAAGGCAAGAATGGAGAAGAAAAGGGCAGTTTCCTGCCTCTACTTAGTCCTGGGCATCAGAGGGCATGCTTACATTCTGTCCTCATTTAGGGTTGAACCTGGCCTGGTCACTACATTGCTTCCACCGTGGATTTGGTCCCAGAAGTTTTGTGATATTCTAAAGTTAGGTGATCTGAATAACAGAGTTATTCAGTTAGGGTTCAACTAAGACACATACAAGACAATGTTCATTAGGACAGAATGTGACCTGGTCTTTAATCAGTCTGTGCATTTTTGAAACTTAATTGGCAGTTGGAGCTGTTTCACTAACAGGTAATAGAACCCATATCTCCTGACTCACTTTTGAGGTGTGACAGATGTTTGGACCCTCATGATTTATCGCTTGACCGCCGAAGAGTCGTTGTGAGGAGTCTCAGTGCCATCGCCTGTGTGTACCTGAATGTTTATGTGACCCAGAGATTGCACACTTTCGTTTGTTCCCCCCCCCTTCCTTTCTGTGCTTCTCATTACTGCCCAGGCATTCTACAGCACATGCTGCTTTTGAACTTGAGAGAATGAAAAAGGAATTCTCCCCCTCCCGCTTGAACATGGAAATATTTTCAATACTATTGTAGTGCCTGAAGGTTACATACAATTCTGTGAAAAGCTAGTGTTTTCTTCTGAACATGGGTTTGTGCTGTTCTGTTTGGCCTGCAGTCTCTGAGTAATAACGCTCTTTGCTGTGTTGTCATGCTCCTGTTTTTGGTGACACCCCAAGATGGCATTCTTCTTTTCAGAATGGCACCGTTGATTGCCCATTTGATCTGTTTCAGTTTCTTTTCTTTTCTTTTCTTCCCTTTTTTTTTTTTTACTTCCTATAAAAATTGTTTTGTAGCTATACTATTGGACAGGCTTTTTCCATTGCATTAAAAAGATCTGGCATTAATTTTCTTTGATTTCAGGGCATAATAGAAACATGGTCCACAATGTCACTTATCTGAAAAATGAATAATTTGACCAAACAAAAGAGCTTGCCTCTATCTATGGTGACAGACATATTTTGATGAGTTTAAGATTTCTTTCATTTTACAGAGTATAATTAAAATAGCAACAATTATAAAAGCAGCTTTTCTTGCCAAAATTGGAAGAATTTCAAAATTCAAAAAAAAAAAAATTCCCAAATAAAACAGTGCAAAAAGCATGAGGGAGAAACAGACTCAGTTTTCAGACATTTGTCTAGTTTTCAAATAGTTCTTTGCTACAGCACATTTAGTAAGCGTATCAAAAAAATAATCACAGGATAAGAAAAATTATGTATTAGGACAATGTCTTAGAAAAATTGCATATTAGGACGATGTCCAAGAAAAGATTGCTTTTTAATGGTCTAACATCGAAGCAATAGTGCGGAAGAGGGACCAGCGATTGCGAACGCAGCATGGTGTTCTGTCTTGAAAGCCCTCCTTTTCTCTGTGTTAGGATCCGGCCCTCTCAGAGCAGGACTCCTCTTCCTCCTTTTGGTGGCTTCGCTGCAGCAGTGAGTAACAAGCTGGAGGTTAACAAAAGCCATTCTTCATCGTGCTGACTTTAGCCGACACTCAGTAAATATTTATTTAGCGGGCATCTTAAGTTGGGCACACTGCTCCGTGCTGGAGGTGCCCACTCGTGTAATAGGTGGCCCTGAGACCTCACAGTGCGGCAGGAGAGCCCAGTGTATAAATAACCAACCCCGGCACATTCTTCACTGCTTATGTACAGGCTGTTCTGGAGGCACATGGGAAGTATGTGTTGGACTGGAGGAAAAAATAATACATTCAAGCTTGGCTGGCTTGTGATGCATGAGCTGTAAATCAGATTAACGACCATCTAACCAAGGTCATTATGAGCCAGTAAGTGTGCCAAGTACAAAGGATACGGAGAGGAACTCTACCTACCCCTTATACCCAGGAGACTAGTATTTTGTAAAAGGCGGGCACGTGTGCAGTTGGGCAACAGATCCCGTGTGCAGAGCTGTGAGTGGTTGCTGTGGAAGGTGAGGAGAGAGACAAGCAAGGCTGAGCAAGACAG
The DNA here is from genome assembly GCF_030254825.1 of Meriones unguiculatus. Lineage (NCBI taxonomy): Eukaryota > Metazoa > Chordata > Mammalia > Rodentia > Muridae > Meriones > Meriones unguiculatus. Next base: position 98,612,731 of record NC_083359.1, on the reverse strand, counting down.
GCCTGCAAAGACCATGCATTGGAGGACCCCGGAGTCCAAGGCTGGGTCTAGGGAAATAGAAGAGCAATAGCAGGTGATCTGGAGATTGGAGTCAGGCAGTGGACCCTGATACGTGGACATTTGAAGCATCATAGGTGATGGGACTTCGGGGTCTTTAGGACTTGAGCAAAAAACAGAAGCAGGAAGAGTGCATTCAATGTCTCAGCCTTCTTCCCTGAAGCATGTCATGAAACCGCATTCCAGGGGTCCCCTCCTTACACCTGCAGGAGAGAAGCATCCTTATCTTTGGAGATGGGGAGATACTGGGAAGAATGTTTGTAAAGAGGCATTAACTCCCTCTTAGCATATCATCACCTTAGCCTTCAGTGCAGTCATTCTTCCCATTCCTCATCTATGCTGAGTGGAAAAGTACTCGCCCCCTTTGGTTTCTGAAGGTTCCAACATCATGTAAAGTTTATATTAGGTAAATTTGCATGCTTTTTTTTTCTGATTATTTGGTCTTTTGTGATAGGTTCTCGGACATGAACTTAGTAATGAAGAAGTGTTTTTGTCCCTTACACAGAGAACAAGGGACTTAGAAGGAATTATGGCAGTCTGAATGAGAATGTCCCCCTTAGGCTCATATATTTAAATGCTAGGTCCCTAGCTGCCAGAACCAGTTGGGGAAGATTGGGCGTGTCCTTATTGGAAGATTAGAAGGTGTGTCAAAGGAGGTGGGCTTTGAGTCTCCGCCTCCAACTTGTGGATAAGATATAAGCTCTCAGCTTTCACCCAGTGCCATGCTTGCCTGCTGCCATGCTGCCTGACATGATGGCCATGGGCCCACTCTGAAACTGCAAGAAAACCCCCAATTAAATGTTTTCTCTTATAAGTTGCCCTGGTCACTGTGTCTTTTCACAGCAAGAGAACTGTAACCACGGCAGTCTCGTAGGGTGTGCAGAAAATGGCACCAGAAGGCAGCAGGCTTTGACTTCAGATGGGTGATGGAGATGTGGGTGTGATAGTTACAACTGAGCAGCTGCAGGACAGTGGCATAAACTTACAGGTTTCTACTCTTCCACCAAAGCCAAGAGAAGTAGAATGGATCCTTCAAAGTTCCTCAGAAGGTAGCTAGGGATTATGCTGGTTTAGTAAGGTGATAGTTGTAGACTCCCCTCCAAAATCCGTGACTTCACTGGCCCTGGGTCGTTGCCTACGTTTCTGTTACCAGGCATGATTTCCTTCCCATCAAAGATCTACTGGGCATTGCCAGGGTCTGTATGCCACTTCTGCACAGTTGGGATTGTTGTGCCATACAGTTTGTTGTGGTTCAGAGAATGGAAGAAATAGCCTTCCCCAGGGAAGAGCACACCAATTTAAAAATTATCCAATACCAAATGGTTAGGCCTGAAAATATACAAGTAACATCATACAGACTGCACAGGTTGGTTCATAAGTATATGTATGCATACACATACATACACACAAATTAGTAACAATTAGTTAAAAAAAAAGAGGCTGTGAATTTGAAAAAAGAGCAAGGAGGGATACTGTTATGATCTCAAAAATAAAAATGTCCTCAGAGATCTGGGTATGGTGGTCATGTCTATGACCCTGCACTCCAGAGCTTTAAGTAGGATGATGTTGACTTTGAGGTCGGCCTCGGGTACCAGGGCCCATTGTAGAGCTATGGTGGAGCCCTTGCCAACATTTACAAGTCTTGGAGTTTGCTTTGCATCACTGCTGGGCCTAGAGGTGGGGCGAGGCATGGGAGTGGTGGTGCAGATTCTCAGAGAGTCCCAGGGTGATCTGGCCTTTGTCTTTGCTGTACTTGCCTGTGACTTTTGTCTCTGTGGTTCTGTGTGATCCCTAGGGATCCAGGGAGCAATAGCCGTAATCATCTTTGTGAGGAAAACCAGAAAGGGAAAGAGCCATAGAGGGTATTTACCTGTGTGTTCTTAAGTAAGTTCCCCCAAAGCTTCATGCACCATTTCTATTTATCAAATATGTAAAATTCAAAACATTAAAGTGAAGGAGGAAGGGAGAATGAAGAAGAGTAAATGCATTCTGTGTCTCTGGGGAGTGTCATCAAATATGGGCACATATAAATATATATATATTTCTCTGGCTGGAGGCTGGGTCATGAAATAGGCAGAAGCAGAGGTCCAGGTTCCTTTGTTTTGCTGTTTTGTTTTGTTGGTGCCTCTTCCATGCTAGGCAAGCTCTTCTCTCTTACTCGTATCCCGGCAATGTCTTTTTTCCTCATTGTTTCTCATCACTGTCACTCCTGAGAGGGCATAGTGATGGCTGCAGGACAGTTCACGGGGGTCACCGTTGGACAGGTGACTCCCGAACACCTGTTCACGCTGAATTTCATCCCTAACAATCCCTTTTATTTGGAGGATGATTGTCAGGGTTAACGTTGTTGGCATTCAGCATCTGGGAATGTACCCGTAGTCTTGTTATTGCAATGGATAGATAGCTCATAGCTCCTTAGAGGAGAGAAGCCTGGAGGAAATATACACTATTTTACCAGCAGGGAAAACCATGTCACTCCATTGTGTTGGGGGGGCATGAAGACTTGTTTTTTATAAAATATTCGTGTTCTTAGTGGAAAAAGTCAGGAAGTTGCTGGCTGCGTACATGACAAAAGGCCCCTTTTGCCAACCATCAATCTTTTGCCCTCCCTCATGCCTCCATGCCAGCCTCCTGGGATGGAACCCGGGGCCTCACACATGCGTGACAAGCGCTCTGCCGCGGAGCTGGATCCCAGCAGTTAGTGTTTGCAGTGTTTCTCATTACTGTCACTCCTGAGTGGACATGGCCATGCTTGCAGCTGTCCCTAGTGTCAGGGAGGGGACGGGAGTGGAGCGTTGCCTTACACAGCCTGACACAGGACTCAGATTTAAGCATGCACGCGAACTCACTTCAGTTACAAAATGAACAACTCCTTTAGAGAAATGAGATGATGAGCCTGTGATGGCAGTTTGGATCTGGCCTTCTGCTCAGCCTGGCTTCTAGACTCTCTTTAAACAGAAGAGGGCAGTAGAGAAACCAGTTAGAAAACCTACTTCCTTGTTTCCCTCCAGTACAAGCTCCTGTGCCGTGTAGACTGATAGGAAATGAAAGCTGAAATTAGTACCTTTTTTTTTTTTAAACCTAAAGTGGTTAGAGAAAAGTTTAAAGTAACATGATCCAGATTTATTCTTGTCAGGTTTTTTTTTCTGGTCATACAGATGTGGCCAAGTTGATTAATACTTGGGGATTTTGATGTTTATAGCTCTGACAGTCAAATGCAATGGATTATTTACTGCAGGTAAATAATCCTGAGGGGGGTTGGCTTTCGCTAGGCATCCTGTGTTTGTAGAAAAGCATGTGTTCCCATGTGTTCTTATGGTTTATTGCAACACATTTGCCTGCTGGAGTTAAAGGGTCTCTCTAAGGAAAGCCATTTCATTTCTTGCTAAGACAAAGAAACATTAATGCCTTTTGACTTAACTTTGGTTTGGCGTTAGCTTATTTTAAAAATATTGCTTGTACAACCCTGCTCCGCTGTTGATGACAGAAACAGTGTCTAAGCTGGCTGATTGAGTGGTTTCGTGTCCTTGACCTTTAAAATGTGATGTAATTGAGGTAATGCAGTTTTTCTGAGGAGGATGGTTCATGTCACGTTCACAACTGAACTGGTTGCATTTGCTGTGTATGAACTCTGGCTTCTTGTTACTGTTTTGCATTTCTCTATCTGTGATCCAGGACCGCTGCATAGCCTAGAGCTTCTTTCTGCTATTTTAGTGTCTTCTGTTTTTAAGGTAAAGAACAACGCGTAGGTGATGCTTGCTCCACTGTGACTGAAGGGATCAAGTTACCTGTGTTCTCTTGTGAGGGAAGCGAGGAACCCGCTGTGTCATTTTATACTGTGATAAATTTAACCTGTTGATGTTTTGTTTTGTTTTGTTTTTGTTTTTTTTTTTTCTTAGAGCCCCAGCTTATAGATAAGCTATGAAATAAATGGTCTCCATGCTCCTTTCAAAGGGTGTATGGCATGACCTGGTGGCTCAGCACACACATGCTTATGTGCGAGAGTCATGAGGAGCTCAGGATGTGGGATTCTAGCTTGTTCTTATTTAGTGGTCATCTTACCTGGCGCCTCCCTGCAGCCCTCTTCAGCCCCTCCCTGTGTGGTCAGTGTTATTTCTGATAGATATGTAGAAATGTGGGTTCTTAAAAAGCAATACAGAAAATCAGTCCCATTTGCTGTCTGTTTGTGGCCTCAGGTCTCAGCTCTGTCCATGTTTTGGGATAACTTTCCCATAAAATGTGCTAGTAGCCAGTGACACTCTTCTCTTCGACTGCATTAATGTGTCAGGTCTTCCTTCCTTCCTTCCTTCCTTCCTTCCTTCCTTCCTTCCTTCCTCCCTCCCTCCCTCCCTCCCTCCCTCCCTCCCTCCCTCCCTCCCTCCCTCCCTCCCTCCCTCCCTCCCTCCCTTCCTTCCTTCCTTCCTTCCTTCCTTCCTTCCGAAAACAATTTTCTTATTTTATTTGTATGAGTGTTTTGTTCATGTGTCTGTACCACATGTATGCTTGATGCCTGCAGAGGCAGGCCAGAAGAGGGTATCACACACCCTGGTGGGGGTTTGAATAGGAATGGCCCCCATAGACATGTACTTGAATACTTGGTTAGCAGGGAGCGGCACTCTTGCTGAGGTATGCATGGAGGACATGAGTCACTGTTTTGTTAGTTGGGTGGTTGGTTTAGGGCACACGACTGAGGCAAGGTTGTCTTGGTCTGCTCTTTCCTCATGTAGCCCAGGCTGGCCTCAAGCTTGATATATAGCTGAGGATGCCCTTGTGCCTCTACTTTCAGAGTGCTGGGCTGCAGGTGTTCACCGTCATGTAGTTGTTTCATGCAGTGCTGGAGATCCAACCCAGGGCACTGTGCACGCTGGGCAAGCTCTCTACCAACTGAGCTCCACCCCCAGCCCAGGGTGGCCATGTGGACGGGGATTGTAGCTCACAGTGACTGAGTGCTTGAGGAAGGCCCTGAGCTTGATTCTGAGCACTGCCCTCCCCCTTGTAAGAAACCGAAAGCCAAACCAAACCAAGGAAACAACATGGCTTCCCAACGTAAAGACTTTAGGCAGTCAAAGGCATTCTCTCTAAGTCTTTGTCTCCTTTCAGCCAGAGCAGAGGGATGGCACACCACTGGCTCTCTGTGCTTCAGCTGTGACCCCGGGCTCCCTCTTTTATAGCAAGTTACTGATGAACAAAACAGAAAAGCATTACGCGTGTTTTTCTAAGACTGACTTTATCTCTACCTAACTCCAGTGGTTCAGTTTCCAGCACCTCACAGGAAGGGAGGTCGCCTGTAGGTTGTTTTCAGGTTGCTTACGGGTTTATTTTGTATAACAAGCTGAAAAGACTCGCAAGCCTAGATCCCTACACCGTGAATCTCCTTGGTGGCAATTCTAGTGGAAAAAACAGGATTCCTATAATTCTATTAATTCTTATTTTGTTTGTTCATTTTAAAGAAAACATGTCTGCAAAGTTTGGATTTCGATTGTTTTTCTACATGTGCTTCAAGAAACCGATTTGTCCCCCAATGAAAACACATAGCTGAAGTGTTCTTTCAAAGGTCTCATTCACTGGAAGGTTTTTTTGCCTTTCAAGTGTATTTTTAGATGTATATTAGTACTCACTTATCTATACTTTCTTTGTTTAGTCCTGATCTACTAAAACCAAACAAAACATTACTTTCCTAAGCTTGGGATTTCAAAATACATATGATTTACCATGTAAGCATCTTAGTAGTATCATGGAGGAAGAAAAACAAAATGGATCTGCATAGCTGTGACTCCTTTGCTGGTCGCAGTCCTGTGTTTATCTACCTGTGGGTACCAGGAGGCTTTTCTTACGCCCTGGTTATTAATGCTATGTAGGAGAAAGTCATGAAGAATTGACTTGAATGAAAGCAAATGAAATGGAAACACACCATTTTAATGAGATAAAAAGAAAACAAACACTTTAATGAAATAAAGTGGAAATATAGTACTTTAATGGAGGCTTACCAAAACAACTATTTAAAAATTTCTACCCAAATTGCCAAATCCTGTGTTTTGAGTTTGTCTTTTCTGAAGTTACCTGGCTGAGTAATGAGTGGTGAAGAATAGCAGGGGCTGCTCAGGGCGCATCCCTGCCTGTCCCCACAGACAGTGCTTGCTTTCACAGTGTGGAAAGGACCACTAGTTGTTCAGCATCCCCCGAGAGACATTTGTTCCTGAGTCAGTGCAAAGGACCTCAGATTTATGAGACCTCAGGTTAAGTCAGAATTGGTCAGGCTGCGTACTGTGGCTGAGCTCTCTTAGAAATCAGCTGTCATGAGTGAGCTCTTTTCTCTTGCGAAAAATACACAGCATGTGTGTTTCCTTTTTTGTTGTGAAACTTTTTACTGAACTAATAAGGAGGCTGAAAAACCCCAGTCATGCCTCCACCATATAGACAGCACATTATACTCTGACATTATACTTAGATTGGGATCTTTGATGGATCTAGTGTGTCATTTCTTATGTTTTACATTTGTTTCTCTTCATCACTAACCTCGTGGACCGTGAAATCAAAATACCACAATGAAGGGCTTGTATTTAAGAAGTATCTAAGATCCCACCTTCTTCTACTTTTCATACCTGAGAGCCCTTCCAAGGAATCATACTTTAGAATTTGGAGGCACTTAGGAGATCATATGGTTCATGCTGACTTTGGAGGTGAAAAGTCTGAGCTCCTAAAGGCTAGCTGACTTACCCCAGATCTAGTGTCTCCTTAGAGACTGGGCAAAGACACAGCATGGTTTCCTTCCAGACCTGTGACCCTCCATCAGTCGGTGGTCTGTGATTGTAGGTCCCCTGTGATTCACATGTCCCCAGGGTCTGCTGTGTCTGAGTTGGTCTGTGTTGGAGCAGGTGCATATTGCTGGATGGAAAGCAGCCTGGGCTAGGAGACATTAGCTCCTGAGGCTGCACCTGAAGCATCACCTTTTCGAGCAGCCTCTCCTCTGACTGTTTGATTCATGCTCTGCCTCGCCGTGGCATTTGATGGGGATGCTGCAGGCTGCCAGGGTGGCACTCACTGTTGAGCCCTTGCCCAGGCCCTGCTTTCTCCTCTGCATCCCTGGAGAACAGTTAAGGTAGGTTGTTCTCCCCTGCCACGGCTGCCCTGTGTGCACACACAGCTCCAGGAAGGGTTAATTTTAGTGAAACCAGCTTGAAGACCATGCGATCTGTAATCAGTGGGCTGGCTGGTGGGAGTGAGAGCAGGGTCCTTTGACGAGCACCATTGTGTGAGGTTGTTAATGGAACCTGCATTTCTAAATGCAAGTTCATGGCTTTTCTAGAAGCAGCGGGCAGTGAGATTTTCCTGTCCATAGAGAGACTTCAGGGGCAGAGGGGATTTTTTTAAGCCTTCACATTCTTATAACATATTGTGTTTTTTTTTTTTTTCCTCTAATAAAAATCTGACCTTAAGCTTAAGAATCAGTTTGTCAGATATCAATCTTGTTCTCCCTTGAACTCACTTCATGCTTCAAATGGATTGCAGACTGCCAAGTGGCTGGTCTAGCGCCACCCTTTCATGGCTGGCATAATTCAATCCGAGGGGATCTATTTATTATGAAAAATGTGTGGGAGTTATACCCAGATCATAACATTATTTCTTTATCTTGCCCAGCTCAAGTTTATCTTTATAATGTAGTATTCTGCCAGCCTAATGGGCAATAATTTCTTTTATTAGACTCCCAGCTAGAATGAATTTAGTAATTTTCTTAGTTCATTCATCACATATATTCTTTGCTATATTCTGGGAGATAATTAAGAAATAGTCCTTGAACTCAAGGAGCCTGGAGTCTATGGAGAAACAAAAACAAAATTACATCAATATGCCAAGGCAGTTTTAGGGTATAGACCAATGGTTCTCAACCTGTGGGTCATGACCCCTTTGCAGGCTATCAGCTATCCTGCCTATCATATATTTACATCTTAGGGTATAGACATGGGGTCACCACAACATGAGGGACTGTGTTAAAGGGTCTCAGCATCAGGGAGGCTGAGAACCACTGGCATGGAGTTAGGCCTGGAGCAACAGCAGTGAGGCACCTAGCCTCATGACAAGACGTGCAGAGAAGACAGCACAGAAGACAGACAGAACTGTCTGGGTAAAGATGAGCATAGGAGAGGCAACCCATCCTGAGCAATGGCGCCTGAGACAGGACAGTGGTCTGCTGACTTGAAGTCAGGGTCACGGTCTTACCTTGGTTGGAGAACAGCTGGTGTTTGCTTTGCTGGCTGGAATGGCTGTGCTAGCTGGTTAGATCTACATTCTGTTCGAGGCCGAAACTTCTGGAGGCTTTTCAGACATGGCTTCAGTCTAAACAGATGTTTTGCTAACTGTGAATCGGAGGGTGTGAGCACTGGAATGGGGGCCATGCTGACTGGGGTGCTGAGTATTAGGAAACAGGTTGACTGTGATGTCAGAGTTGATTAAGATGACATCTATTTTTTTTTAAACTGGGTGTGAGTTGGGGGGTGGTGTGTGCATGTTAATGTGTCAGATCTCCCTGGAGCTGGAGGTACAGGCAGGTACTTGGAACTGATCAGGTCCTCTGCAACAACTGCTGCTCTTCCTGACTGCTGAGCCATCTGTCCAGCCACGTTTGAGAGCTACATCTGCATTCAGTACAATGAAGGTTTCTAGGGCAGGAGAGGTTCAGAGGCCGGGAAAACACTGCAGATAGCTATGAGAAGGCAAGATCTGTTGAGAGTTTAAGCAGGCTGATTTTCTGTGTGGCCTGAACTCATAGTATGACCTGTACCCCTTTGTCATCACACTTAGATCTTTTTATTGTCGTTGTCAGTTACTTCCGTGGAGTATCAGCCCTTTGAGGCCATGGGCAGCATCAGGTACAAGCTGTGTGTATAGCAGATGTTCAGCAAACCCTTCAATTTCCGAGTGGGTGTTTTAGCCCCTGCAGTCAGGGATTGCCTGTTGAGGTTTTTGTATGTTTGTTTTTTAATCAGAGTTTTATGTCTTGTCAGAAACAAGTCTTGCTCTGAAGTCAGTTATAATGTCAGCAAATGATTACACTTCTTTGGACTTTCATATTCTTGAAGCTACCCAGACCTAGATTTAACTGTTCCCTTGGACACAGTTCACTGTAATTCTTGTTTAGAAATTACATAATGATGATGACAGAAGTGATGGTATTGTGTGTGTGTGTGCCTGTGTGTACATATGGATGTTTTTCTTCAACTTGGCTATCTGAATCTACGCCTTTATGATTTAAATAGTAATTCCTTTGAAGATGAATTTACTTGGAAGATTAAAAAAAACACACTTTTGGTGTTGAGTTGACTGCGCTTAAGACTGCCATGGGGTTCTCATGGCATCAACACAGCTGGAGGTCTGGTGAGCTTTTGTGAATGGTATTTGGAAGGATGGTTTGTTTGCCAGAGCCTTAACAATCCTTTGTATTGTTTCCATCTGCTTTCTATCTACAGAGACAAGTGTTGGGATTGTATTTATTTAATGGGCTCTTTTTTGAGTTAACTCAGCTAAGTTCATAATTACTCAGGGAAGGCAGGGCTCACTCTCCGAATTTCCTGATGAGGAGCCAATGGGCTTGCCAGTCACTCTTGGAGGCACTAACCCAGATATAATAAACTATTCTGTTAGGAAAAGACCCATCTCTATGACCTTACCCAGTGTTGATACATGGGTCCTCTTTTTAAAGAGCAAGTGAAGAGAAACATTTTGCCTACATTTTTGGAGGGTTGTTTTCTAAATGGAAAAAAAAAATTAGAAATATTAACACCTCAAAAGACTTTTTCCAATAGCCTGTTTAGTGTCCAACTTTTACTTTTTTTTTTTCTTTCTCATTCATTTCAACTTGCTTGGTAGCTAACAGTACAACTTCCTTGTGCTGTTAGCAACAGTCCTTCTAAGGCTGGGAGTAGAGTTCAGTGCTACGTGGCTTGCCTGCCAAATAGAAGTTCCTGGATTTGATCCCCAGCAGAACAAAGCCTTGGCCCCCCATGTGTTAAGGAAGTTCCCTTAGCAGTTAACATCCAAAGCTGTTGCAGACTCATAAGACAGAAGCTTTCCAGTCACCTCTACTACCCATCGCCCCTTAGGGGCCCGTGCCTTTCAGATGTTGAGAGGACCGAGGAAGATAGGCTGGGGACATAGCTCAGTTGGTAAGGAACCTGAGGCACACTGCAGCAAAAGTGTGAACATTCCCAGCACCTACTTGGGCGTGCCAACCGCATTCTTAACATTAGCACCAGGGGGAGCGAAAGGAAGGAAGACAGTGGGGTTCCTGGAGTTCATTGGCTGGCCAGCCTAGTTGAATCAGTGAGAGGCCCTGTCTCAAGGAGGACACTGACTATAACCTCTGGACTCCATACACAAGTGCAGGCACACACAAATTAAATTTAGACAAAATAAAATGGAGGAAAGCAAAGGTCAAAGATTTGATCTCAGTTGGAAGGGTGGCTGTGCTGAGAAAACCAATGGTGAGAGGATGATGCATCTTAATTCTTCCCTGGTATATATGGCAGTCATGGGGAGTCAGGCCTCTGGTTAAATCAGCTCATCTCAGAAAGCTCATGGATTGTGTCCTTCTTTTGATGAGCAGGGTGTGTGTAAGCGTGGATTAGCTGGCTTACTTGGTGAAGTTGGCATGTGGAGAAGTGTAGCCGGACTTTTGGCTACTTTATTGGGCTCTTTTTCCTACCTCCCTACATCACTCCTATTGATTCCAACCTCCCAGCACTAGGTAGGAGAGAAAGAAGGTTAGAGGGGGAAAGAGGGTGTTGATATCACTAGACCACTTCCTGTTGATTAGGGGTATTGAGTTCCTTGGGGACAAGTTTGATCTTCATAGTTCAGATATCTCCAGCAGCAACCAGCAATTCAGCAAACAACAGCAGCAGGGGCAGCAGCCTCAGGAAAGCAGCAGTCGCTGTCTCTTTCGGGGCTCTGGCATTACATACCCTCTGAAAGGTCCCCAAATTCCAAACATAAACTATTCTCAGCTGGCAAAATCACGCCTCTGCTAGAGCACGAGGCAAATCATAGTCAGCTGCTGTGGACAGTCTGGAGTAGTCCTATATCAGCCTCACCCAGGATTAAAACAAAAACATAACATTTCTATGTTCTTAAAGAAACCAAAATTCTTAATACAGAGAAGTCATTACTTCTACTTGACTTGCTAGTAAAAAAATCATGGGTTTTGTTTGTTTGTTTTTGCCTTTTGGTGAAAAATGGATGAGCTTCAAATTTTGTTTGGGGAGTGTCTGCATTAAACCAATGCATACAGGCTTTCACCTTGCCTGTATTCAATTTCTAACTTCCTAGCTTGAGACCACATTGTACTTATATGAGATATCCTGTTGCATGCTAATAGCCATGGGGCTTTTATCTGCTGCTGTGGTGATCTTCTGAGGAGGGTTCTCTCACTGCAAAGGACATCTACCATACAGCAAATAGCAGGATGTGTCAGAATTATTTCTTAGTGTTTAAACCCATCCAGGGTTGTTAAATTTCCAGATACGGTTTGACATGGTTCCATGAATAGGCTCAAGGCCCAGAGAGCAGGATTAAGTCTGTTTCCAGGGGCTCTGAACTCATGTCAGGCAAAGCTGCCATGCTAGGCGCCTTAAGTCCAGTGAATGGTGAAAAGTCTAAAATTGCTTTAGTTCATTGCATAATCTTTGTAAATTTAATTCAATTAATTTACAGCTTTAGGGCTCACAAGGTTGAAATTAAATTTTTGTGAAATTTTGATAAGCAGACAGCCAAACAAGGCTGATCAGCAGCGGCTTCTTTGGAAATGTGTGGGCAGAAGTGTGGAAACAAAGGGTTTGGATTTCAGGAGCCCTTGGCTGTGCAGAGTCCTTTTGCTTGGTGTGTGTGTGTGTGTGTGTGTGTGTGTGTGTGTGTGCACCCTCCGCCCACTGTCAGGTGTTTCCTGTCTTGCATCTTCTCCCAGCAAACCCCCAGCCTTGAAGTGAGCCTTGTGCTTAGCTCGCCGATGCAGTGCCGTAAGCAGCTTGTTTCCCTTGCGGCTGCCAGTGAGGTTATTGCATGCTCTTCAGTCTTTATGTTATGACCACGTCAATAAGTTGCTTCTCTCCTGAGTAGCAGATGTCTCTTTTCTTGGAAAGCTCCGCCAGGCTGAAGGGTGACAAAGAGCATAGGACTGGCTTCCAAGTAATACAAATAGACTAGGGCTTCCAAGTGATACTCATTATGGTTTGCTGATTCATACTCATTCTCTCTCTCCCTACCTCTCCCTTTCCCCCCCCCTCTGTGTGTATACAAGCAAGTCGCCCCAAACTTTAGCAGGAAAAGCTCATGCTTTAACTGAGATGTAGTGGTGAAATTCTTTCCTTGACCAAGCCTTTGTTCACGATTTTGAACATTCTCTTTAGCAAGGCTCATTTGTTCATCTCCTTTTGCAATGGATGTGGCTCTAAGTTTTGGTCTTTGTTTTGAGGCTGATCTCAACATTCGTGATTCTCCTTAGTTAGCGTTCTAGTGACATGATTATAGGCCTGTGCCACCCACCCTTGCCTTTTTAAAATCTAGTTTTCATTAGAATATTTCTCTGTCACTTTATGAAGACCCCCCCCCACGCTCCCCATGCCTTGCTCATCCTCCATATCTGGTCACCCTTGGTGTCTGACAGGTTCCTCATGTTCTGCTGTCCCCAGTCAGTGTCTAATCACTCGGCCTGTCTCCACCAAGAAACTTATTAGTTTGACTTATTCAGAATTTCTCTTTGATGTTTCCTCCTTGCCGTTTTCCATCCACTGACTCCACCTCAGTCCATGGCTACAATTCCTTACTTCCCTCCTATCTTTATAACAAGACCCAGTTGTATATCTTGAGCTCTTTCCTTCATTGCAATACTCCTGAATAAGATATTGTTACGACCGTCATCATCACCATCATCACCACCTTCACTACTGTCCAGCTTTGGTGTGCCTTTGACAGTGGCACAGTTAGAGCACAATTTATATTAGAGGAAGTGAAACTGGAAAGGCCCAGAAACTGAGAAGGGACATCATGGAGAAACAGTTTGTGAGACATGTGCCTGTCATCTTGTTGGTGCTTACTGGGCAGTGTATGGTGGACTGATGTGGGGACCTGGTTGGTTCTATGGCTCTCCTAAAGCTCCTGTCCCACATGTAACTGACAAGGTTCAAAATAAAGAGCACCTTTTCTGAAGAACTCCTTCCCCATCACAGAGCACTTGGGAGTTTTAGCCATGTCCAGTTGCTACCAAGGTTTTTAAGTGTGTATTCTAAATTTTAGTTCTATCGGTTGACCCCTAACGAGTTCCTGGTTGGTGGTCTACTCTGCGTAGCTCCGCACTAGTGTTTGTGTGCCAGGAATAGTTGTTAATAAAATAACATCAATCCAAAATATACATGTGTACATTTCCAGGGTATCTGTACATATGTACATGTGTGTACACATATATGTGTACGTTCATGTATGTGTTTTCATGTGAAGTGTGAAAGGTGATACTGGGTACCTTCCTTGATTGCTGTCTTCTTTTACTTTTGAGACAGGGTCCTACTGATTCATCCAGACTGGCTGGCCGGCCAGCTTTAGGTCTCCTGTCTCCGCTAACCCTGTGCTGGGGTTATAGGAGTGTTTCACCATGCCTGGACACTCTGGGGGTGCTGGGACTCAAACTCAGTTCCTCATGTTTGTGTGGCAGGTACTTGGTGCACTGTACCTTTTCAAAGTTTGTTTTTAACCTATCATCTATCTGTCTGTCTATCATCTATATGTCTCTCTGTCATCTATTTATCATTTATCTGTCTGTCTATCACTGTCTATTTTACCAATACACCTTGATCATGGTGCTCCTAAAAACTTAATGATAACTTAAACATAGTCATTTTTGAGGGTTTGTTGTATAGTAAAGAGCTTAAGTTAAAAACATGTTTTTGATCACTTATTTTGCCTCAGGTTTTATCTTAGATAATAAATATTCAAGGATATGTAATTCATAGGGTTTCCTTTCAAGGAGTTTCCATTTATAGTGGGGGTCTTGCATCCTGTGTTCCATTCCAGGTGTGTAAACTAAAGACTCGGGAGGCCCTGAATATAGCCATCATTTGTGATTGGGTTGACTGAAAGATTTTTCAGAACAGAAACTCACTTGGACTTGGTGCTTGAGGGTGACTGGGGTTTTCAAGTTAGGAAAGTGATAAAATCAAAGTATCAATAGAAGGAAAATAGAAGAGGTTCTGTGCAAAGTTATCTTTAAGTTATGGGGCAAAGTTATCTTTAGGCTTCTTCCTGATGCTGGTTAGGGGCATCGAGTTCCTGGCGGAAGTTTGATCTTCACTCTCAGGATATCTATTTCTTCTCTTTGATTTGTGCACAACAACTTGACCAACAGCAACCAGCAGCATCTAGCCACCAACCATCCAACAACAGCAGCTGTGTTACTCAGGGCCCTCACATTTTATATGTCCTCTGAAAAGTCCCCAGAATTCCAGTGTCACACACTCACAGAAACTATCTGCAGCTTGCAAAACCCTTCTCCTGCTAGAGCATGAGGCAAATCATAGTCAGCTGCTTCGAAGCAGCCCCACATCCCCACACCTGGGGTTAAAAGGAAAACATATTCCACAGCATTTCTGTGTTTTTTCAAAGAAACAAAAATTACAAAAGTCTCACTACATCTCAGTATGTGGCTCTGGCTGGTGTGGAGCCTGCTCTGTAGGCTGGCCTCAAACTCACAGAGATCTGCCTGCCTCTGCCTCCTCAGTGCTGGGATTCAGGACTGTACCAACACACCTGCCCTTCCTTCCTTCCTTCCTTCCTTCCTTCCTTCCTTCCTTCCTTCCTTCCTTCCTTCCCCTCCCTTCCTCCCTCCCACCCTCTTTCCTTCCTACCTTCCTTCCTTCTTTTTTTTTTGCTTCTTCTTTTTTTTTCTTTTTGACATAGGGTGTTAAAGTTCAGGCTGCCTGGACCACACTGTGCTCTAGCTCACCTTAGTCTCCTAGTACTGAGGTAGCAGAGGTGTGCCACCCTGCCAGGCTTACATGGGAAAGTCTACTTAAGGCATTTTGGTTAGGACTATTAAGACTTTATTTGTAAGGGCAGAGACTAGAGGAGGGAGCCTAGTTGTTGTTAAAATAGTTTAAGTGATGGCAAGAATAGGCCTTATACATTGGTTTCCTCCAATCTAAGGACCCCCCTTCTTTTATCTCCTCCTGCCCCCTTCCTCATCTCCTCTCGCCCTGGTCCTTTCTCCCTCTCCCTCTCTCTCCCTCTTGAGTTTAATTAAAGTTGCTGCATTAGCTTAGGCATGGTTTGTTACTGGTGTGTGGCTAAGTTACCAATGGCTAAACTGGTGAACTCTAACTAATGACCAAGTTTTGAGAACAGTCTTGAGGGGTGAGTCCCTGTTGTTGAAGAGGCTAGAGGGGCTGCCCAAGATGTAAGGATGTAGAAGATGGAGAGAGGGATTGCCGGGGCTGGATTCTGAAGTCCCAGTGATACCCATGAGAATCTGTGGTTGAGTAAGGAACACAGAACCAAGTACTGGTTTAAATGCTGGACGTGCCATTCAGAGTGTGTGGCAGCAGCCATGTTGAGGAGCATGACTAGCCCAGCGTGTGTGAGGTGACTAGAGATGTGCAGCGAGCAGGTCAGATAACCATGTGACAGGTTCTGTGCAGAAGATAAGATCCATAGGCCTTTGGAAGCCATTAGCATGGAGCAATGACACTGAAAGTGGATAAGGCAAGGGCTGGAGTGGGCATCTGCAGTCCTACTCAGTCTCCAGTTAAAATTAGAGAGGAGGATAGCAAACATGGCTGCTTCGCGGGCAGAGTTAAAGAAGAAAACAGCTTCTGTCCAGCTGGTGGTACAGGAATACTGATGGGAGAAGCAATCTTTCCTCTCTTAAACTGTTGAGCTGAAGAAAATGCCTCCCAAAGCGAATGTGAGGTAATTCGAGAGTAAGAACAAAGCGAAATACCAATTTAATATAATTAACATACCATCTAAAATGTACAATCAAGCTTGTGTGTGTGTGTGTGTGTGTGTGTGTGTGTGTGTGTGTGTACAGACAGAGTTTGCCTGTGCTGCCAGGCTGTCCAGGAACTTCTGGTAGCAGTGACCCCTCTGGAGTATCCCCCAGAGCTGGGACTACAGGCAGATGCTACCACACTCTTCTCCATTATGTTTTGGGTGTTTTTTGTTTTGTTTTGTTTTGTTTTGTTTTTTAATACATTTTTTTTCAAAAAAATTGACATAAGGCATTTATTTTCAAAGCATGAAAAATGCAGTTATAAGGTAAGCCTCTAAGTGTTGTGATGACTGAGAACAGCTTCCGTCCCAGGTGGCTGTCATGGCTGGGCACTGGTGAGGACTCAAAGAATACCTACTTCATGCCAGCCGTTGGGCTGGGAGCATTTCAAGAAGGGCCAAGAAGCGAATGCCCAGTCTTCATTAGGCTATCACTGTAAAAGTGGTGATGTTCTGTGTGTTTCTGTTTGCCAACTTTGCCCTCAGCCAGAAGAAATGTGTGTTACAGTTATTTTTGTTTCATAAATATCCTACTGGCCTGTCTCTTAATGAGTGAAAACAGAACTCATCCTAGTGGACTGGGAAGCTGTGGCCGAAGTTCAAATCCTCCAAGCTTCTGACTCCAGAAAAGCCATCAAGATGCTAGGGAAGGCGTCCCTGAAAGGTTTCCAGACTGCTGAGTTTTAGAGCAGGAATTGCCCAGGCAATTCCTTTTCCCCATCCTAGTGACCCAAAGCATAGTTTTCATGACATTTGTCGGCCATCTTTTTTTATTTCATTTTATTTATTTTCAAAGCCTTCACCCCGTTCTAATCATCATGCAAATGCAAGAAACAAAGCTGCTTAGACAATAGATTGTTCCTATGAGCTTTTGTCTAACCTTTCTGTGATGTAGGGGAAGGTTTGTTGTGGATCTTCAGGGAATTCACATTCACTTTGAGGGACAGTGTCACAGGGTATTCACAGATCCAAGAAATGAAAGCGCAAGGAGGTGGGACAGGGCAGAGCGAAACTGTCTGCAGCTCAGTGGGGGGTTCTTCCCTGGTTTTGCAGGGAGGGGTCAACCTTGAACTTTGCAAGCGACCCAGGTGTGCCTCTCCTGAGGAGCAGTGGGCAGGCCGGGGAATGGAGGGGGAGGGCTGTAGGCAGCACTCCTGTGGGTGAGCAGGTGTGCTATCTGTGTGGGGAGGTGCCCCATGGGGGGTGTCCACAGTTCCTTGACACAGGATCAGAAGGCTGGCCCATCTCACTGGCAGGCTGTCAGCGCTGTCTGAGTCTTCAATGGCTACCTTTCCCATAAATTAACTCTCCTAATCAACATTTCTGCCCTACCTGTTGGGAGGGTGTATGAAAAGGTTAAGCTAATCTAAATATTAACCCTGGCAAAACAATTAGGACAGGCCAGTGTGTTCAGTAAATGTAATCTTGGATATCCCAGGGATGAGCTGAAGTTATTATTATTTTTAATTACACGCTGCAATTTTTCTTCTCTCTTGGCACGGAGAATTGAGAGGTGCTTACCTCCTCTGGACCGTCTGTAACTCCTCAGTAGGCATTGTACCGTTGACAGTTATTTAATGATTTAATCAGAAAGGGCTGGCTGTGGTGAGACAGTGAGAACTGGCATTTAACAAGTTAATTGGAATTGGAGAGAGCTATTAAAAGGCCATGAGAAGGTCTTTTATGAAACCCTTGAATTTGCTTCAGTCTGAAGATCTTATTAAATTATGCTAAGGGTGTATTTTCCCTTCACTGTAAATCACCCATTAGGCTCATCTAATCAGCTTTCTCGAAGTTCTTGCAGATGGAAGTATTATTAGCCTCACAATGTTAGAATTTTTATTTTTTTTTCTCTTCGATTGTTACTGAACCAGTGTTGAATACTATGTGTTTTCTTAGCCCATTGAGGCCAAACCAGGATCGATTTTAAAAATTTTTTTTCATTTTCTTTAGTTTCAGACATAATTATTTGAGACAGTGATGAGTGATCGTGGGTCTCGGCCTACTCAGTTGTTCCACTGGTGTTGAGGGCGTGGTCCACTCTTCTGAACAGGGGTGGGATGTGCTGTGTCCATGTGTCAGTCATTTGGAAACAGGATCTCACCACGGAGGGACAGATGGAGATGGTTGGATTCCATTGTCCTTCCACTAATGACCCAGAGATCTGTTTATTTCAAAGCCATCTGTGGGGCACAATCATTGTTTCAAAAATAAATATTGTGTGGACTGTTTTTCTTAGGGAGTAGTTTGCCTGCCAGGCCCCAGGCGGACTGTTTTCTGTGGCCTTTTGTTCTCAGCTCATCAGACCCACATAAACTCTTCCTGGAAACTGTAGGACTCTTCTGAGATTGCTCACAGAGACTGAGTAGAGGCCGTTGATGGCAGAAACAATTAGGAAACAGAAGTTCTACTTTCTTTCCTCAGAGACAGCGCAAAAATGGTTGGGCAAACAGCACTTAAGCTGCAGCTGAAACTGAAGCCTTTTTTATCATGAGTTTAGATGTAGGAATTTAGGATTATGCATATGTAACTACATATATTGTCTCCACTATGTTTTTAAAGAGTTGTGTATATTAAAAATCTTATCCTCGAAACATGTTGTTCGTAGGAAAAGGGGAAAGTTGAAATGATATGTATTTTTTTTATTATTAAGGAAAGCAAGGTTCCTAATTTCTTTGTTTTAAAAATATTTAAGTGTTCAAATAGTGGGCCTTTTCTGAATGTACAAAATGTAGTAGTTTCTCTCAAAGCTCACACCTGGCACTTTGTGACCTTTATAATAAACTCTTTTAGCCCACTACGTTCTTGAATGTGCAGAATATCCGGGAAGAGCTTTTTGCTTAGGACACAGGACTTTCTTGGGTGGTTGAAGGCTGCCTGTTGATGTGCAAGAGGTGGACAGATGCGAGGGTCGGAAGCTTCAGAACTAATGGATTTTCCTGTTGGCCATTTGTACCGGAGCACAGAACTGCAGCAGGGCTGAAAGCGCACGTGGATATCGTTCCCCTGCGTTCTTCATTGTCTGGGGCCATGTCTTTAGAGCTTGCTCACTTCTTTATGCAGGTAAAATTTTAAGTACAAGTCTAGTGGTAATTTATAAACGAGACAGGAAGAGGAAGAAGAGGATTTCGACAACAACTACGAACACTACAACAAACCGTTCAGGAGAGTAGAAACACAAGCGGGGAAGCTTGATGCAAAGAGCTTGATCCATCTCAAGACTAGTAGAAACTGAACTTGTGACAGCCGGTAATTTCAATTACATTACCAGACTTGTGAAGAAAATCCGGTGGGAGCAGGATAGAGGTAGGGTTTGGGCATTCCAGAGTTTGTCCCATTTCTTGGTACAAATTAATCAAACACAAATTTAAAGGGTGTGGATTGAAAAGATCCCTGTCCCTGGAGAGAAATCATAATGAGATCAGAATAAACTTTATTGGCTTGAATTACCGTGGTTTTCAAGTAATGAAGTCCTATAGAAGTGAATACCTCAGCATGAAAGGGAGGGGACTGTGAACTGGATATCAGTGTCATACTCATGGGTCTGCTTAGATTCCTGGATCAAGTACAAGAAAGTGAATCAAAGCCCGAAGACTCAGAGGAGAAGTGGCCAAGCCTTAGAAGCATTGGATGGGCCCAGCCTTCCTGCTGTTGACAAGATGGGCAGATCATCTGGCAGTTGTTGTAGCATCTCTGTGTAAGCTGTGGCTTGTGGGGTAATTGGGCTTGGAGTTAAGATGATGAATATCGCTAAGAACTGAGGATCTCTGTTAAAAAACCAGCTGTTACCCGTTTCATATACGCCACTCAGTAGAGCTAGTACATCACTAAGGGTCAGGCTTGTAACCAATTGTACTTTTGTTCGGTGTTTGTGCACAGACTCCCGAGTTCTTCCGTTCATCGGGCTCTGTGAGCACTTTCCCGAGTCCCACAGAGGAAGGATTATGGCACACAGAGGGTTTTGCTCTCAGGTCTTCATTCCTCCTGCCGTTAGGAGTTACTGAGGGTGTCGCGCATCTCGTTTCCCTGTATACTCAGTGGCACTTTTGCCAGGAAAGACGTCTGGACAAGGGTAATAATAAACTGTCCACACAGAGCTTTTGTCTTTCCCACCGCTGCCCATGGGCAAGAGCAGTCCAGGCTTCAGGAGTTCACACCGTCTGCCTGCTCCAAGTTCGGTGAACACAGCAAACCCTAGACACAAAGCAAGAACTCCACTTGGACTCGTAGGAATCCCCACGGCAGCGTGTAAATGCCAACAGGCAGCCAATCTACAGGGTACAATTTTTCCTTGCGTCTGTGTGTTTAGAGCATGTGTTTGAGCAGCCGTGGCAAGCATATAAAGGCCGGAGGACACCCTGGTAGGAGGCAGTTCGTGCCTGCTACCTTTTAGTCGCCAAGAACTGAGCCTGCTGAGTCATCTCACTGGCCAGTTCTTTCTTATTCTTTTTCTTGTTAACAGAAAGTCCTCGGGCTGTTTCTTCAACTGCAGAGAAATAACTATTCGATATATCTCCTAGACTTACCAACCAGCCCCACAGAACTGCCTTTGTAGTACTTATAGGGGAATATTTATAGAGTCCCATAGGTTTTGAAGATCATAGCACTGCAGTTGTTGATAGATGCTTTCATTGCATTACTACCTTTTAAAATTTATTTTATTTTTATTAATTATAGTTTTAATTATATATTTATAATCAATAAATTTATAGTTAATAAAGTAATAATTTATAATAAATAAATATATAATTAATTATAACCAGTTAATTAATAATATGAATAATCAGTTATAGTTAATTATATAGTTGTAATTAATTAAACTTAATTATAATTTATTAATTATAAATAAATTATATATTTATTCACTTTGTGTCCCAGGTGTAGCCCCCTGCCCCATTCCCTCCCAATCCCACCTTCCCCCAGTCCAACTATTGGGGAGATCCTCCTCTACTTCCATCAGGTCTCATCAGGACTAGCTTCTTTGTCTTCCTTTGTGACCTGGTAAGGCTGCTCCCTCCTCAGAGGGAGGTGATCAAGGAGCCAGCCCATGAGTTCACGTCAGAGACAATCCCTGTTCCTCTTATTGGGGTACTCTCTTGGACACTGAGCTGCCATGGGCTACTTCTGTGCAGGGGTTCTAAGTTATCGATATGCATGGTCCTTGGTTGGAGTTTGTCTCAGAAAAGACCCCTGTGCCCAGATTTTTTTGGTTCTGTTGCTCTCCTTGTAGAGTTCCTGTTCCCTTCAGTTCTTTCTATCTCCCCCCTCTTTCATAAGATTCCCTGCACTCTGCGAAGAGTTTGGCTATGCATATATTTGGATATCCTGCTGGGCAGAGTCTTTCAGAGGCCCTCTGTGATAGGCTCCTGTCCTGTTCCTTGTTTTCTTCCTCTTCTGATATCCGTCTCATTTGCCTTTCTGAATGAAGATTGAACATCTTACCCAGGGTCCTCTTTCTTGATTAGCTTCCTTAGGTGTACAGGTTTTAGTATGTTTATCCTATATTATATGTCTAATATCCACTTAATGCATGAGTATATACCATGTGTGGCATGACTACCTTTTTAAAGGGTAGTTTTAACAACGAGCCCCAGTGTGTAAAAATAACAATGGGATTGAAGATAATGTTGTGGCCGTTTCTCCTTTAAAGGGTAGCCGTTGGGTCGTGCAGCTTGGTTTGGGTTTGACTGACTTGCCTGGTGATGTTGATGGTAATCTGCCCTTGCCCATGTTTCCTCTGACTTCTTCCTCTCGATGCTTCAGGCTCACGTTCGGGTGTCCAAGCATCGGCATAGCCTTCTTTAAACCCCTGTTTAGAGGCTTTGTTGTCCCCAGTGTGTGCTCCCAGAGTCTCCTGTACTTACTCATGTTCACAGGCTCAGTCCTCTACCACACGGTGTCTCACCCTCGCTTATACTTGTGTCTTGCTGAGCATGTGGCATCTAGCGTAAGTTCAATAAGAATTTGTTAAACGAGTGCTTGCATAGCTGAGGCCTACAGAAGATTAAGAGGTAAAAATGACGCTGAGGTACTTCTCCTAGTCATTATCACTTCTATATTTGTAAATTCTTTCTATTAAGGAAAGACAAGTGAAGCTATGTTTGTGCTGGCTGCCATCGGTTCCATTGTGTGGGAAGAGGCAGTCAGTCTAGGACTCAAACTACAGTGTTGTATGTGAATGACTCCATGATGTGTGCAGGGCCTTTGGAAGCCAGTGGAGGGGGTGCAGTAAAGCCTAGGGAGAATGCCATGTCAGGTGAAGGAAGAGCTAGGTGTGTGTGGCAAAGCCACTGGTGAGAGGGGTGAGAAAGAAGCCAAGAGTGACATCAGTTCAGCCTCTCTGCAGATCCCAAAGCCTAAGAAGAGAAATGTGTACCTAAGAAAGGTTAATGTGGCAAGGAAGAGCCCTTGGGGAGAATCTCTCAGATAACAGCCAATACTGTAGAGATTAATGCTTGTATAAAAACCCTTTCAGACCGGATGGGAACGTGGCATGTGCAGCCCACGTTCGTCTTCCTCGGGGAGCTCACAGCAAGCTGGCCAGTCATGCCTCCTGACACTGTCTTTAATGCTGTGAGTTCATACTTTTCCAAGTGTTTTTAGGGCACAGAATGCTGACTGAATCTCTTGACTGCATTTAAAATGGGCAGTGCGTGGTAGAAGCTTCAAGGTGTGAATCGCTGGTCTGTTCCCCCTGACCGTCTGAGAGACTCAAGCGCTCTGCCAGAGTGAGCCCAGCGCTGCCTTCTGTTCCTGGCTGCCAGCAAGATTTCATTGAGAAAGGAAATGCCACCCCCTCCGGCTCCATCCACGTCTGCAAGCGGCCCTTGCTGTGGCCGAGCAGCCGGGCCGCAGCTGTGGCATCATCTTCCCTCAGTGCTCTTTCTCTGGGCCTGCAAGGGCTTTGCTGGCAGCCACTCCTCTTCATGCAGCCCTTGCTAGTTGACTTCAACACTGCAGATTCTTGCCCACACGCTTTTTAAACCAAGTTCGTTACCTTAAGCTGAACACAGTTAGATAGTCCTTCAATAGTACTGGGCTCAAGAAGTTTCAAAGACATCTGAAGAAAAGGAACAAGGGACACGGGCTGGTCTTTCAGAGTCCTGTTGCTGGGAAACACGGAGAAGGACGTATTCTCCCCACCCATCTCTCTCTGCTGTGTAAATGCCAGTCTTCCAGACCTAGGTCTCAACAGCTTCATGGCATCTCTGAGCAGTTCACAAGGTGAGCGGCTATGGATCTTGTGTTGAGCCCACTGCCAGACAAAGGTCCACCCCCTACCACAGACTGAAGTAGACTGGTCAGATGCCCAGTTCCATGGGCACACAAAGAAATACCAACTGAGTTATAATCAGGTCAAACTGAAAGCTTCAAACTGAGAGCATTTCAGGAATATTTATATGTTCTATTTTTTGGAAGTCTTAAAGAAGCAGTTTAAATGATGTTTGACTAGAAACAGATACATTGGCTAGATACCCTTTCTGAAACAATTATCTGGCTCTAAAAGTTATAGTTAAAAGAAACACATTAACACAAAGGGTCGTATCCGTGGATAATATAATGGCTAGGTACAGAGTTTTGAGTGAGAGTTTGTAGGAGAAAGCATATACAAGAAAAATGTGTGGACATTGTAGATAACAAAGTAAAACAGCCATTCATACAATAGCGGAAGTGTTTGAAGGCTGTTTAGCTAAACCTGTGTGAAAGCCCACTGTGTCTAATGTATGTAGACACGCAC
Organism: Meriones unguiculatus; assembly: GCF_030254825.1. Classification (NCBI taxonomy): domain Eukaryota; kingdom Metazoa; phylum Chordata; class Mammalia; order Rodentia; family Muridae; genus Meriones; species Meriones unguiculatus. The sequence goes on along the minus strand of NC_083359.1, from coordinate 98,588,910 downwards.
ACCTGCGTATTCATGAACAGAAGCATGGTGCTTCTACTGATAACTGTAAATATCTGAATTTATTAAAACATTAGATAACAAAGGAGGCATATTATAATCTATACTAAGTTAAAATTTCCAAATACTTCATGTGATCATACTGGAAACAAAAATAAGCAACAATCAAACCCTTGAGACCTATGTTTAAGATACAATTTAATTATTTTGTGGAACTTCCCTTCTTCCTTTTGACTTTCACGTTCTAAGTCCTAAGAAGTCGGGAACTGTTAAAAAGAAAGCACAAGTATGTGGGTCCCTGTCCAAGGCCCTTTTCTGGGTTACATCCTGTGGCAATGCTGGTATTTGCCTTGATGTGCATTTCCTGCCAAAACCGCTACTCTACTGCCTTAGCTAGAGACAGACAGCAGTAGGAAGCTAAGCCAACTGTGTGTGTAGGGGTCTGTGGAGGACAAGAGCACAGGCCTTCATCTGAAACAGCAGCAAATCTTTTTAAATTTTTTCTCATCAGCGAATCTGTGTTGGTGATGATGTCATCATATAAACATGGACAGCTGATACCTCAGAAGTTGGAATGTAGACCCTTGCTTGGAGGACGGGTAGTCAGTCCCGGGTGCTAGGCCGCCTCAACTGACAGCCCAGCAGTGCTGAGGAGCGGGCTTCAGCCAGTTCACATTGGCATGCTGAGTATGGACGGCACCTTATCAGTGCTGCTGGGTTTAAACTTATAACCACTGCACTGTGGGAATCCTGCTTTGTAAATGTTGTTCATCTTCTGTTAAAAATTAAAAATGAAAAGGCCTGGGCGGGTTCTGCCATGTTGTGTTTCCCGATAAAGTTGCTATGTCGGCAGATAAACGTTTTTCAGAGAGAATACGTTTGTCTCCCGTAATAAATGTCGGAGGCTGGGTGCTTTGACTCGCAGTTTTAGGGGCTCAGGAGATCGTTCCCCGGCTTGGCCACGTGGTGGATGTCTGCCACACAACCGTCGGGCCAAGGGCAAGGAGGTGTGAGTGGCATGTGCTAGAGGGACCAAGAGTGAAGAGGTGGAGATGACGAAAGCAGGGAGGGACAAGTCCATCCTTTGTGTACCAGTCCTCCAGGATCTAATCTTCTGTGGGATGTGTTATTGTGTTGCTAAGATAGAGCCCCAGGGTCTGGTCATCTCCAGCAGATCTCATTTCTGAAGATTCCAGTAGTCGCCCACCTCAGAGACCATACTTCTGCACACAGGCCCTTGCCGGCCGGCAGCATTCTCACCTGTTTGGATTCTAGGGATTGGAGGTAGGGTCCCTGGCTTGCCGGGCAAGAGACACATCCCCGCGCCCCAGAAAACAACCGCTTCAGCTTTTGCAGGCTCTTTTCTCACTGTCGCTTTCACCGTGCTTGAAAGGGAGAAAAACACGTGCTGAAGCCCAACGATGTTACTCTCTCATCATTCCACAAATGCTTATTGACTGATGGGAGCCAATACATAGTTCACGGAGCTTATTATCCAGCTGGAAAAGAAAGATGTTGGATAGCAACAGATGCCTATCCTCTCACAGCAAGAATGGCAGGGTGGATGTTGGAATAGTCCAGTGGTTTGTTGATTTGCTAGAATTTGAGGGGTGTGGAGACCAGGAACCAGGGGGAAGGGGATGAGTGTCGATGGAGCCCATGCAGACTCCTAGGAATCAGACTCCGGAGACCAGACTCAAGGTACAGATCTGACTTTATTGTGCAGTGTGTATGCCTTTTTGTGACTGAAATGCCAATCAGACCATCCCATGCTAGCCTCAAGCACCAGTAACACTCAGTCATGTTGATGCAACTGTAAAAACTATGTGGAGGTAGGGGGGCAAGGTCACCTCAGGAGACTTCCATAAAGAAGGGGGAAGCAGTCACCTCCCTAGCCTGGGATCCATTTTGAGACTTCACTAGTGAACCAGGAGTCCCTAGTGATCAACGCAGTATGCAGCGGATCAGGATCATTCCAGGACGTTAAGAGCTGCTGCTGGCTCCCATGCCATTCCCTATGGTCCTCTCTAAGGCTCATCTGGACACTCCCCACAGAGGGGATTTCTGGCCATGTATTCTCTTTGCTCTGGATTTGGGGAGAATGTTTTTCTGCCGGGTACAGCATGAGGAATGAGGAATTTGGGTCGTGTTTACGTGTGCATGTTGAGCCTCTCTGCTCATTCAGCTGCTTTGCCTCGTCTGGAAAATATGCAGAAGTTTTATCCCTTTGCAAAAGCATTTTACAGACGAGATTTTTCAATAGCATCTTTGATGAACTAAGTTGGCAGCAATGGCTAAAACTGATACTGTGCATAGCACAGAAAGCACTCTCTGTTACAGAAGAGAGGGCTGTGTGCCTGTAGCTCAGTGACAGGACTCCTGACCAGCATGCTGGAGACCCTGTTTCAAGCCTCAGTGCTGGGGAGGGAGGGAGGGGCTGGTGCTAGCTTCTGGAACTGGGGAGGGTTTTGGTTCCCTCGAGGAATTTCCTCGTCCTGGTGCACCTAGTAGCACACTCTAGGAGTGATGATCTTGGGAGCGGGAGCCAGGAAACTACTCTAGTAGTTAGTTTCCTCCAGACCTTAACCAGAAATGTTAAACTACTTAACAGAATTTGTCACTGTTGCCTGAGCCAGTCAAAACAACGGAGGAAGTTTTGATCTGGAGATCATAATAATAGGAGGGGCATTAGGTTGTGTTCAGCAGCTCCCACAGATGGAAAATCAATGGTGTGGCTTGTAGGCTGGGTGTTTGGCACACTGCTATTAGAGTAGCCTGTATATTGTACTGTGCAGTGCATGGAAATTGGTTTTTCTGTGTTCGGTGGGATCCTTATTGACCATATTTTCTTTTTTATGTCTAAAAAATTAGATCTTGTAGCTTATTGCAATAGTACACATGACTCAAAGTTGATGAAACTGAAGACTTTGGATACATTTGAGTACCAAGTGTGTAGTTGTAAAGGCCGATATATTAAATTACTTAAAAAAAAAAAAAAACATATGCAACTCCTTTCTGTGTATAGGATTTAAGAGCAAATACAAGAACACAGAGATGCAAGCAAACAGTGCTGTTAGCGTTTTCCCCAGCCACAGGAGAAGGGGAGAGAGAAGCCTCCTCCGGGTCTCCATGTGGGGAGACCACATTCATCCCGGAAGCCCTGCGTTCATGGCCAGTCTGTTGTGTTTCAGTTATGCTGCATTTGAGTCCACCATCATCCCACCCAGCACAAGACTTCCAGCTTACAGGACGATTTAATCCCTGAGGTGGGGTTTAGGCATTTCATACCTTTTGCATGTTTTTGTTAAAGTTTTGTCTCGGGAGCTGAACCACTTCACTGTCTTCCTCCTTGTTCTGTTTTGTAAATACACAGTCCTGTCATGTCATTACTTTGTTGCCAGGCTTGGTTTCCATGCCTTTGCCCAGCAGTAGTAGCAAGCCTCATGGTGTCCTTAGGTGTGTCTTTGTCACAACCTGGCCTCTGCAAACTTGTTGCTTTGAGAACGTCCCTGAGGCAGTCTGGGAGGAAAGCCAGTCATGGGTTGTCCCACACATAAAAAGAGACCCTGATTATCAAGCCACAAAGCCACCACAGTGATGGTTCTGCAAACCCACGGACACTTCTAGCCACTTTTAGCTTCACTAACAAGCACCTTGTAGGAAAGACTGACTTGCAGAAGGTACAACAGCATTTGGCCGCCGAGTGTAGCTCAGTGACAGTTGACTGGTTAACACCCATAGAGTGTTAAGCTAAGGATGCTTTAAAGAAAGCATGCTATTGTAGGGTGTCCGTGCAGTGAATTTTCCAAGCCAGAATATCTTGAGAACAAAAGGGAGAGCTGGGAATAACTGTGCTTGGGTAAGTGGTACAGATTGAGGATGAAATAGGCAAATTAGATCCGTGGTTACTGTAGCCTTGGGGTGTGCTAGGTTCTCATACCCTGTTCATGAGAAGGCAAAAGTGATTTTCTGTTGCTCACAAATCTTATCATTTGACCAGGGAAAAATCGTTTCTATCATCTGCAGTGTAAATGAACAAATCTTTAGGGTTGGCCAGAAACAAGATACTGAAAGCCTTTTTGTAGTGTGTGTGTGGAAGGGGAAGAAGATAGCTTTCTTTCTGCTCACGTTGTGTTCCGAGCCGCGACTGCTCTGCCAGGCACGTTATCAAGAGGGGAAGCATATACATTTTATTTGTTTTATGCGGCCCAGGAGCCTCTGTAAGGGAATGGAGTCATGAGGCGCAGTCATTAGACATGAGCGGTTTTGTAGTAGCATTGATGGAGAGTGGACAGTCACGGAGAAATACGGTAGGGCGGAGTGTGCTGAGGTAAATGTGATGAGCAAGGGCTGTTTGCTGATTCTCCCTGGTGCCTTGTGTGTTTGGAGGAAAGGATGCCGCTGCCGAGTGTGGGGAGGGCACATCTCTCTCCAGGGTCCTTTGACCTGCTTCAAGGAAAGGGCCGTAAAATCCTTCCTGTGTTTTATGACCTGTTTTAGGGAGAAGGGCGTGGCAGGGAAGTCAAAGTGACCTTCCAGCTTGTGCTGTTTTCCTCGAGTCTCTTCATCTTAAGATATTTTAAGATACCCAGTGTGCCATATGCTGGAGCAGCATATGTCCTGACCCCTGTTGGTAGCTACCCCTGGCTCAACAGAATGTAATTAGAGCTTATAAGATGATGAATAACCCAGAGAAGTCCTCCTTTAGGGGACTGGTGCCCAGAGGATGCGACCTGAAACCAACCAAAACGCGTAGGAAGCACACTCTAAATACTTCAGTGGCGAGGTTTTTAAAATTCATGACAGGATGTGGAACAGTGCCTTTGCTGGAGATAAAAAAAAAAAAAAAAAAATCTCCCCCCCCCTTGGGAGATGCAAGATGTCTTAGAATCTCTGGGTTTAAAGCCATTAAGAATAAAGCACAGGTAGATGCAGAGTTCAGTGGCAGTTTGTGCTCTTTTTAGGTATGCTTGTGAGTATCCTAACCATAAAATATTAATGTTCGTCTTTATGGTTAAAATAGTGTGCTCTAAAGAGTATGGATAATGGCTGATGACTTGTAATTATTTACTAGATTTTCTAAGCTAAATAATTCAGGGTGGCACTAAAGGATCGATAATCAGCCTCCTGAAAATTGAATAGCGCAGTCAATTTGCTCCTCGTCTGTCACTGCTGCTGGAGCTGCAGTGTTTTAACTCTCCCATGCTCTGCATGGATCTGGAAGGAAAACATTCAGAAAAGTGTAGCTTAACAGGGTAAAATAATAATTCTCATGCAACTTGGTGCTGTGAATTTAATGTAATGAGTAAGAGAATCCATAGCACCATAATACTGACTCCCAGGACGTTCCGGAGCTGCTGTAGCCATAGCTTCCGGCAGAATGCTGGGAGAAGGCTGGAGGGTTAGTAAACCGCTTGGTTTCTCATGGCCACAAAACCGAACTGGGCTTTTCTTTCCACCATGCAAGCTTCATTTATATCCTTGTGAATGAAATCTAGAAGTTAACGTGTAACTTACCAGTCCAGACCTTGAGGGCAAACAGCAATCTCTGAAAAATGATTCTTTGATGGCAGGTGTAGCTAGGAGACAATATGGAGCTTTGTGGGTTTCTTTTATTTAACTTATCCCCACATTTTCATAACAGGGGTTTAGTTTGTTTTACATTGACTCCTGTGATTCTTAAACAGTTATGCAATTGTGACCTCTGTATATATACTGTGTGCTTTGTTTCTGTGCTAATTTGTTTGGCTTACAGAGGATCTTGGGGTCCAGTAAGGGAGGAGTCTGCAGTTATGGCTGTCTGAGGAGTAAGCAAGACCAGATGTCTTTTGATTGGCGCTTTTATCCAGTGTGTGAGGGAAGCTCTCTTAGTGTCCTGAAGCTCGGCTTGGCCCCTAGGCCACCTTGAAAAAAAAGTATAACACATCAAGGAAAAATAAATTAATTCTTGAGCTAGAACACTAGTAAGTAAAAAATGAAAGTTAGGACAAAAAAAAAAGCCCTATGTTTACATACACTTATTACTTGCAGATTCTTATTTCGAAAAGGTTTATTTTTCGTTAGTGTACAAGCATTTGTTTGCACATATATGTTACATATGCACAGTGACTGTGGAGGCTGCATTGGGTCCCCAAGAACTGGTGGGCTGCCATGTGGGTGCAAGAGCAGCTTGTGCTCTTACCCTCGAGCCTTCTCTCAGCCCCCACGATCTTATCTGAAGCTCAAAAGAGGGGTGCTCTTTTAGTAGTCTTTTGGGTCTTAAAGTTTAGGTTTTTGTCTCCATCTCTCAAAAGTAACAACACTGTTCACAGAGAGAAGCCAACTGACTACACAGTTGACCTTTCTCCTTCATAACAGCCAAGGCCATAGGAATTGAGCTGTTCACATTTCCTTCCCGTGGGCTGCATTGACAGCATGTGCCTAACCCAACAAATTGGTAACCCATTTGCATTAGTGACGGACTTCCGCAAGTTTTGCTTCAGATCGGCATGCATTGATCATCTGTTTGAAGATGGATAAGCAGTCCCAAAATAGGTTGGGTTACTACCTAAGGCCTCATGCATTCTGCAGCTACTGTTGGCCACCTGTTATTTATTGGACATTGCTGTAGACAGCAGGGAGGCAGGAAGGAGGAGCACAGTAAAAAGCCTCCTTGCCCTTACAGTGTTCATGGTCTAGTCAGGGAGGTTATAAACTAAGGTAAATAACACACCAGGCTTCTCTTCCAAGGACGCATTGAACTTGAGCATCAAATTTAAGGTATCCTAAACAGCTCACCTTTTGTTTAGTAAGAGGGGGAAATCCTTAGAAATCTTTTCCTTCTCACAAGTAGTAGGTTGTATTTAATTTGTTTTCCTTCCATATTCTGAAGCTTTCTTAATGGACTTTTCCTACAAAGACAAGGTTGACCTAGAACATAAACTTGAGTTAATAAAGAAAGCAAAAGACAAATTTAGGGCTCTCAAATAAAAGATTTATTTAGAATAAAGAAAGACGAGCTTTTATAAGCACCATTGAGCTGGGATGCCCCAGAAGGTTCAAATGTGAAAGGGCTCCTTTCTCCCATGTTGCTATTGCTTTTTACTACTTCATCTCTCTTTTTGTGTGTGTGTCTCTCATTGTCCTGTCATAATTTGGGCATAAAATAGCTCTTAGTGAGTTTAGAGATCACATCCTGTGACTAATAAAGAACATTTAAAATTAATAGCAGCATTTATAATTAACTGGAGACATCTGGGCACCCTTAGAAAGGAAGTTTGCCCTAGTTGGCTTGTTAGTAACCTTGTGGATTGGGTAGTGTCTTATCTGGAAGTTTAGAACTATCACGAGAGCTGCGGTCTTGTCATTTCCAGAAGACGTTGTTTCACTCTGCTGTCCCCGAACTTCTGGATTTTATGATCTTTCTGTCTCCTTCTTCACAATAGTAGTCCTGAAGCTGTAGGAGGGGGTGATCTGGATGTCTCTTGTGAGGCTCAGAACTCCACTGACACCCAATCTCTCCACTTTGACCAGTTGTGAGTTTCTGCATTAACCACTGTCCGCCGCACAAAGAAACCTCTGTGATGAGGTCTGAGATTCTATGGGTATATAGATTTAAGGGGTATATAGATTTAAGGTTTAAGGGATGGTTTAGCACTGTGTTCATTCAGCAGAATAATAGTTGTGGATGAACCCCTGGGGCCCGTGAGCTTTACAGCTATGAACCACGTATTTCCACAGAGTATGTCGTAAATCCAATCAGAAAGCATTTGGCTGTTGGTTTCCCACGAAGCATTTGTGCCACTATTGCCTAATGGGCATCTCTTGCCATGCCAGTCATTATTGTAGTTCACAGCTGGGTAAGATTACTGGTGGCTTTCTTTTCCCCAGCAACTTACATAGAGCACCTTCTGGTACTGTGAAAGCTAGTCAGCAGGGAAGACAGTTCCTAGTCAGCATGGACTTGATTTCTGTATGTCCTATGACCAAAGTATGTAGCGTCATCAGCAATAAAGTCATGCCATTAATTTCTTGTGGGCAACCAATAGTAGCCTGCATTGTTTTGGGAGTCTCCACCATACCCTTGACCAAGAGCTTGGGAATGCTATCCCTCGTCTGGCAACTGAGGAGATGCTGACAGTTGATGACATCCGGGTGAGGAAGACTCTTTTTTTTTCCTTAAGGGTGTGGCCCCCTGTGCCTATGCCTATGCCCCGGTGGATGGCTCCAAACCCTTGTGTATATGGTCAGCATGAATTAACCTTTTTTAAAAAAGGATGCAAAATGGTAAGTCGTGGGAAAGTGGGGGCCAGATCTTAGAGAAATTAGAGGGAAGAACGAGGGTAAAGGTCATCAAAATACATTGTATGATTGTATGAGATTCTCAAGGAATTGGGAAAGTTTAGAACGGCTTTCATAGCAGACCATGGGGACAGACAAGAGCAAAAGCAGAATGGTCCTTTGGCAGTGAACTTCTCTGTGAGCTTGAAGCCATGAGGACTACCTTAAGGAGCTTATACTTTTCTCTAAGTGTAGGAGGAGTGTGATGCGGTTTTGAAATAATGTTTTTCTGCCGCTTCTGTCTTTGTTTTTTCGTTGGGACCCCCTTTATGCACATTATGATTTTCAATATTGTTTTGAGGATGCTAATGTTAAGAATTTTTATTCTTTATTCAGACTTGTTTTGCTTATGTTATTTCTAATAAACTGTCTAATCAAGTTCTTTTTTAAGTTGTACATAGGCAGCTTTTGGTTTTTAGAACTTTTATTGGGTTCCTTTTGGTATTTTTTTAAAGATTTATTTATTATGTATGGAATGTTCATCTGCTTGTACACCTGCACACCACAAGAGGGCACCAGATCTCATTATAAGATGGTCATGAGCCACCATGTGGTTGCTGGGAACCAAACTCAGGACCTCTGAAAGAGCAGCCAGTGCTTCTAACTCCTGAGCCATCTCTCCAGCCCCTTTTGGTATTTTTCAGTTTTCAGTTATATGTGTGCTTCTTCTCCTTGTCTTGTATAGTAAGGAATGCTGACTGAAGTCATCTCTATCTGATTTTTCACACCCTGGTCATTTGGGGTTGGTTTCCATTGGTTGACTTTATTTTTTTATTTTTTATTTTTTGAGAACCAGTTCCTTATTCATTTTTTTTAAAAAATAAATCTACTAATTTGGGCTTTTCTTCAGAATATTTTGAGGGTTTTGTGGGTTTCTGGGTTCTATTGAGTTTTTCCAAAAGCATGGATTTCTGTTTGCGTTCGTTATGAGGTTTTACCGTGGTGCATGCATGCTCCGAGTACAGCCACCCCAGTGAAGGACAGCAGCATGACGGCTTTTCAGTCGTTGTAGCCTGGGATGCCTGCTCTCCACCAAGTGCATGTACCTTTTGGGGGTCACCTAGAGGTTTAGGGTCCGTTTAGCCGCTAAAATGGGCTTCTTCTCTGTGGTTCTCACCAGTGTTCCTCCTCTTCCTCCTGTTTGTTCAAGTTAGGAAACTACTTGTTTTTGTTCCAAGATCTCCTTGCCCCATATGGTTCAACTGGATAGTTTTGGGCTTTGTGAAAACGTCTTTAAAAATAAGCAGCCCACCGGCGCCAACCTGACTGGGTTGCAGACACGGTGAGACTTAGGGAAGAATGTGTATGGGTGTGCGTGTGAGAGTTTTCAGAGGAGGTTCGTGTGGGGGTCAGCCGGGAGTGGAGACTTCTTTGAACGTGGGTTGCACCCTCCGATAGGCTGGGGCCCAGATGAAAAACCAATGGAATAATGATTCTTCATAGAGATCACCAGTCGGCTGCTTTCTTCTAAGGTGGAGTCTGGATAGCGCAGCCCCGTGAGTCAGACTCCAGGCCTTTGAGCGTTTGAATGTGGATTTTTAGCAGCAGCTCCGAGGAGCTTTCGGGTGGGGGTGGGGGTACACGGTGTTTATCATTCTGAAGCTTTTGGTGTTTTGGTCTGAGCATCTTCTGGTTTCCCTGTCTCTCCAGCCTGCAAGACCCACTGTCTGCGACTGTGTAAAAGAACCTAATATGCGCGCGCTCTCCCCGTACCGGGTCCACTCAAATGCACTCGCCTCTACACTTCCCCATTTATTTTATATTCTAACTTTTCGCTGGTTTCTGCTTGCTTTGGGTCACACTCTATTATCTCAAGACTTTTTGTTTGTTTGTTTAATCTAGAATTTATAGTTGTTCTGTGTGGAAGTGTGATTGAGCATTACTAGAAAGTTATTTGGAGATGTCAGTGACCAGTTTATAGGCTCATCCCTACACCTTTTGGGGCGAGCCAGTAAAAGATGACTTTTTTTTTCTTCTTTCTTAAGTTGTAAAACTTAAATCCAGATTTAGCCCATGAATTCTCAGATGTATTTGTAAAAATAAATGCTTTTGTGGTTACAGATCTCTCCCTAACTTGCTGTGATCCTGTTTAGATTACCCTTCTTGTTTTAATTACCTTAGCTAGTATCAGTTTACCTTCAGTTTTGTGCCTGGAACAAGAATGGACTAGTGTATCTTAGGACTTTACGTAACATCTGGCGTAGTACCTGAGGGACTAGGCTTCTTTGCTAGTTAGAAATCGACACCTGCGACTACAATGTGATATAAGCAATCTGAAATTGTTATTTTATTTTTTATGTGTGTCAGTATTTTGGCTGCATGTATGCCGAACGCCACATGCATGCAGTGCCCATGGACGCCAGGAGAGGGCATGTCAGTTACAGATGGTTTCGAATGGCCATGTGGGTTCTGGGAAGAGAACCCGGAGCCTCTGTAAGAGCAGAAAATGCTCTTGACTGCCGAGTCATTTGTCCATCCACAACCACCTGAAATTTTAAAACTGTTTTTAATTGCAAACATAATATGCACCTACCTCATGTTCAATGCCCAGTAATGGCCTGAGCACGCATGCCTGCACATGCATATACTCCTTTGTGGAAAATAGGAAGCATCTCATACAAAACTAATATGTCATTTTGGTCTCTTCCTCCCACCTCCCTACACTCCCTTCCTCCCTCTTTCTGTCCCCCTCAGTCTCTCTCTGAATGAAGGTCCCATGTAGCCCAGACTGGCCTTGAACTCAGTGTGCAGCAAACTGCTCCTAACTCTTGATCCTCTTTCCTTCACTTGTTGAGTGTTGGGATGATGAATATGTGCTACCTTGCTTGATCCCTGTGTCTACTTATTTTTTCTTCTCTTGTCTCTCTCTCTCTGTCTCTCTCTCTCTCACACACACATGCCCCCACAGCACCTTTATTTTTACATATTGATACATCTCAGATATCTTTCCATGTTTATTACATTCTGGCTGATTACATTGGATATTCTCTACTCCAGACTTTCTGCTGATAAGACTTGATTTATCCTGTTGTAATCTCCTTAGGAAATCCTTCAACCAGCATTCCTAATTGAACCAGTAAAGCCTCATTGTTTTTGAGGCTGCATATTTGAAATTTGTGATAATTAGGCCAAGAACAGAATTAAAATTTATGGCTGCCAATTAATGACTTTGAAGAAATTTTTTTTCTAGGAGATAAATAGCTTTTAAACATCAGTTTAAAACGTACCAGTTACACATAAATTTTTATCTGCTTTTCATTACCTAACAAAGTAGTAGTTTGCTCTGCTTATTCTGTGAACTCAAAAGCAATAAAAGGTCCATGCCATTAAAATAATTCTATGCCAGATTGGTCACTAATGAGGACTCTGCTCATGTGAATTTAAACCTGACTGTTCTCTTTTCCCACTTGCCCCCCCCCCCCTTCCCTTTTTTCTGTTGTTTTACTTCTGGGTCCCTGCAGCTTACCTCCTGGGGAGGAGTACTCCTGAGTGAGGATCCCGGATGCTTCTGGAAAGGGAAGCCATCTGGGGGGCATGTTGTCTTTTGGTATTACATTAGCTTACAGCCTTTCATCACTTTGGATGTCCTTTTTCAAACATCACAATGGGAACGAATGAAGGGTGTGCCTAAGCTCTAATAACTAAAAGCCTATTGGTTGGAACTGGATGCATTTAGCAAGCATCTTACAGATCACTCCAGAAATGCCCGGATGTATTTCTGACTAACCACCAACAGAGGTATAATCGGACCTGGTCAACACTGGATAGCGCTTGCTATTTTCTTTCTTTGAGAATTAAAGTCACCTGTATCATCTTTTCTCACCCTCGAGAAGGGGAGATGTTCTGAGCTCAGTTTCAGGATGGATAGGGTAGGCACAGGAGGAAGATCCACGGGTGCCCTGGCTTAGAAATCACCAGCTTTCAATGGCTAGTGCTGGTTGCCCCTCCTTGGTAGTCTTTGTGATTCTACAAAACCTCATGCCCCTCAGCCTTGAAGACAGCCAAGAAGGGGATTGCTTTTTAATATTCTGAATTAGCTTTCTCGTCCATGGGTGAAGAAAATGGAAAGGACCATGGAAATTTGCTTTTTCCCCCAAGTGGAGGCAACACAGAGTGAGGATGTGGGGGCTAGGCAGTATCTGAGGCGGTACCGGATCTGCGCACCTCAGCCTTCCTGGAAGGAGCCAGAGCACTAGCCGCCCCTTTGAACTCCAGGGCACTTCAGCATCAGGTCACCCTGGAGACATAGATGAGGCAGGTTTGCCTCTCCTTCAGGAGGGAGCCCACACATGGTGTTGAATTTTTGATCAGAGGAGACATAGGGCGTGGATAGAGATGCCTTGGAGAGTAGCGTGGGGGTGGGGTCGCCCAGTGAGGGGCTGGTGGATAGCCCAGTGGTAGAGAGTGCGCCTACCATACTGAGACCCTAGGTTTGGTACCCAGAACTAACAAAACAAAACAAACACCCAAAATAACCCTTTTCCTTTTATATTAGCTTCCCCTCACCCCCTGATTCAGCATTGTGTTTCTTAGTTCGGTTCATAAATATTAGATAAATACAAAAATAATATTCCTTCGGGTGCTTATCTGTAGTTAACTCCTGATGTGTTTTTGGTCTTCACTGCTTAGCGTGGTTCATTGACAAAAACAAACGCAGCGTATTTGGGGTTCGCAGACTAACATCTGCAGAAATTCCTGCTGTGGGGGTTGTTGATCTAACACAGGAAGCACAGGATGTTTTGTCTTATGTGAACCAAGTTGAATTCTAAGGACACTCTGAAGGTGCATGCCATGAGTCTTTCCTCACTATGAAAATGTTCACAGTCGGCAAACTCTGTTTGTTTGTTTGCTCGTCATTGTTGTGGTCATCACCATCATCTTTTCTGGTACTGGGGATGAGAATCAGGGCCTTGCACGTGAAAGGTAGTACAAGTCAGTGACTTCACCTCACTTCCTTATTGTGATTTTTACTGGGACAGTGGTAACCTGGTCAGGCACACACTGCCCACCACGCTCTGCCCAGAGGCTGACTGAGAGCAGGCTGGTGGCACACTGACCTTTAGCTTGGTGTCCGTGTGCTTCCTGCATCCTTGCTGGCTCCTTTCCCATCATCTCCTCCTCCTCAGACGCGTCAAGCCAAGGCATTTAGTTTTGCTTTGTTTCTTCTGATTGTTCTTCCCTGATTCTATAACTGAGCTTTTGCTTTGAAGGAATACGTATAGCACGTAGAATTGAGGGGACTACCTTGTACCCCTTCAATAAAGGCAGCTGGAAATGGCAGCTTTGTACTGCCTGGGTGCTTTCTTTTTGCTGACCCGCAGTTTAATTTCCAATGTCTAGACTTGATAGTCTGACTTTAAACACAAGGCATAAACAGAATCATCTGGAACTGATTTTTCCCACACTAAACACTTCTTTCTGATACTCCTTTCCAGGACCATTTTCCCTCCAGCCACACCTCCAGATGAAAATCATTTAATTAACCGAGAAGGACTTAGCTGAACTGAATTGCTCCCCTAAACAATCACACATACGGATTGGTTTAGGTTTCATGCTCAGAACTGCTACAAGGTCTCTCCTTCCACCCAAATGTGGTGTCACTCCAGCTTCTTTCTCAGCCTCACAGGCCAGTTGGTTCTGGGTGTGTGTGGCCTTTCTAATTGCCTGTGGTTTTCCTGTCTGGTGACACAGGCTGAACTGGACCTCTCCTGGGGATGTCCTACAGACTGGGGTGTCAGCTCCTGATACCCGGCTTCCCCTCCATTTTGGTGCCGTGTGCCTGCTTTGCATCCAAACAAAACTTCACAGTCAGTATAAATAAGCTGTTTATGCAGTTATGTGTTTGATGCGAATGCTCCCCCGCCCCCACTCCCACTCCTGCGCCATCAGATTCCTGCCCTGGGTCACTTAGCCTTGGTTTTAGTGCTCAGCTCTCCTTGCCTCCCAGAGCCCTAGGCTGTGGGCTGAGGGAGGCACTGGGTGGTGGAGGAGCCGCCATCATTTGTACCAGGAGGAGCAAGTCTGCAGAGCCGAGCTGAGACCAAGTTGGAAGCTGCAAACTTTGACTCACAAGCTGATGAAACCCAGATGCCTTCCCAACAGCACCTTACCCAGACTCCACACGCAGCAGCTCAGCTCTTTATCTCCTAGTCCAGAAGTCGGGTCTAAGAGGAGGATGGGAGAGGGAGTGTGTGGACAAGTAGAAGCCTGCTTACTTGCCAATCAGATACTTCTGGCTCAAAGTAGTCTCTTAATTAGTAACAACATCAAATGGGGGAGGGCCTTGTGGGGGGCTGTGCAGAGACAGGTACACCACTGTGTTAGAATTTGTTGCATTTTAGCCTAGAAACAGGGTTTCTTTTCTTTCATCACCTGGGATAATTAGGATCTCTGTGAGTCTACAAGGCCATCTTGCTTTTCTAACTCCTACCTGATCTGTACTGTCTCCACATAGCTGCTAAAGTGACTCCGTAAGTGGCTCTACCAGCTCCTAGTTGAGCAGAACTTTTACAGAGTCTCAGAGTTGAAAGTCTACTCGTGCTGAAATAAAGTACTAAATTCTCCCATGCCTGCTGTGTTCCCGTCCCAGACTTTAATTATGAAGCTACAATCTCACCGGATAGTAAACCTTAAATATTTTAGCATTTTCTCAGCATGAGACAACAGCACATAAACCAGCATGCAATTATAGTGAGAGATTTATTTCTCGATGACCCGGGAAGCCCTGCCTCAGTGCTTCAGGAAGAAGCTGTGTGTTCCACCCTTCCTCAGAGCGCTACTGAGTTAGCACAGATACCTACAGTGAGTTAAGTACACTTGATGGGACAGGGGACGAAAGAGGAGAGAGCACCAGATTTTGGAGCTCTGATCTATCAGGTGCTCTGGAAAGTGTTTGTTTGTAATTTGGAGTTTAGCTTTGGCTTTGTCGAGCATTTTATATAGTGCAGTCTGCTCTTCCTCTAGGTACTGCTTCATTGTGAAATTTCACTTAATTTAGTTTGTATCTATTCAGAAGCAGTGGAAGCTTAGGGCACGAACTCACAGAAATTTACCATTGCACTATTTCGTTTTTAAAAAACAAAACAAAACAAAACTGATTCAAACAGGGTATATCCTTGTGGCTCCTTAGGTAAAAGTGCTTGCTACCAAGTCTGATGACCCGAGTCTTATCCTTGGAACCCACATAGGGGAAGAAGAGAACCAGGTCCCCAAAGCTGTCCTCTGATCTCTACAAAGGCACACCCACACTAAATGAACAAATGAGTAAATGTAATTCTTAAACTATGACTTTAAAAAATGGTGTAAAGTATGAAGAAATGACTAGTTCTTAAGCTTTGTGAACAGAATTCAGGTATTTTTCAAAGTGTCTTGATTATGTCCAAATTGTTGAGAAGTTAATTACAAACCACTTCTTCAGGGCTGGAAAGCTGGCCCAATGATTAAGAGCACTGCAAGCTGTGCTTGCTGAGGACCTGGATTCAGTTCTTACCACCACTGAGTGGCTCCAACTGCCTTTAACTCTAACTCCAGGAGATCTGATTCCCTCTTCTGGCCTCTGCAGAAACTGCATTCATGTGCAGAAACTGCATTCATGTGCAGAAACCCATACTTAGACGAACTCATACATAACTAAAATAAATCAACAAAAATAGGTAGGTGATAGAGAGGTGATGATGATAAAAGAGATGATAGATGATGGATTGATAGATGATAGATAGATGACTGATAGATAGAGATAGATGATAGGAAGATAGATGATTGATCAATAGGTGGTATTTAAAACCTGCTCATTTTTTAAAATTCAACATTTTAGGACATCTACAGTCAACTTTTTAAAATTAAAAAAATATAATTGTGATGCTGGAAAATGTAAGCCTTGCCTTTTGATAGTCCAGTTTGAATGACTGTTTTTACATGGGATAAATTGAACTGAATTGTCTTTAGAAGTTTAAATCTATCGTACATTCATAAGAATTGTGCTTTCATTTATTGTGAATTCATCATGAATTCACAATAAATGAAATTAATCCATCAATTCATCAATCCAAATTCCTTTTTTGCTGTAGTGACCAAACCACTGACGCAGGCACAGTTACTGAGAATTAGTAATTTTGGCTCACAGTTTAGGGGTTTGGTGCGTCATGATGAGGCGGGTGGTAGGTCAGTGCAGTTCATCTCCTCCTAGACCAGGAAGCAGAGAGGCAGGCATGCTGGCACGTGGCTGGTTTTCTCCCTTTTCTCGTTTGTTCCATGCGGGCCCCCAGCCCATGAGATGGAGCCACCTACATGTAGGTTGCCACTTTCCCCATGAGCTAATCTTTTCTACACACCCTATAGACTCATCCCCAGAGGTGTGCTCCACCACATCCCAGCTGGCCCTTAGTCCTGTCGAAGGACGGTGAAGATTGACCACCGCTTCTCATATTAAATGTAGACGTTTTTAAACTAAGCTCAAGACAGCAAATTAATGGCTGTTGATTCCTGCTGTGGAGTTTACAAAACAAAAGAAAAGTAAAAGAGGAAACTTTGCATACAAATTCGAGTTGTGTGATGGTGTCTGTGGCCAGCAGGTTTGGCAGTGTAATGATCTACGTGAGGCAAGAAGGAAGTCCTATTCAGTGTCACTCTGTAGCCAGTGTGGGTTCAAACTGTGGAGTCTGGAGCTGGGTGGTTTGTTTTTAGACATGTTTAAATTTGGGGGAAAGTTTCCTGGTGTAACACAAAGAGGCACAATAAACCAAAACTCTTCTCTAAGTACACGTCACGGCTTCCATGAAGATGGGTTGTATAGATGTGTTCCGATAACATACGTGTTATCTTAAGGGGAGGGTCTGGTGTGGTCTCTGCCGTGCAGATGGCACAGAGATCATCCTAGCTCTTAGCCACCTCAGGTCCTGGCTGTGGGAGCTTGGGGAAACAAACTATGGCCTAGCTCTGAAGATAGCATGGGGGCTACCTAGGCTGTTGGCTACTTTTGCTCCTAGCCTTCTGGGCAGAAAACAGGTTAGACATCTTTTCCTTTTAAAAGACAACGTTGAGTGTTTAACATTCCTGATTTTCCTGGTGCTGTCTGTGAGCTCAGGGATCTTTCTGATCCCAACGGGATTAAAGAAGAAACAAAAAAATCTGATGTCAGTAATAGATATGTTGGAGTTTGCATGTACATGTTGCATGTACGTGTATGTATATGGTGCTGGGGACAAGACCTGAGCCCGGGATGCGCTAGGCATGCTATTTATTTTGGGAGGTTGGCATAACAAAGAATTTTCTCTTTCAGAAGTCTGTAAGTTCTTGAGAGCAAGAACTCTGTTTCAGTCACAGAGAGTCCATTAACCTGAGGAAGTAGTGATTTTCCCAGGGGCTGTCAGGGAGGGTGTAGGAAGCATGCTGGGCCTTCCTGAACACCCAAACACCCAAAGCGCTAATGATTTCTCCTGTGAATTTGGTGATAACAGTGTTTCAGTATCTAACGTCAGTTTCGTTTTCCCGGGTGGTTGGCTTTATGCAGAGAGAGGCACTGGAACAAATAAAGGAGACTGTGTTTACACACAGCAGAACCAAGGAAGGTTGGATAATAGCCTGATTACAACTGCCTGGGCATCCAAAGCTGGCATTACTTACTGGTAAAGCTCCCGGATGCTTTATTGATTTGCTGTGCTGGTTCTTTAGATAGGGAGCATCCATGATCTGTTTAAACGCCAAGTCATTTGCTTTATGCTAGCGATTTCAGTAAAGCAAGGCAGTATGCAGGCTCGCTTCTTTGAGTCCTGTTCACTCCTGTGGAGTGAGTGTGGGTGCAGGTGCGTGCTCCTCTATTCTGCTTGACTTAAAAGCGTGGAGCTGAGCTGAAGAGCAAGAAGGCGGGGGCTTCCTTTTCTTAAGCTGTGATGCTTCAGATTCAGCTAGGACCAGATACCAGGAAATATTTTTTAAAAGGTGTAATATTTTCATGTCTATGAGATTGTATACACATTTTCTTTAGTATGTATCCTGCCTTGGACTAGATAGAGTCTAAGCTTTGAAAAAAACAAAAACAAAACAACAGAGAGTGGTGGTGTGATGAGCGTGAGAGGCTCAGGATTAAGAGTTGGACTAGTAGACACAGTACAGGCCATGACTACAAAGTCATGAGAAAGCACAAGGCAGTTAGTTGGGCAAGTTAGTTCTCAGAGACAGTCCACTAGGAACATCGTGTCAGTCTGGGCTGGAACTGTCCACCTCTGTCGTCTCCCCTCCTAGGCTGCAAGACAGAGCTGACAAGAGAAGTGTGATAAAAATGTGATATTCTTCAAATCAACAGTATTCAGTGAATCTAGTAGTTTGGTTACTAGACTAGACATTGTGAACGCTCAATGTAGGTCCTGAAAAATACAGTTAGACTGGTGTAGTCACTATGGAAATCAGTATGGCGTTTCCTTTAAAAACTAAAACTAGAATTACCATAGGACAAAGCTATACCGCTCCTGAGTAGGTATCCCAAGGAATCTGAGTCGGCGTATTACAGAGTTACTTCCACACTTGTGTTTATTTCTGCACTATTCGAAGCAGCCAAGATATGGAAGTAAGCAAAATGTCCACCAGCAGGTCAGCGGCTAGAGAAACTGGTTCACATAGTTTCATTCAGCTTTAAAGAAGAATGAATTTCATCACGGGCAGAAAAATACCCAGGACCAGAAACTACCATAAAATCAGCTAGATGGGCAAGGATTCCCTATTTCCTCTCATATGCAGAATCTAGATTTTTGTCCCCATGTAGGACCTGGAAGTAGAAGGGAGCCTGTGAGGGGGAAGGAAGGCATCTAAAGGGAAGAGGGGATTAGAAAGGGTGTGGTTGTTTGAATGAAATGTCCCCCCATAAGTCTCAGGTCTTTGAATACTTGGTCCCCAGTTGGTGGATGGGGAAGGGATGAATGGAGGAAATGTCACTGGGGACTGGACTGGCTCTGAGGTTTCCCAAGACTCACACCGTTTTGAGTGCTCTCTGCTTGCTGTTGTAGTTCTAGATGTGAACTCTCAGCCGTTCCAGCCATCATTCCTGCTTGTTTTCATGCTTCTTCACTGTGATGGGCAAGGACTCTTAACTCTATGCAACTTTAAGCCTAAAATAAACTCCTCCTTCTATAAGTTGGTTTGTTCATGGTGTTTTTATCATAGCAGAAACTCTGAGACAGAAGTAACAGGGAAGAAGAAAGACAAATCTCACATGACTTCTTTCATAATTGAAGCACACACACATATACACACTTATCACATGAAAAACCAAGGGAGAAAATGAGGGGAGGTGGCCATCAGGAAGATGGAGGGAGGAGTAGGGAGGGTGATGGGAGGGCAAATATGAGTAAAATACAATGAAATACATATGTGAAAATGTCATAATGAAGTTCCCTATGATGTATACTAGCTAAGACGCAATAATTCAATAACAATATGATAATCATTATTAATATTAACTATGAGTGATGGCATACAGTTAGTATTGGACTAATTCAATAACATAGACTGGGAAATTGCAATCTGATAAACTCTCGGGAGAGGAATTGGGAAGCCTGATGCAGACTCAGGGAGGGCTGTTTCTGGGAATGTTCTCAGCATGGATGTCCCAAGCGCTAAAGAACACATACATCTTCAACTGAGCAACAGCAGAGAAGCATTCTGAGTCAGGAGGGCATGCAGGGCTTCTAAAACCAGCTTATGGCGATCCACTTTGATTGGAGCAGAGAGCACACTGGAGAAACTGTGAGAAATTAGTTGAGAAGGTAGGCCTGTCCTGGTAGACCAGTTGCCTTTGCAGTCTCCAGAAAGGGTGGGGACTGTAGAGGACTGAGCCCGGAGAGGAGAGAATAAGGTGACACTGAGTAAGATGACAGCAGCTTAACCAGGATGCAGAAGCAGGCCACGCCAACCTGATCTACACAAAATGTTTCAGGACAGCAGCGCCACATAGTAGGACCGTGTCTCAAGACAACAAAAATAGAGTCGTGAGAACCAAATTAATGACATTTTCCCGGAAGAGACGAGTCATAGTTGCTTCCAGCATCGTCTTGCTGTTCAGCGAGTTAACGCAGCAAAGGTAGATTGTTATCATTGAGAACTGTTAGCGAGGCTGGTCTCTGGGCAACATCTGGTGACTTCCTATTCAGGAGGCTTTCCCCCAGTGTGTGACCAGAGTGGCCCTCTGTGGCTACATTGATGGTATAAACAGCATGTTTATACTTTACAGGCACTGTCCTTCTGAGAACCTGAAATTAGATGGGGGCTGCGGAGGATGCACCTTCAGTATAAGCTCTGGGTACATCTGCGCTAGCCTCACTGACCTGCGGCAACTTTCTGAAGGAGTCACGGTTCTCATGGTGACACCACTGGGAGGGGACCCTTGGTTTCTCAGGGTCTCCCTCCTGCTGCCCTTCCACTGCTGACTTTGCTTGCTGTTTCTTCACTGTGATGCATTACAGCCACCACCTCGGCCATATGCTGAGTCTCAGATGCCATCTGGGCCAATCACTGAAAGTGGCTGTGGTTTGTATTTCTCTGGCACAGTCCCCCGCAGTAGTACCTCTCAGGGGTTAAGAACACAGAAGGAGGAGTAATTATGGGATGGAGGCAACCACATGTTCTACTTTCTGTTTTCCAGCTTAGTTGCCCGCACCCTTCCACCTGAGTTATTTTGAGTTTGGCATTTAGCTGTTGACTGTTTGCTGCCTACAGAGTTAACTTACCTGGAAAGCTTTGTTGTTTTTGCAACATCTTTTCATTCGTTCAGCCAGTACTTAGGGAAATGTCACTGGAACTTTTGAAATTGGTTAAGCATTTTAAAGGCCATAGCGATGCTTAGTTATATGAGCTGAGTGTTCAAAGAGGTTATCATTTCACCGGGAAGATTTGCCTCTGAAAAGCAAACTAGTGTTCATTTAAGACACGAGATATTTCTGCATGCAGATAGTTTTGTCATAGAGAAATTGCCCAGCGTGTTTCCATATTAGTTGGTGGGAATAGTAACTAGTATTTGCAGCTATAAGAATTATGCTTTCTTCAAAGTAGCTGTCCATTTCCTCTTCCAATGTTAAAGCACATTTAAAATTAATATTCAGAACCTGCTCACCTCTTGTTAAGGTTTCCTAAATGTAGGCCTTGCATCCTCTCCTGCTGAGTGTGTCTTTTGGTGGAGGCTGGACCATTTTCCCATAGTGGGAGTAGAGGACAGAGGTCCACCTCTGTCAGGGACGTACTCTTGGGCTGGCTCTACTTAGGCGCAGTGGGAGGGGTTGACCTTCAGGTTACCCAGTCAGCATGCTGTGTCCCATGTAAGCAATGTGAGCATAGTTCCTGTTGCTCATTCCTGGTGAATGGCACCCTGGTAACTAACAGGGCACATTTGTGTTGTCCTGGGAGTTTGGGTTTAAGACTGCCAAGGTCCTAAGGAACATCAGCCAGTGACGTCAGTTTATTAAGAAGTCAACTCATTTCCTCATTCAGAGGTTTAGATTCATGTGGTACGGCCTATTTTTACAAAACTTCATGGGGAAAAAGAGAAATGGGATCTTCAGTGTAAGTACTCTGTAAACATCTCCTCCTGCTCAGGCAGAGCACTGCTGTGATAGGCCTTTCAGCCAAGTCCACGCTCATTCTGTGGCAAATGAATAGGAGCATTCACATGAATCCACAGCGTTTGGGTTTTCATTTGATTGTGTGTTTAAACAGCTCTACCCACGTATTGAAGTTAATGAGCATCACCTCGCACAGGTTTGATCTCAAGAGTGTACAGCAGCACACATCTTCAGTTGGCATGTGTGTCCTGAGAGGCTCCTGGGTCCCAGCGTCCCGCCTCTACACCTTGTCGCAGCTATTTCGTCTCTTGTGTCACCACTAAGGGTTTGAGGGCATTTTAAATGTATGTTTATAATGAAGGTGAGTACCTTCATGGAGTCAAGATTCCGGTAGGAATGAAGGAGAAGGCGTGGGTACTGAACCAGGCAACCAGCTCACTGGACTGGTGGGCCTTTCAGCAACACTTAGAGCGACCTTCCTGGATGTTGCTTATCTGGTTTAGCAAAGTCACAGGACATTGCAGTGGGTCTCAGGGGGCTGGGGTAACCCTCATTCCACAGTAGGGGAAAAACTACAGCTAAAACGTTGTCCAAAGTGTGATGCCTGAAAAAGAAATTACAATGTCCCCCTGAGTAATCAGCGAGGGTCCAAAGAATCATTAAAAATGAAACAAGAGCCAATCTGTCTTTTTACTTTTTCATCCTCTGATTTTGTTTATCTTTAAATGATCAAGAGAGATAGTCTGCTATTTGTGTACTGTCATGCCATTCTTATCATTTAGCAGAAATGACAGTGAAGATATGGTTAGGAGGAAGCAAAACTTTGTGAAGGGTTTGCTCATGAAACCATAGAACTCTTAAATCAGTGGTTCAAAATAGGACACATATTCGGCAGACAAGTACATTGAATACAATTCTTACCATTTAAAGCAGTGCGTTTGGTGATCTCTGAAGTAGTTCTATTTGTTAGAGCTGCCAAGTTCTGAGATGGCAATGTAAGTAGCTTGTACTGTCTTCTATTTTAATTTTCATATTAATGTTTAAATGCCTTCTATTCCAACATAAATGGATTTTGCTTAACAAATACGGCTCGTAATTAGGCTCTTACCAGCTTAAACTGGATCCTGCAAGCGTGCAATGCATTTCTTCTTCATTAGTTCTCCTAATTGAGTTACAGAAAATGAAATATTATTGTGCCACAAATAATTGTATCTTATTTGCCTTTTTCTTGAAGCTCTTCAAAAGAGTTTATGACTTTTTAAAATGACAGAAATAAGCTATTTTTTTTCCTTAGCTCTTGATCTTTAGCCCCAAGTCTAAGACTTATTTCTTGCAACTCCTAAGGTGTGTCTACTTGTATAAAATATTTACAGTCACTTAAATTTTATTAGTTCTTTATATTTATCTAACTGCATGTATTTTATGTTCTCTGATTCTTCTGGTATGGAAAGCCTGGCAAATGCGTGCCACTAGATTAGCAAAAACATCACACACAAAAGAGCCAAAGCCTTTCTCACTTTCCCCATCAGTAAATTTGGAGCTCATTAGTAATGTGAATCTGAGTGGGTAAATAGATAACTTTGTTCATTGTGGGAAACATTATCTATACACTATTTTTATTACATGTAAAAGGTATTTATGCAATTTAAAAAATTCCTATCATTTGTATTATTTCCTTCATAATAAGGATTTTACTCTTCTGTGGTTCATGAGATAAGTCTGCAGAATGTAAGTTTTCATGATGCCTCATACAACAGCAGCTCTTATATTGGGTTATCATGTGCCATCCTCAAGCTTCTTCATCCTGACTTTTTGAAGGGAATCTTCCAAATGGTTGAGAAAGCATAAACATTTTATTTCCCTGAGAACAGAAAGGTAGGAAAAAAAAATTCTAATTCACCAAAGATGGATAAACCGTTCATTATTTCATAAGGTAACATAGTACTTGAGGTTCCTGACTGGCTCCTGTCCCTCATAGTCTCTATCACTTGTATTTTTCCAAAGACAGTTTTATTGGAGAGATTTTAGTCTCACAGCAGGAGTGACAGAGGGTATAGAGCGATGCTTTTGCGGCGTACATGCGTAGCCTCTCCCTTTATCGTGGTCCTTTCTGTCAGAGCACCTCGGCAAACCCATGTTTGCATTCCTGTCACTCAGAGTCTTTCGTACCTTAGGATTCTTGGCCCTGAACATTCTGTGGGTTGGGAAAGACAGATAGTGATTGGCAATCATTGGTCGTATAGTGTTACATGGACTAGTCTCACCACCCTAATCATCCTCCGAGACCCACCTGTTCAGTTTTCCTTCCTTTGTTGTCCCTGAACCCCCAGTCGTTTCACTGTCCCCACGCTTGTCTTTTCACATAACATCTTTTCCCGGCTGGCTTCTTTCACCTAACATCATACATTTAATGTTTCCCTGTGTCTGTTCATGGTGTCATAGCTCATTCCTTCTCAGTGCTTATTACAGGGATCTTGTCTGGATGTCTCATAGCTGTTTATCCATTTACTTGCCAAAGTACGTCTTGTTTGTGTTCAAGTTTGGACAGTCAGGGCTAATGATGTTTTTATAAACATTCATCTGCAAGATTCTTTGTAGAAATTTAGATAAGTCTTACCAAATGACGTTGCTCTGACATGTGGTAAAAGTATTTACTATTTCAGAGATTGTCAAGGGTCAGCGAGATGGCCCAGCCTACAGAACAAGGCTGATGACTTCATTACTTTCTGTGGAACCCCTGTAGTGAAAGGAGAGAGTTGTTCTTCGACCTCCATACACACACTGTAGACATGAACATACAGACACACACACGCAAACACACACACAAAGCAATAAGTAAACATGTGCAATTTTAAAAAGAAAATGAAAACCGCCAAGCTGTCTTCCGCAGGTCCAGTTCTCTCTCATTCATTGCTCAATACCTCAGTGAAGCGGTCCCTGTCGCAGCCCCCTCCCCGACCACCTCTCACCGTGAGGGGTGTTGTCAGTGTTCTGGAATTTGACTGTTCTAATCTGCACGTAGCAGAATCTCATGGTTGTTTTAATTTTCCTTTCGCTGGTGACATATGATGAAGAACATCTTCTCATGTGCTTCTTTGCCATCTGTATCCGTTATACATTTTTAATTCAAAACCATTAAAACCATAATAGGTTGTAAGGAGAAGACGGAGGGAGGGAGGGAGGGAACCTGAGCTAAGTGAACCCCCTGCTAAGAAGCTGCCTCCTTCCTGCTGTTTTTGTGCACTTATCTGTGCGCTTCTTCACCTAGCGAACACTAGCAGAGTTTACGGGAGAAGGAAGAGGCCGGTGTTTACTGAGAGCTGGGTACGCTGTAACATTGTGTAAAATGCTTCAGCCCATTGCTTCCAATTTTAATCCCCAAAAATCCCTCTGGAGTAGATGACGGATGTTACCATCTCTGTTTAGCAGTTGAGGAAACTGAGGTAAGAGGAGTCTCAGCACTGGGGTAAGAACCCGACTCACTGACTGGAGTTTGGGCCCATAGTCTTTATGCTAGAGTATTGAATTAAATAATGTGAAATGTACAAAGACAAAAGTTTGGGGACCGCTTTGGAAGAGGCTGTCTAGCATGAATGGAAATGCACATTTTCCACACAGTTTGTTTGATTGGTCATGCCTAGTGTCCTGGGTTTGCCTGCCTTTGTTTCCCCTTGTGTTTGTGACCTGGTGAAACCATACCTGAGGAAGTTTTGCCAGGCACGTCTGTGAAGATCTCCATGCAGTCAGAATTGAGCTTCATTGTTTATTCTGTAAAACCCAGGTAAATAACCTCACCATGGCAGACTTTACATTTTCTCGGCAATAAATCTCAACACTTGGGGTTACTGGGATGACAAATGAAATTGATACTCCACGGCTATTTACTGAAAGGATGATTCTCTTTCTCCACTCCCTTTTCCTCCTGCTTCTCTTTGGGGGTGGGGGAGAAAGAAGAGCTACTTCCCTTGATGGAATGAAGTTGGGAGACAGGGACAAGAGGCATCAATTATATTCCTGCTAATTTGCTGGTGTCTTTTTTTTCCCCTCATCAACTTTATTGAGCAATAATTTTATACAATTAAATGAATCTATTTAATTGGGTGAGTTTTGACAGTTTTATATTCCCTTGAAACCACAGTCACAGTCAACATGCAGCATACTTCCATCACTCTTCTCTCCCTTTCTCTGTCTCTCTCGCATACACACACACCCATGCACAGAAGCCATTGTTAGAGAAAACAGAGGTATTTGTACATAACCATCACGACACTATAATGGTTGGTTTGTGACGGGATCCCCTGTTATGTGACTAGGCAATATATACCACTTGGTTACACTGAAGGAAGGGACAATCCAAGGCAGAGGGGACAGTGTGAGATGGTGTCAGACCACCCGAAAGAGTGTTCAGTTTAAGGAAAAAACGGACCGCTAAAATTAAATTTTTGTTACATTTTAGCCATCTGTTGCCCCGGCATGCGTATGTGCACGCGCACGCATGAGTGTGTGTGCTGCTATGGTGTGTACAGGCGAGATGAGACAGCAGCTTGTGGGGGTTAGTTCCCCGTTGCCTCAGGCATGTCCTGGGGCATCAAGGCAGGTGCCTCACCCGCTTCACCATCTCATCGCTCCCTTGACTGTTTATTTCTGGAGTTGTTGGTGGGATGTTTCCTTTCTTCACCGTGTGGTGATTTGAGGATCATGTAAGCGACGTCACTGGCACTCTCACGCTTAACTTCTTTCATTTAGTGTAGTGGTCTTTCGGCACATCGGTACCGTTGGGTTCTATTTCCTGCTAATAGGTTTTTTTTTCCCTCTAATATTCGTGTATAAATCTCTCTGTGAATATATCATTGCATTTCTTTCAGCATCTGATAGCTATGTTAAAGGGTACGTGTACTTAATAGCATTTTAAAAAATGGCTGCCAAGCTCTCCTGTGAGGTAGCTGTTCAATTTTGTGGCCTCATTGGCCCCCTATCAGTGTCCCTGCAACCTGCCTGCGGGCCTCACCTTGCAGGCCTCTTGACCGCTAGCCCCCAAATGGGTGGGTAGCGATCTGTCACTGTGATTTTGAATTGCATTTCTCTGACTGATTAATGCTATAATTCAACTTTTTATGAGCTTTCTACCATTTGGACATTTTCTTTTGAAAGTTCTTTTTTTTTTTTTCTTCAGATATTTTGCCATTTTGTATGTTTTGCCTTTTTGTCATTGAATTATAAAAATTCTTTATGCATTAATAATAATGGATTCTGCATCTGTTAGTTGCCCTTTTGTTTCCTCAGTAGTGTTTATTGAAGAGAAACAATGTTAATTTTGAGATTTCTTTTTGTTTTGCATTTTCTGTGTTTATGTGTCTCTGTGTTTAAAAAATGTATTTCTTTATCAGAAAAAAAAAGACACTAACATAAAAAATGGAGACTTCCAGATTGCAGATGCGGAACTGGGCAAGGGCCGGCTGTGTATTTTGGCTCAGTTCATTATGGCCTGTTTGTGGTGTAGAAGATCAGTGCCCCAACTTCTTGTGGTACCCAGGCAGTTTCTGTGTATCTGTCATGATGTTGATGATATAACCAGACTAGTCTATGTCTCAGTGATGTTCCTGTGCAGCTCGTCAGCATCTGCTGCAGAGCCATCAGTTCACAAGAGCCACCTCTGAGATGCTGTGTCGGATCCCAGACAGGCCTCACCGATGTGGAACCTCTGCCTCCACTTGCTGCGTTTTGGACCTGGGTCTGGGTAGATGGTGCACAGAGGTTAAGGTCAGGCCGAGGGACCTCCTTATGCCCTCGACATCACATTCATGCATCTACTTTTTCAGAGAACAGAGTTGAGTAGTGACCTGGGCTCTTGCAGATTCAGAGAGGCCCCTTTGGGAAATCTTATCCATAAAAATCATTCCCCAATGACACCAGCACAGCAGCAACAGACTTCCCTTCAGATGCTGTGAGTCTATGAGCATCCTGCTCTTCTCAGGTCCCTCCTGTTGGTCCATCTGTCTCTCTTCCCCTGCGACTTGTTTTATTTAAGAAATGGTTTCTTACGGAAAACTGCAAGGGTTTTCCTCGAGGCATTAATAGTTTATCCTTTACATTTAGATGTATTGCCCACTTTGAATTCACTTTTGAAAGTGATCTGAAATGCAGGCTACTACCCAGGTCCTTTTGAGTTTGGGAACCAGCCCCGCATGTTTGTGTGGGCTACATATGCCTTCTGACTTCCCTCCTTCCCAGTCTCTTCCTCCCGCCCTCCCCCCCCCCCCCCCCCCCCCCCGTCTGGCTTTTTCATGAGCCTTTGAGTCAAGTGCTAAGTGTCCTCTGTCCCAGTTACTCTTTCTCCGGTTCCTTCCCTGGCCAAGTCAATTTGCATATTTTTGTTTTCTTTTTCCCAACTCATAGAAATTTGAGAACCAGCCTGCTGTCATTTTGGTTAGGATGCTATTGAATGTAGACCACTGTGGGGGAGACTGACATCTTAATATCGATTCCTCTAACCTGGCCACCTCTTCATTTATTCGGAGATCCTGTTTAATTTCTCAAGTAGGCTAGTCTTTTTATTGCCGTTTTTACTGGGCACCTACTCTAGGCTAGTAAAGCTCAGAGTGCTTTGCACCCAGTCTCACGATTACTCTATGGACATGTATGGGGTTTTTTTCCCCCATGCTCAGCTGAGAGTCCCAGAGCTCACACATAATGCTACTGGAGTTCCAAAGGCTATGCTCATTCCAGAAGCCATGCTGCTAGTCTGCAGTAGTCCATGCATTTGGGGATTCTCTGGCTATGTTCTTGAAGAGATAATTAGCAATTATTGAATGCTCATTTCTTCCCTCCCACAACCAGAATTAAATCTATGAACTATCTGACTTGCCTTCTGTATCCATGGGTGAATAGACTGGTCTTTAGTTTCCCATCTCAAACTCACAGTGGACCTGCTTGTTATTAGAAAATCCTGTTAGGATGCTCTCTGCAATACTTGTTAATTAGATGATATTTCTCTCCCTTGCTTGTTTCATTTAGATACCATGAAGCATTAAATGTGTCTTATACTCTCAGAAGCACACAGAAAATGGCTAAGGTTTCTCCAGAGCAGGGAGCAGCCGCCCTCCACCTCCTGAGCTGTTCATCAGCTACCCCAATCCCTCCTGTCCTGCATCTTGCCCTTCGTGGGAGCCTTCAATATGGCAGACGGGTATTTCACCTGATAAACGTTGTCTGGGGTTTTAGTTTTGCCAAATGGTACTTTCCTTCTCTTTTTAAGAGACAAGTAAAACGAATGGGCAGTTTTATACCATTTCAGTCCTCTGATCTTCAGAGAGGAAAATGTTAAGAGGCATGGTGCGGCTGTTTTATGTTGCAGTTTATAATCTAATTAAATGTATTTTATCCAGATCATTATGGACGTTATTAAAGCTGGACTTTTTATAAGAAAGATGATGAGTTAGATGGGTGCAGAACCATCTGGGTCGGTTAAATTTTGTGATCATATCAGAAGTGCCTGATGGAGGAAATAACCCAAATCTGCCTTTGAGATGTCGTTGGTCATTTATTTTTGAAAAGTTCTTGCTTCCCATTTTGCTCCTTTTTTTGTTTTTTTGTTTTTTGTTTTTTTAAATGATTCTTAGAGAAGCTTGTTGCTTAGAGAGAGTGGTGCATGGTGGGTTGCTTGAAAGCTCCCGTCTCTTGGGCATTCTGACACTTGTGGGGAATAAAACACAAGTCATCAGTCATAATCAATGTCAAGGAGAGATGAAATGACATTTCCTTGCTGTGCTTTTTGTTTTGTTTTGTTTTTTTCCTTTGGTGCTGTTAGAAATCCGTTTGTGGCCTTTACATTAACTGCTAATTGCTTCTGGTGTTGGGGGAAGGCATCTGAAGCAGTATTTGAAAAGAGAAAGTGACTCCTGTTTGTCTTAGTTCTGTAAGTCAGCTGTAAAGATTTGTTAGCAATTTTATACTGTACTGGATGAAAGCCATCTTCTGTGTGACTCTCTCTCTCGCCATCTTACAAAAAGAAATTAATATTTGGTTGTATTTAACAAAAACCCTTATTCCAGAGAATCATTCTTGAGATGCCTCTACAGTTTTGTGTTTTCTGAAGGCAGCTGAACTGTGGCTTTGAATCTGCCTGTCCTTTAAACTCTGACGGTGTGGCTCTGATGATATTTATCCCCCTGCCTGAATCATTCTTTTCTATCAGTTGACCCCAAACAATTCTTTGTTACTAGTAAGGGACAGTACAAAGGTATAATCTGACAGTTTAGCTTCAGTTAGGGCACTGAACAAACACTAGTTTCTTTAGCCCCTGAAAGCTGCCCCTCTCTGGCCACCTCGCCATTTATGTTCATGTATTCACCTGCAAAATTATCCGCACATGCCTTGAAGCCAGCATGCATGCCCTGAATCCCACAGTGGCTCTCCGTGTTGGCTTTTCATTCTAAGACACCCTTCTGTTTCTCAGGACTCTGTCAGTTGGAGACAAAACTCGGATCCATTTCTTCCTTCTGCCTTCACTCTCTTCCTCAGTCCTGGCAAACATTGGTCCCCAGTAGGCAGCTTCACTTTCTTTTCTCTTCTGGCTTTGGTCTGAGCAACAGGTAATGAACACAGGTATGCACACAGAGCCCAGTAAGCTGGATCCTCTGTGACCCTATTTTATTTCTGCTTCTTTGTTTAACCCCTGATTCTGACTCCCACAGGGGTGGTCTTCATTCCTGCCAGCACTGTGCAACATAGCCCTATCCACACATCCTCACCAGCATTTTTTTCCCCAATTGTTTTCTTAACGGGAGCCATTCCAGCTTGGGTGAGGTACACTTTCAGCATAGTTTTGATTTGCATTTCTCCAGGAGTTTAGGCTGTTTTAATGTGTTTATTGACCATCTGTATCTATTGGGAATTGTCTGTTGAGTTCTCCATTGATTAGCTTAACCTCTCGGTGTTTAGTGTTTTGAGTTTTTTGTATATTCGAGTTTTTACTCTTCCCTCTTTAGATGTGTATCTGCTAAAGCCTTTCCCATTGGGTAGGCTGCCTTTCCATCTGGATGTCTCTTGCCTCTGCTGTGCAGGGATTTTAAATTTCATTTGTCAATTCTTCTGCTGTTATTTTCTGGCCCATTAAAACACTATTCAGAAAGTCATTGCCAATAACTTCATCTCAACATGTTTTTCCTGTGTCTTGACCCAGCAGTTTCTTGGTTACGTTACGTTAAAGTCTTGGCTGCAGTTTGAATTGACTTTTATATGGAGTGAGGCATAAGCTATTTAGTTTCATTCATATGGCTGCCCAGCTTTCCTGTCACCATTTATTCAAGAGACCCTTTTCTCACCATGTGACTTTGGCACTTTCCTGAGAATCAGATGGCTGTGGATGCATGGATTTAAATAAGAATCCTCAATTCTGTTCCTCTATTGTTCTTCACAAAATGTTCATATTCTTCTGGAACCACCGTATGTAATGCCTTTTCCTCAGTTTACCTGGTGGTCATTTCTTAACAAATATATTGTACATTGAGCTTGTTTGAAGCATTAGTTTTCTCTCATCTCTATGAAGTGTGTTTGTGTGTATGTGTGTGTGAGAGAGACAGGGAGAGAGAGAGAGAGGTGGAGGGAAGGAGAGAAGGGAGGGAGAGAAAGAGAGAGAGAGAGAGGTGGAGGGAAGGAGAGAAGGGAGGGAGAGAAAGAGAGAGAGAGAGAGATTGCATTTACCTGACTGGACATCATGATAAGGCTTTTTCTTCAGGCTTGAAGAAGATTAAAAGGCTTATCCATTTAATCAGAGAAATGAAGAAAAGCTTGAGGTGTGACAATGGTTCTAAGAAAGGCCTTTGGCAAATGTCTGACTTTTTATTTCAAAGCATGAACTGTATTTTGTAGTTTATGGCCCTATCTGTGTTTTACAAAAGGCTTTGTTGTTAGGGGCCTTAATAACATATCTCTCTAATATTAAGTTGTTTTCCTTGATGATACTATTATTGGTAGCATCGTCAACTTATATTTGGCTTTGTCCAGTACTTACTACTTTTATCTAAAAGATGTGTGTATTTTAGTTTGATCAAGGCCAATATTCACTAGTGAGATATTTAAGTGGTAATTAAGTATTGCAATTCTTACATGGATTATGCAGTGTCTAACTCCTGCCAAGAATTTATGAATCATTGAGTATGTGTGCAAGCAGTTTCATAGACTTAACTCACACATTAGAAAATGTTCATTTGAGCAGGGCGTGGTGATACATGCCTGTAATCCTAGGATTTGGGAGGTTGGGGCAGAAGCATCTAAGCAAGTTCATGGACAGTCTGGCAGCATAGTCAATGTGAGGCCGTGCTGGGTTACATGGGACTCTGTCTTGGCATCTCTGCCCCTCAAAAGAACAAGATGAAGAAAAGGAAGGAAGGAAGGAAATAGGAAAGGAAAGTCACTGAGTGATTTTGTGTCTTCTGCTCATTTTTCTTTCATACTGATCGCCTTTGCAGTTACACCTGCTTAGGGCAGGATCTTGGTTGAACCGAATGAAGTACTTACCTGCGCTTTCTTGGTCACATCCGTGAAGAAAGCACTGAAATCGCCCCTGACAGAAATTGGGTAGCTGTGGCGTGCCACCCCCACTGGTCCCTGTTTGACCTCTGACCCTGCTCACACTCCTGAACGCGTCTTTACACTCTCCCCAGGCAAACGCCCCACACCCCTTACTCTTTGTCTCAGTCTCCCAGGGCTTCCGTGCCATGCCACCCCACAAGCCTGCTGTGATCCCCTCACCAGGCCCTCAAATCCCAACCAAGTCATTACTGTCACTGCCTTTAAGGGCACAGGCCATCAAAAATGGACAGGGGTGAGGTTTGTTGGAGCAGGAGTGCTCAGGGTAAGGTCTGTACTGCCTTAAAATCAGAGTTTCCTGGAGACCTTTGGTCATGCAGTTTTCTAGAACTTGATCCAAGAATATGCATTTTTGGTTTGGAGGCAGTATCTGACTCAAACGCTGCAGCAGCCTTCGGAAGTCCACCCTGTCCCTGTTTTGTTAAGGAGAAAATGGAGGTCCAGAGAGTTTAAGCACGTACATCTGGGATTTAGAAGGCATCGCCTGCTTTACATATGCCGGTGGAATGATACACTTTTTAGAAAGTATGTATTTACTGTACATATAATCTTGGTGGCTGATGTAGTCTATCAGGATCTCATTAGTGAACATTCTCAATGTTTTCACTAAAATGTTGCTGGATCAGACCTTCTGATGCTTGTAGCTTTGCACTCTGCCACCTTTATTTTGATTGAAAAGACCCTTCAAAATTGGGTTTGCTTTTGTTAAAAGGCTGTGGGAATTTTACTCACTCACTTATTTCTTGTTCTGTCTCGTTTTTGTTTGTCTCTGATTTTGAGACAGGGTCTTGCTCTATGGTCCAGCCTGGGGTAGAACTCATAATATTCTGACTTTAGCCTCCTTTGTGCTGGGGTTACTGGCATGAATTAGATTTTGCATTATAAAAGATGCTGTAGTTTGGGTATTTAAGGTGCCAAAAGAAAGTCTTGTTGCCCAGTTGATGGCGCTGTTGGGGGGCGGTGGAAATAGTTAAGAGGAGGGCAGGGCTGGAGGAAGCAGGCAGCTGGGCTGTGCCCTTGAAGGGTGTGGTAGAGAGAAGAGTCTCTTTGT
The DNA here is from genome assembly GCF_030254825.1 of Meriones unguiculatus. NCBI lineage: Eukaryota > Metazoa > Chordata > Mammalia > Rodentia > Muridae > Meriones > Meriones unguiculatus. Next base: position 98,555,409 of record NC_083359.1, on the reverse strand, counting down.
TTTGTCTCTTTTTCCTTTCCCCCACTCCCTCTTTTTCCCTCCTTTCCTCCTCCATTCTCACCACAGTGAAGTGAGCAACTCTTTACTTAGTATTATAGAGACCTTTCCCCATGATATAATTTATCTTTGATTTAGGTATTTGAAAAATTCATTTTTTTACTCTGAAATATGACTATAGTTGTTGTTGTTGTTTTTTAGGAAAACAAATAACATGTGAATTTTCTGTCTTGGGAGTACTTGCCTCTATGAAGATTTTAGAAATATTTTCAAAGTTTTCAATACATTCCATAATTCAAAAAATTGAAATCTTGGGGCTGGAGAGATGGCTCAGCAGTCAGGAGTGCTTGCTGTTCTTGCTGAGGGCTGGTCTTCCATTCTCAGGGCCCACAATGAGCAGACCATAACCACATGTAGTTCTAGGTCCAGGGGATTACATCCATATATCTAACACACATAAAATAACATTTTCTTTTCTATATTAAAAAAAAAAAATGCTGCCATGCATTCTTTTTTCCCCAGGTAGAGATGCCCTTACGCCATTAACTTTTTATCCGTACTGTGTGGATTATCATTTTCTTAATCCCTTGAAAGAGAGCGATGTTCTTCATAAAAGCAGTTTAGAGAATCACTGCTTTTGTGTCTGACTGAGTTAATTGCTCTTGTTAACCATTCCTTTCCAATGCCGTTCTCTTTCTCCTCCGTCTCCTTCAGTTTCACTCTTCTTACTAGAAGGGTCTCCCAATGCTTAACACTATTTTTTGCTGTCAAGATCTACTAAATTAGCCGGGTATGGTGGCAGACGCCTGTAATCCCAGCCCTCACGGAGGCAGAGGCAGGCAGAAAGCTGTGAGTTCAAGGCCAGCTTGCTTTCTACACAGAGAAGCCCTGCCTTGAAAAACAAACAAACAACCCAAACAATACTAAATTGACTTCATCACATTTAGTAATTAAAAAATATTACAACAGCTTTTACAAATATGTATATATTTTAAATTTTATGTGCATGATGGTTTTTGTGAATGTGTGCAGTGCCAGCGAGGTCAGAGAGGGTGTTAGATCCCCCTGAGACTGGAATTACAGACGCCAGTGTGCCACCATGTGGGTGCCGGGTATTGAACGTGGGTTGTCTGCAGTAACAGCCCGTGCTCCTAACCACTGAGCCATCCCTCTTAGCATGCGTGTGTGGCAAGCCCTCTACCACTGAGCCCAGATCTCAGCCCTAGTCATCCCTGTCTTAGTTCGTGTACACGGCTGACAGGAAGTTTAGTGTCTAGTAAAACGCTGCCACTTACTGCTCATCTGAATGGATATTGCTGCAAATGAACTTTAAAATTACTGCAATAGATCATGTAAGAGTCTTACTATCTATTAACTTTAGAAAGTGTGATTTCTAGGGGATTAGTTCTTTGGGAACATAATTGTTTATTTGTTCACGTAATTTTTATATCGTTTAATGACATTTTCTGTTTTTTCATGTTTTTGCTATATAGTTTCTACTAAATTTACTCTACATATCTTAGGATAGATGTTAGTTTCTTGATTTTGCTTTTTGAGACAGTGTTTCTCTGTGTAGCCTTGACTGTCCTGGATTTACTTTTTTGACCAGGCTGGCTTCGAATTCACAGCGATCAGCCTGCCTCTGCGCCCCTGAGTGCTGGGATTAAAGTAGTATGCCAGTGCACCCTGCTTAGAGGTTAGTTATTTTTTTTAATTAAAAAAATATTATTATTATCATTTATTACAATTTGTTCAATTAAATGTTAGGTTTTAAAAATATTTTCATTTAATCCTATAGCTATATATTTCTAGTATTCAAAAAGTTAATTTTTTATGTAGTTATCTTAAACCTTTGTACTTACCACATTCTTACTATTTTAGTATTTTTTATTAAAAGTGCATTTTCAAAGTATATACTCTTATCTGCAAAGATGCTACCTACATATTTATATTTATTTTACTTAACTTCCTACATCAGGCAGACCCCCTCAAAACAGTATTTTGACAGCCATCTGTCAGTTTTCTTATTTTAATGAAATTGGCTATAACATTTTACCCTTACTATGATGTTTGCTGTTTTAATTCTGCTAAATTGTCCTCACCATACTTGAGTTATTCTCATCTTCCCTGTTTAAGTGTTTTTACCTGATTGATTTATTGGCCTAATTTGTTGTGTTTGTGTACATATGGGACCTCATTAACTCTCCTTTGCAGCTTTAGCCAGAACAGGAAGCTCTTCATCAAACTGGGGCTAGTGAAGGAGGGCTGGAAATTAGGTTGCATGTGTTTTTGTTTGTTTGTTTGTTTTGTTTTCTGTTTTTCCTCAATGACCCATGACCCCTAGCCTCTCTTCTAAGCATGAAACAGAGCCTAACTCTTCCCCCAGATTAATTCTTTTTATCTTCCTAAAATGTCTGGTTGGTATATATTGATATGGACTCAAGTTATTTCCCATTGTTTGGTGTAGGAGTCATTACAACTTCTGGAAGTAAATCCAAGTAGCAACCTTTTGTAAAAGGAACTTCCTTTGATTTAGAAAAACACATAGTGAATCAATTCAAATTAAGTCTGTCTAATCATGTATACAAGTTTCAAGTTGGGGAAAATGGTACGTTATTTTGGGGAATGGTTTCCTGTCTTTAAATAGAAACTTTGGAGCTCATGGGTAAGGTCTGCCCTTGTCTCCCTGTGGGACCCCACTGTGCTATGGATAATCCTGGCCAGGCCTAACGGAGGGTGAGGTCAGGTTCGCCTTCACCTGGAGGTCCTGGAAATTCTTTGTGGGAATCATTCTGCCTTTCCTCTCCTATACTATGGATTTTGCCTCTGGCACAGTTCTGACTTCATTGTGCATGAGAACGGAAAATACATACTGTGATGGCTTTGGGCAGCTGCCAGGGAAAAACTATTTCCTCCAACAATCACTTTCTATTCTTCCTTACTGCTCATAGGATACATTATTCATCATTCCCAAGTATGTTCATTATAAATGCTGTTTAATCACATTTTAAAGGTAAACAGCATTTATCAAGTTATCATCGAGCATCTTGCTCCAAGGCAGCCCTGTTCTTCACCACAGGCGTGCGCCCTGAGGGAGAACATGTGTGTTTATTTTTTTGTCCCAGTCTGTCCAAAGGTTGAGAGACGCCCATGTGTCCTGAGTTATTCCCCATGTTTCTGCCCATCCCCCATATTAAAATAACCATCTTGCTTTGCTAGTGTTGGTCCCACATCAAGACAGTTTAAATACATACGTGTGCTACTTTAGTTTTCTTTTCTTGAACTCCTGAATATGTGTTGTGGCATTCAGACATTTTGTTGTTGTTGTTTAGAATGTGGAAGTATTTTAATTCACTTTGCGTACATATCTGGCAGTGTTTATTTAACTGAATTATAACAGTGTACAGTTGGACCTTGGTAAGTTCTGGTGTTTTGTGAAGAATATCAAAAACTGTTAAACATTTTTATTCCTATAACCCATTCTTAACAGTGAGGATGGCGGACAGAGCAGAGTTAATGCACGGATTAAATACCTGAGTGTGTGACTGCATCCATATGTTGGCATGTAATTACTGTATGGACTTGAGGGTATGGATAATCAAGCAGGGATATACCAGGTTGTGCGCTCCTTTAATCTTAGTGCTCCTGAGGCAGAGGTGAATGGGTCTCCAGGGATTCCAGGCCAGCCAGAGCTGTACAGTGAGACCTTATCTCAAAAACAAAACAAACAAACAAAACAAAACAAAACAAAAAGGTGTAAAAAAGAGAAAAAGTTCCCAGCATATTTTGGAAATCATTTGAGTATTTGGAAATACTCATGTTATTAGGATTTTTTCTTTATTCCAGAAAGTAAATTAATTGTCAAGAGAGTAGTCTCTGTTCAGAGAACTGGGACTAGCCTCAACTGAACGAAGTAAAATACAACACCCTTGGTCCAGTAGACAGAGTTTCAGGGGGAGCGTGAACAGGGGAATGCAGAGGTGGGACAGGAGGGTGACAGGTGTGGAATACAGGAGGCCTTCAGAAACTGGCTCATCAACCTTGAAGCTGTAGAAGGAGATACTTTACCAGAAGAGGGAGGAAAGGGGCTCTGTGCAAAGCTAAAGGTGTTTGTGAATGACTCCTGAGTGCAGCTTCACCCTCTTCTTATTTGTATTTTTAACTTAAGATGCCACCCCTAGATGGCTGTTCTGGAGTTCATTCATTAGTGAAACTAAGTCCTTACAAGTGGGTGGATAACTGATCACTGTCCACATGAGCAAACATTCAATTACTGTCGAGTATCTTTTGATTGGAAGTGTGTCAGTTGAAGGACTTTAAGTTAGGAATTTATAGGTTGAGTATATGAGGTCCTCCCTTTCAATTAAATATAGTTTAACTGGTACATAAACACACAGTGTTGACATGTTTCAGTATGTTCCTTGTGCAGTTTTTCAATCTGGTCAGTCATATTGATCAGGCTGGCCTTGTGCTCACAGCGATCTGCCCGCCTCTGTCTCCTCGGTGCTTGGTTAAAGGTGTACCCTGCCACACCTGGCCAATGCTTACCATGTCTTTCTGGCTAAAACTTTGGTGTGCTGTCTTCTAGCACACTGTTTTCTACAGTGACGTTGGTGTGCCAATGCTTCTGTCTCTCTCCGTTGAACTGTGGCAACGGGGTGGGAAGCTCATGGATTCTCATGCAGCTCTTGGGCAGGGACCATGTTAATCTCTGCATGTTTTCAGCTTCGGTGTTTGTGCTGCTGAAGTGACCAGCACAAACCACGGTTCCTAAAGTGTGGTTTTATTTTGAAACCTGTGGGCTTTCTCCACCTTGATTGTGTCTTAGCATATTAACTTGTTTCCAGGCATTACTTTCCCCTATCTGAGCCGCATTTACTAAGAAGGGCCTCTCACGGATTCAGAAGGTGCAACTTGCCAAGACCGATTTACACAGGACCGAGTGTATAGAAATGGCAGCCACCTATTTTCTCTCTTCCTGCGTACTCTGCAGCACACAGGCATCTTGCTGTGTTTTTTCTGGTTAGAAGAGCACAAACGTTGGGGTCGGGTGGACACGGAGGAACATCCATATGGACCTACAATAGACTCTTTAAACTTTTGGATCCTCCCCTTTCTCTAGTGTGACAAAAGAAACCAATCTTGTGATGGAGACTATTAGAAAAAGTGCCTCCCGGAAGTACCACACAAGGTACGTGTTCCGAGTTTCCTCTAGGCATGTAAATGGTGAAGAAAGTGTGTCCAACTGCTTGGACCGCTTTGTTTCTGATACAAACTATCCTTATGGTCTAGCTTGCATGAGCTCTGACTCCATCCCAATCCACTCTAAGGCCGAAACTTCTCTGCTTCTCTTCCAGAATCTGAAGTCCTAGCCTTTGTGACAGGCAGGACATCTCCTGTGCTGTCCCTTCAGGACTCCCTGCCTAGAGAGCATAATCATTGCCAGTATATCTTATGGATGCTTGAGCCCCACCAATGTGGGGTGTGTTCGCGTGAGAGCACACTTCCACCCACACCCACACCCACATGCACTCTTTCACAGAAAAATTCAACTCTGAGCAAACAAAACAACCAGAAGTTTGCTCTGTGACACTGGGAAGATGTTATGTACATTTCAGCATTTATGGCATTTTGTCTTCTGATCTTTCCTTTTCTTCCCCCCTCCCAAAACCACATTTGTGGGGGGGGGGGAGAGGGAAACAAGTGAGCCTTTCGCTTTGTGCGGATTCTGTGCTTTTGTTCCCACTTCTCTTCTCTGTCTACCATGACGTCTTCAACACCTGGATATCAAAGGCAGAAAACGTGCAGCCATCTGCCTTGTGTTTATTTGCCATTTATGCACTGTTTTATGTGATTTTTCAAACAAAATTCTGTGCGGCGAATATTAAGGTACAATAGAATCAGTGGTGTGTAGACCACAAAACTTTAGAGAGCTGTAGAAACTTAGAAACCCACAAGCGCGTGTGCTTTTAAAGTATTTTAATGGACCCCCCTTTTAAATATCCTTTTTTTAAGAAAATGAAAGGAGAGGAGCCCATTCTGTCACTGGGAATGGTGTATAGATTCTTACTGGTATTTTGAAAGAGGAGAACGCCTAGGAGCCTGGCTGTGTGCCCTCACCCCACCCCGATCTATTGGCCTGGGGAGGTTCTGAGAAACACAGCTTGAAACTAGAGCTATAATCCAGTCAGGGAACTGTTACAACCCCAAGCCCTGGACCTAGTGTGGCCAAGCACAGATTATTGTTCTCTTCAGGTCCTAGATTTGGGATTAACCTTGGAACTTTCTGCCAGAAAACAAGCAAACAAACAAAAAAATGTATTGGAAAGGAATGGTGGGATGTTTTATCCGAGAGAAGTGAGACAGTGGGCCAGCCCCATCCAGTCTCCAGTGAGTTATCTGTGTGAAGAGCAGCTAAGCCGCAGGTGACCCTTGTCACACAAGGAGATGACTGTGATAATGGGCTGGCGGAGCCAGGAAGCTGTACTCTGAAAACCTCTTTTCTTTAACTCATTTGCTCAGAGAAAATTAAGTCTATTCATCCACTAAATCTATTTTAATATTTGTATATCAATAATATTCTAGTTGTGAATATCATGCAGCAAACATCCCAAAAAGCCCCCCTCCCCAATTGTCAGAAAGCATTCGATTTGTAGATGATAGATGGTGTGTTTGACAGTTGTAGGATCCTAGACTGCATCTGTTTGAAAAGTGAATAGTCTCTGTTTCCCAGTAGGGTCTTCTAAGGGTGAGGAATGATTTCAGCTTAATATTACTCAGTAGAACTGTCTTAACACTGCATTATCACAGATCACCTTGGACCTTGGCTGTAACTTAGACAATGGTACTGATCCACTCTGGACCTATGTAATTTTGACAGTTCGGGTTGGACGGCTCTTTTCTTCCTGTACCTCCTCTGATGTGGGAGTGAGATATTGAGGACTCTCATAACTGGTCTCAGCCTCTGACATACAGTAAAAGTAACCGATGGAAAGAATCGAACCTGCGGCCTTTCCTCCTTCCACACATGGCCCAGTCAATTGAGGAGACTCCATGTACCTTGGGGGGTTCTCTCTTTACCGAGGGGTAGCCCTGATGGGTGTCAGTCTGTGTCCCTGCAGAAGCGTCACCAGCCACTTCTCCTCTTCTCATCTCACAGGGTGTTCTTGCAGATGAGTTGCTTGGTAGAATTTATTGGAGCAGTTAGTGAATGGATACATCGGGTCTCTGACAAGTTTGTCAGTATCAACATGAGGACTACAGGCACAGCACCAATATGGCCACGTGCCAGAGGCTGCAGCAATAGGCCAGGAGGCACAGGACTGTGGTGATCATAGTTTGGTCACCGGTTCTGGCCTCCTGGGCATCCTGCCCTGCTATGGTGCGAGCGGCCTTCGCCACACACTCCCACTGCTGTGAACTGAGCTGCCTCTCCTTCCTTCCCCACCGGGACAGACTCTCTGGCACTCTGAGCCAAAATGATTCTTCCGTACCTTAAGTTGCTTTTGTTGAATGTTCTGGTCACAGTGATGCAAAAACAGCTAAGATGGCTACTCTGACTTTAAAAGCTTGTTTTCTAATCTGAATTTTATAGGTAGTTTATGGGGCCTAGTGGGTTCATATCAGCAAACATACATTTATGTTAGGATGAAGAGATAAACAAATATCCATGTATATGCATATCTGTGTAGAGCAACTAGATAAATAACTCACGTAAGAAACCTGGATTTGCTATTACCTCTTTCTGTTTGTATTTTGAAGGATGTAAAGCCATGCTAGATCAAGCCTCCAGGTCTCTCCCTTCTGTGTCTTGTCATTCACCTGTGCCTGTCTCCCCTTAGACATGAGACACTGAACCTCAGCAGGAAACTTGTGTTTACCAGTGGCTTTCTAACAAAAAGTCTCTCTAAATAATAAGTATTTAAATTTATAATATTTTACTTTCTGTTTCTACCTAACAGAATAGTCACAAACGCATTTGTTTTTAGCTTCTATAAGACAATCACAAACTCAAGCTAAGAGCCGTTAGACTCTGGAGCAAAATCCTGCAGCCACCGTATTTGGGTCTGAGCATCCCTTGATCAGAACTGTAGGAGACCTGACCCAATTGCTGATGATGGAAAGCTGCTGGAAAAGGGAGGATAGAATTATCTAACATTCTGGGAGTTTTGCCCCGATATGATTTTGAAAATGTTTTGTCAATTTCTAAGATCCTTTGTAGTCATATAGGGAAGTGTCTTTTGAGGTCTAGGGGATGCTTGGGGTTCTGGCGGAAGAGGATCTTCAGCAAGGTGCTCATTCTAGTCCATGCGCTGTCCTCCTTCCATGAAAGGCTTCATTTGAGAAGTTCCACCTAAGAAGGCCCTAGAAGGCCAAGTCTTCTTTAGGGGTCTTAGGCCGGTAGATTCAGTTCACAGTCTGTTTTTCCTTCCTTGAGTTTTTTGTGCTTTCACAAACTCTTTGTTCTCTTTCTAAATGTGATATAAAACCAAAAGCCATAAATACCAGATAAAGTCCACTCTATTAACTAATAATTCTGAAAAGCATTGCATGACAAGCCTACTGTGACATCACAGCCTTTGAGCCAATGGGTAATGAACTCTTTGCTCTTCGAGCTGCTAATGGAACAGTCAATAGCCCAGTAGAAAAGTAGACAGGAGGGAGGGTACACTGTCTTAGGGAGACAAACCGGCACACATTTCCCCCCAAATGATTCAGATTCCTGACTGTAAAGGAAGGGTGGGGACAGAGTGGGAATACTGTGACAATCAGAGACAGACAGAGCAGGCACCCATTATAGTTTCTGGGCCTGAAACTTCAAGTAGAAACTGGTGCCGGACTAGTGAAGGCTGGAGTAGGGGAGGGCAGAAGCTGTGACCTCGGAGCCCTGGAGCCCTGGAGCCCTGGAGCCCTGGAGCCCTGTGAGAAGTAGAAATTGGAACAAGCTTAGTAGACAAGAACTCCCTCCTCCCACAGACCAGTCCCTTCCCTCAGGAGCTTCCAGAGCCATGGCCGTTCTGTCCTGAGGGGTCAGCCTCCAAGGACATGGGGGTATATAACAAAGGTAGCATGAACGTAGCCCTACTGAAATCTTAACTTTTACTGGTGGCCTTGGTAAAGGACAGAGGGCTTGGTAGCGAACTCTGACAGCAAGGGCACAGAGAAACAAGGATTATTCAGAAAAGGTAAATGGGGGGTAGGGGGAGCAGTTCTCCAGCTGCAGGTGTAAATGATCCTTGACTCAGCAGTTACATGCAGAGGAATTTGTCCTACAGTTATTTATCAAATACCCGTGTATTAGATGCATACGACATTAACCACACCTTATACAGGAAGAGTTGAGATAATCTGAAGACACATCAGTTCTCAGGCTATTGTAGCCGTTCCTTGGAGTGGTACGAAGGGGAACAATGTTAGCGCTAAGCTGTTTTGATAAGAGCACAGAGATAAATCCCATGGGCCACATGGTACATGGTTACTTGTATAAAAAGGAAGGGGAGAAGAGAACCCAAATGTGCTTTCTTGTAGCTGCAGAAAGTAAAAACCCGAAGAAAGGTAAAACTGTTCTCTCTGGACATAGACATCACTAAAAGAAGATCATCCCTTTTTTTTTCCCCCTTTCCTTGCCTTTCTTTTCCTTTTCTTTCCTTCCCCTGCCTTGCCTTGCCTCCCCTTTCCTTCCCCCCTCTCTGTCTCTCTCTGTCTGTCTGTCTCTGTCCGTCTGTCCCCCCACTCTGGAGACAGACTCTGTGTATCCCTTGCTCTCCTGGAACTCGCTCTGTACACCAGGCTGACCTTGAACTCAGAGCTCTGCCTACCTCTGCCTCCCGAGTGCCGAACTTAAAGGCATGGTTCCCCTTGCTTGGCTCATCCTTTTCATTCTTAAATGGGAAGTAAGGAAATATTACAGCCCATTTGGTTCCAGTCTTACATAGCTTTTCATTGAAAGCTCTAATTGAGATTTTTTTTATTTTTTATTTTTATATAATGTCTTCTCAGATGAGATCTGCAAGGCTGTTGGCAGAGCCGCTGTGGTGTGTGACTCTGGTGGCTTCAGTCACACACCACGATGGCCCATCAGCCCGTGCCCTAGCCTTTTCCCATCCATGTTTGTCTCAGTCCTGCCTCTTGACTCTCTGTGTTCTGGAAATCAGTAATGCTGGGTATTTTTAGACACTGCTCCTGTGCAGGCCCAGCTAACCCAGCTGTTGTCACCTATGGTCCTGATGTTTGTAATGTTTTCTCACTTAAAGTAAATACTTCAGTTGTTCTTGCTGTCTTTTGCATATTTATTTTTTTTTACATATATATAGAACAAGTTGTATATTATCAACAAGCAAACATTTGGATAATCAGAGGACCAAAGTGCAGGGACAAATGTGCATTTCTCAAATCTGTCTCTTCTGTCTTTCTTTTTCTGGGCAAGAGTTGCCTGAACTGGAAGGGACTGAATATGGATGAGCTCATGTTGCACGCCGATTTTCAGTTATAATTGCCTGCGGTAGGAAAACAGGCAAAGAAAGTAGATGGGGGATGTAGACCATCAGAGGTGGGGTCCCACACCTGCCAGATCCCACGAGCAACATACAGGCTCCCGCAGAGAAATGGAAACACTGCTGTCCTGTGACGAGAGGCTCCAATTAATGTGCCTCAGACACGTCTGTCTGTCAGTAGCTCACCTCGGGAAGCGACAGCCTGTCCCGCTGCAGGAGTCGGTCAAAGGGCTCATTTGGCCAGTGCGCCAGGAGGCAGCCTGCGACCTGTGCTGAGTGGCCAGGACCCTTTTTCCTTTTCATTTACCTCAGGTCAGGAGTAGCAGCTGACAGGGAAGTGTGGGTGGCACGCTCCTGAGGAGGGGGCCTTTGTACACTAAATGCCATTCTGAAAGTATGTGCTCCTCAGACGCAAGGCTAGAGAAGAGATCGGCGTGGCATATTGCCAGAATTGGATCACTGAAAGAAAGATTTATTCGCTCTGTTAATATCAGAATGAAGGCTTTCGAGTTCTAATTTAGAACTAATGAGTTTAAACAGGACCATCTGATAATTATATATACTGGCCAGCGACCTGGTAGTCGGAGAGGTTGCTTCGCTTTTAAGAGTTATTTTTGAAGCTAGCCGTCACATAGCTCATTGTGCACACACTGCAGGAAACGGGGATGGGAATGTGTGTGTGTGTGTGTGTGTGTGTGTGTGTGTGTGTGTTTTAATGTTCCTTTGCCTGTGCTGTCTCTTCGCACGCTTGTGGAGTAACCAGGAACTTTCCACAGACTCACTGGTGCTTCATGGACCAGGACAGGATAGGTCTCTGGGAATGGTGAGGTTGTGCTTTGGCATCAGTGGAGCCCTGATTGCCAAGGTCCCTGAAAGGCCGTGATGACGCTCCATCCAGAGTTGTTCGCACACCGTCTAGAAATGTTGGTCTCCTCCTTCATACCCACCAATTTTAGCTACATTACCCACTGTGATCCCAGGCCAGCCTCTGCTCCCCCTTCTCTGCAGGTTTGGTCCACAGATCCAGTCTCCCCTTTGCTCTTCTTCCTCAGCTAGGCATGAGTGTCTGAGCACGGAGGATCCTGGTTCCCATATTCTGTGTTCGTTCTTCACTGTCTGCAAAAGAGCATACACATTAAGCTTTGGCTTCAGTTCCACTCTTGTAACTGTGGCAAACTGGATTACAATCCCTGCATCCAATGCTTCTGTTCACACCGTGTGTGTATGTGTGTGTGTGTGTGTGTGTGTGTGTGTGTGTGTGTGATATGCATGTGTAGGTTGGTATGTGTAGCTATGTGTATGCAGAGGCCAGAGGATCGTGTCAAGTGTCCTGCTCTGTCTCTCCCTGCCTTATTCTTTTGAGACAGTGTCTCTCAGTGGACCTAGAGCTAGACTGACAGCCAGCAAGCTCCAGAAACCTCCTGTGTCCGCTCCCAACAATGCTAGGGTTAAAGATATGCCCATGGCCACACCTGAGGTGCCAGAACCCAAAACTCAGAGCTTGTGCCAAGTGCTTTTACCTGGTGGACCATCCCCTCAGCCACCGGCACATATTTGATGAGGCAGATTGGTGGAATCCATAGCACACAGCCTTGTCAGGGAAGCGTGGTTTGATTCTCCCCAAAAGCCCAGCTTTTCAGAGAAGCCCCGTGTGTCAAGGGGTTCTTGTTTTATGATCAGACCTTTTTTGTGAAGTTAGAATCCCATTTGGTCCATGAGTAAAGCTCAGCAAGGATACATCCAGTCTGTTTACAACTTCTGAAAGGGGGTGTCTTGAAGAGCACTTGTGAATCTGTTACTGCCATGAACTGACTGTGCTAGGCAATTTTTCATATATTTAATAGGTGCTTAAGTATCATTCAATTCTGTGTATCACTTAATTACTGCTGTGATCTCAAGTATATATTTTAATTTCTGTGAGTTGGAGCTGTTGTTTTGAGGTCCTTGTAGACTCCGATGTGGTTATAAGATACAATGGAGACAATCCTCTGTGTCCTTTATCTAGTTTCTTAAAGAGGTTACATTTTTGTCTTTGTTTTTTAATGTCATGCCAGAGATGGAATCCAGCAGTCCACACATGGTAAGCAGGGTCTTACACATGCTAGGTACATGCTCTGCTCCTCAGCGACATCACCAGTCCCAGCAGCAACATTTTGTAAAACCGTGGTAAGGTGTGGGTCAGAAACTTGGCATGATGGACCATGCCCATCCCCTGGAGAGTCCCCGGTTGGCCCTCATACAGTGGGCCCAGTGTCCTGCCCCGCCACTCTCTCTTTAGCTTTGAAAACTATGGATCTGTGCTCCACTTTCCGCTTTTGCCTTTTCAAGAGTGTTACACAAATAAAAGAAAATAGAGCGTGTACTAGTCTAACGTGGACTTTTTCCTTCAGTGAAGTTCTGTGGAGGTTTACCCAGCTCCTGCATAGAGCCACCATGCTCTTGTCATTGCTAAGGGCTCGTCCATGGTTTGGGTGGACCACACTTTCCACCTCTGAAGTGCACCTGGGTTACTTCTGTTGGTCTAGCCCTCCCTACCTGTAGCTCCTCCCAGCACTTCTCACGCTGCCCTAACCCTTAACCCTCGCCAGCCCTCTCCCCAGCTTCCAGTTCCTATAAAAAGCCGCTCTCTCTCTCAGCTCGCTCCTGGTCTCAGCTCCTCTCTTCATCTGCTTGCTCTCTCTTCTCTCTTTTCTTCCTCTCTCTCCTCTCATGGCTGGGTTCGGTCTGGACTCTCCCTCTCTCGTCTCTACAATAAAAACCTCCTCCCCAACTGTACCTTGGAGCGGTCACATCCTCACTTTCATTGAGCTTCCAGCTTTTGTCTATTGCATTGACCCCATGAAGTGCTTTTATTATTCTGAGTTATAAGTGAGAAAACAAAAGCCTGCAGCACTCCCCTTGTGCAAGGGGAGCTAGCTAGTAAATTGTGGAACTTGAAGACTTGATCTCAGATCTGTCTGGCCCCCTGAAGAAGATGTGACTTTACACAACAATGGTGTTTGCAGTAGAAAGTGATAGTTCTGTTTTCTACCGACCTTAAATCTCGAACAGTGGAGAGGTGAGTTTGTGGATACATGTTTTTTTGTTTTGAAGTTTCACTCAAGAGCTAAAGGCCAGTGAGGAGATGCCAGACACCACGGTCGTGAGATTCTGAACATTTTTAATGCATAGGCAAGAGAGGGAGCCCTATGATCTCATTGTGAGAGGCCGAGTGGCAAGAAGTGTTTGCCCAAGGAACCAAGGCTCTGTAGCTGAGCTCTCCATCTTTTTTATGCTCGGCTGCCCTTCTTTCTGCACGGACAGCCATCAGGGCTGGTGCAAGCAGCCTAATGATGGCCACCTCTCTGGAAGACAGATGCTATCAATCACTGCTGGGGATGAGGGACAGGTGGGATGGGGCGGGATGGGGAGAGCAGGACGCTCCGAGGATGATCCGATCTGGGAGAATCCCCCGTGCTGTGGGAGTTTGTTTTTGCAGGGGTGCACCAGGTTGGAATTGCAGCCTCTGCCTGTAATCTGGAGGGCTGCTTCTGGGTGACATCTTGACGGGAAGCTATCCTGTGGGAAAAGAGGCCTCACTCTCCGTCTGACCAGCATTGAGTCATTAGTACTTACTTCATGGCTGACCAGTAGAATCCACCTGGACATTTATATGGAACCACTGGCTTTGTATTTATTTCTCTCATTTTTCCCCCAATAAAAGGAAAAGACTCTTATTTAGCAGTTTGGGAAAATTACAGCCAACAAATTTCACATTATAATGGCCAAGATTCAATGTCACTTTGGAGGCAGTGTAATTTATGCTACTACTTCTGTTCCAGAGATTTTAAACAAAGGCAGGTAGTTACCGCTGTGCTTTCTGTAGCCTAAATATTGTTTCTGACTTAAAATGGTTGATTTCGGTTTAGTCTCTACACACTGAAATGAAGCTAGAATGAAAACAGCCTAATTTTGTGTTTACAGCTGCAAGGACTTGAATTCAGCTTCATCTGTAATGTAACTAACCTGAAGTAATGTTCCCTTCCAAAGGTCAGCATTGTTTGTATTGTAATAATGGATTTTCCCCCATTAACATTTACTTCCATTTCTGATCTCAATATTTATTAAACACATAGAGATGATCCCGGAAGTTGTTCTGTCTAAGCTTGTACTCTTCTTTTTGGCTGATAGATGATAATTAGCCAGTAATTGTTGAATGTGTTCTGTTACAAGGATGATCATGTCAGTGATGTCTGTTTGTGTGATTTCCTGTGGGCACTCTATTATAGAGCCGTCAGACATTGCTAGACGCACAGAGAAGAAATTCTAGCCTCGCCCCTCATTATGTAACAGTGAGCTTCTTGTATGAGATGCAGTCCCATGTTTGGTTTTGTCTGGGAAGGAAGAGGCTTATAACATTATCAGTGACTCTCAGGTAACGGTCTCAGGGTGCAGCCTGTGTTCCTACCAGCACCGGGCCACTTAAGAACACACACAGGCCTTTCTTGCTCCTTTCACAGCATATTGCTTCTGCTTGGGGATTTCACATTGTCAGGTTTAAGTAGCATTATCTAAGGAAGCATTTCCATTCTCAAAAAAAAAAAAAAATTGAAAACTGTCATCAAGATGCTTGGTAAGGGTTTTAAGGACCGTGTTATTAGGGACACATAGTAAATAAATAATTTATGTGAGGCTATGAATGTGTAGTCTGTACAACAGGTGTGGTGACAGTGGGGCTTTGTAGATGCTTCTCTGTAGGACTCTTTAGGTTTCAGAAGTGACTAGGCCACCGAGAATATGAAGGTGGAGGTCTGAGGAGCTGGTCTGGTCCACATAGAGATTGGCAAAGACATACCTAAAACAAACAAACAAATAAATAACACAAAACCGAGCATGTCATTCAAAAGAAGAAAGTTATAATTCCTTTTAGTTGTCTGTTTTGGGGCTCTGTGGCCAAAGTGTGTTTCTTAAAGATAGAACGTGAATGAGACATGATATGTGACAGAGTCTAAGAGCTCTTTTTGCCTCTTCTGTGGAGACTGGGAGAGGATGAGAGAAACAACTGTGTTTGCTTTTTTTTAAAATTGTAAAACAAGTGATTTTTTTTCTAAGGATGGCCCCTGAGACATTTGCAAAGAAGCTCCTGAAGTTATTGCAAATTCCATGGCTTCCTGTTAGCAGCAACAGTGTGTCTTCATCCAGTTTAGTCATAAATCCAGTCAGATGACAGAGGGAGCGATTCTGCTCTCTGCCATTGTTGACCCAGTGCATTGCTGAGCTTAAGGCCCACTTCCCAGTCTCAGGATGCACCCAGTCTTTGAGAGTGGCCTCTGTGGTAGCACTGATAGCAGGACAGGCAGCTAGCAGTTCCTGGTAACAGGCTTTGACCTAACATGATTCTCTGTGACTCAGCCAGTCGGTTTTGGAGTCCAGGGCCCTTGCCACCCCTGGTACCTCTTTTTCATTTACAGAGAGACATAATATATCTCTGTACTCAACACACCTTTAAGGGGAGGAGGCAGAGCCTTTTGAACGGATACATTTAGGGTGACCTATTTCTTTTCTGCTGTCCCCTGGGTCAGATTTGTCGCAGTCCTTTCCAAGTGCTGCCTGTGAAAGTCTTCCTTCCTTTCTGTTGAGATTATACTGGTTTTCCTCTTTTTCTGTAAAAAGTTGAAGTTTCCGTTATGTTGTGTAACTCAGCCAGTATTCTAGAATAAGTCCTCTATTATGTCTTTCATGTAATATAGCAAAAATAGACTTTTATGTAAGTCTAATACGGCTCAAGAATATTGGCCAGTGACATGTGAAACCTTGAGTTAACCCCTAGACTAGCTGGCTAAGACAGTTGTAATAAGTTTGAAATGGGTATTTCCTTATTTTCTCCCCTCCCACCTGATAGTGATAGCATTTTCAAATAATAGGTGTATCATTATTCCCTTTATTATTACTGGGCGGCCAGTGTCTGCCATCTGTAGACCTATCTCTGAAGCAATAGCAGCCAGAAGGTACGAGATACTTGTTAAGCACTGGCAGCATTGTGTTCAGATTATCCTCGGGGTAAGCTAGGAGCGGCCTGAAGTAAACTTACCCAACATGAAGTGCTCCTAAGTTAGCATGATTTCTCCCCCCTCTCCCCCCTCTCTTTATCAAAGTTGAAAGCCATGGCTTCGTTTTTGAAGGGAGTCCAGCTCCTGAAGTTGAGCAGTTCATTCTCAGCAGCATCTTTAAGAAAGATGTACAGAAAAGAACAAAATGTGTAGCTTTGGTTCCTTGGCGCTTCTGAAGTAGTAATGGCTTTGGAAAATGGCAGGAGAATGACATGGTTCCAGCGAAACTATGGAGGGAAGTGAGAATGACCTGGTCATTTCCAGACACTGAGTACTCTCTCTCAGAGCTTTGAATTTTTGATGTAGCGACAAGACAAGGCTCTGATTCACTGGCTAGAGCTTGCTTTGCCAATGTTCTGTTGTCCAGTTGCTAATCTTTTTTGTTTGTTTGTTTGTTTGTTTGTTTGCTTGTTTGTTTTTGAGGCAGAGTTTCTCTTTGCAGCCCTGGCTGACCTAGAATTTGCTTTGCAGACCAGGCTGTCCTAGAACTCAGAAATCTGCCTGCTTCTTCCTCCCAGGTGCTGGGATTAAAGGCGTGTACCACCACCACCTCCAGTTGATGATTTTAAATGACTGTCATTGTGCAGAGACCCACAGAGCTTTCCGCCAGAGCCCTGGGCTCCTGCTTCTTTCATTTCCAGCCCTGTGTCCTCTCAGCCATTCTCGTTCTCCAAGCCAGCCAGGAGCAAGGCCTTCTTCCCATGTCCCGATGGAGAGGGACCTAATTGGGAAATTAGGAAAATGTGTCAGCAGAGAAGTTGAGTGCTGTGCCTCACAGCTGCCTCACTCTCCCCAGATTCCATCCTACTGACCCCAGGAGAAAGGAAAGTAGACAGTTTTCCTCAGAATTAACATTCAGATGAGAAAATTGAGAGTTCAGATTGCTAGTGTGGCTCTTTTCTGCTGTGGGGCCATCACGGTAGGGTTAAATGTGAGAGCCTCCTGCCTCTCCACCATTCCTACTGTAATAATTTGAGACATGCCCCTGTTCATCTTCCACATCCCCATGGAGAGTGTTTCTACCCACTCACTTTTTACAACTTCAAGTTTTGATTCCAGAACGATTCAAGACTCAGTTGCTCAAATGTATGCCTAGCATAGCCCTGGATTTGATCCCCAGCAGCATGTAAACTGTGCATGGTACATACTTATGGTCACAGCACTCAGAAGACAGAGGCGGAAGGATAAGAAGTTCATGGACATATTCTGCGATATAAATTCGGCTTCAGCCCAGGCTGTGGGAGAAGCTGTCTCTAAAAATGATTCAAGGTCATGTCTGCATGCTAATAGATACAGAGCTCTCTGCTTTTAAACATGTTCACATACACAGCAAAGCAGTCATGTGGGTTGACAGGAATTGCTAATTTACTGGACTCTTTATCTGTCAGGCATTGTACTATTTCTTTATATTGTACCTTTTACATATAGATAACAAAACTAAGGCTCAAGGACACGCCACTGCTCAAGGTGGCACCACTGGTATGTGGAATGATTAGGAATGTTTGTTCGAAGATGTATGTCTCCTGAACCCTTATTCAGACCCTTTCACCATGCCCAGGTTCTTGTCCCTAGTTCCCCACAGAGAGGCATTTTCCTCTCATTCTTCACAGTAACAAATATTCCTAGAATGAGCTCCTTTGTCCACAGATACTTATGAAAGCATGTCTGTGACGCATGCATTTTAATGCTCAAGAATCAACCTGATTTAACGATGTTTTTAGCCGACATTGACCTAGGCGAGGAGGTCAGGGTCTGTCTGTGTAGGAACTGCTGCTATGCACTTAGCCAATAGCTATGGTCTTGATGGTGGTGCTGGGTTTCAGCTCTCCTGTCGTGGAATTAGACTAGTTCTTCCCTTTAGGAGGCCCAGAATCTGTTCTCAGTTGTTCTTGGTGCTGGAGTCCATGTTTTGTCTCCCTGTGGCCTTTAAGACCAAGATGACGACTCCCTGATTGTTTAACAATTTGGGGTACCTCTCAAGCGTAAAGCCTGTGAGAAGGTCCTGAGCACAGTGACCAGAAAATACACCTCATTCCCAGCATCACAGCAAAAGGACAATTTCATTTTTCCGTTTTTCGTTTCAATGGGTTTTGATGTGCTGAAAAACAAATTAAAAATACACAAAACTCAGTCTGTGGAATATTTGACCATATTGCTGAGGAAGCAATGGCATCGTGAGTCTAGGGTGGCTTTTCATCAATGGAATGATTAATTGCTACATCAAAATGTGTGGATGGTGATCAATAATATAGCAATGAGTTAACGAGTTTCTGACACCCCCCCCACACCAAAGCTTCTTCTGGTAGGCCTTGCTTCTGCTGTCCTCAAAGCTGCATGGCAGGCCTGCATACTGGGCCGATGGCTTTGTTGACCTGATAGGCATTTTTCTGGCTGTGGGAGCCCATGAATGCAAGTCCTTCTGTGAGTATTGTTCTGTCTTCCATTGCTTACCCAGAGGCTGCCTTGATGGTCTGTGGGACAGTGGGGAACCAGAGTTCAGACCTGTGTCGTCTGCTGCATCAGTAGGTTGAATGGATGCTTACTCAGTTACAGGGGTTGCTTGGAATTGAACCCGGAGCCTCACACAAGGTCAGCTCATGCGCTACTGCTGGCCTGTACTCCATCCCACTCCCCCCACCCCCGAAACAAAAAGCAGACTGGGATTCTGTACCCGTGCACAGGTTGTAGGGTTCCTCTCTGCTTCCTGAATCTGCAGGTGGCTGCAGGGGTTAAAGATGTGACCTCTTGACTTTGGCCTGAAGCAGACAGAGGCACAGCCATATCAGGAGCTTCCACCTGAGGTTGGTGAGCTCTGTGTAGTTTCCTGAGGTTAAGGGGCGAGAGTCACATACTCCTGCTATGGCATTGAGAGTTGCCATGTGTTATATTAAAAAAAAAATAAGATAGGTGCTCTCTTGAGCTTTTATTGTTGCCATTCACTGGCAATCACTCTCACAAACCTACAAAGATCTGTGCTGGGCATGCTCCGGAAGTGCTGTCAGAGACATGCTCACGTGCTTCACCTTCATGAGAAGGGGCTGTGGGAGCTTGAGACTCTGGCAGGCCTTGTCAAGAGTGACCTAACTTTTGTTTTCTTCCCCATCAAAGGTAAGAGTTCTTAAGTGCTGGCGGTATAGCTCTGTGCCAAACACTTTCCTGTGAGGTAAGGATCTGGGTTCAATTCCCAGTACAACAGACAAATGAACAAAAACTAAAATAAACAACAACAACAAAAAACTCCAAAAGAAAAGAAAGCCCAAATTAGCAGCAGGACATAGTAGTTAATGTCCACAATCCCAGTTTTTGGGAATCCCAGCATTTGGGAAGCAGAGGGCAAGAAGTTAAGAGTTCAAGGTGAGCCTTGGCTATAGCAAATTTAAGAATAACCCAGGCTACATGAGACCCTGTCTTTAAAATACACACACACACACACACACACGCACGCGCGCGCGCGCCAAAAACAACAGTTCTTTAAGCATGAGCTATAACCCATAGCATAATGTTTTTAAAAGGATGGGAATTGGGTCACGTGGTTAGGACTGTAGGTTTTATGGTTCAGTTGTCTGATTTTTTTTCTTATCTATATAATGGGGCTGATTCAAAGGGCCTCCTTGCTGTAGGTTACCGTCAGATCGCATGAGTTAGCATGTAAAGCATTTAGAATGCCATTTGGTGCAAATGAGACCCTCAATAAATATTAACCACTGCTGTGATTAAGGCTGAGATTCATTATAAGCAGTTTTTCTTTCTAACTGACTCCTTTCTTGTAATGAGTAGGGAAGGAGACTAAAGCGTTGGAAATGAAGGGTTTAATATTGCGACCACCAAGCCAGGTTTAGTGCTTGTGGAAAAGGAGCTGGAATTCACCGAATATGTGAAGTTTCGAACCTAAGGATCCAAGGGCCTCAGTAGTTGTTATTGTTCTTTTTCTTCTTCTCTTCTTCCTCCTCCTCCTTTTTTGAGACAGGGTTTCTCTGTGTGCAATTTTGGCTGTCCTGGAACTCACTCTGTAGACCAGTCTGGCCTCAAACTCACAGAGAGCCAGCTGCCTCTGCCTCCCAAGTGCTGGGATTAAAGGCCTTCACAACTTTTTCTAAGTCTCCATAGCGCATTAGGAGGCAGAGATACCACAGTCTCCTGAGTGGGCTTCCCAGCTTCCCGTCGAAAACCACGGGAACTAAGGACGCTGTTTCGCTGCTGGTCATTTTTGAAAGCCATTGTGCCGAAGTAGGAGGAGCCTGTTTCCTGTCAGCCATCTTACTGCATGGATTCTGCTCTAGGCTGCACGCTTGTGCTGCCGTGGTCAGAGGAGATGTCAAGCCTGTGAGAAAGGCAGGATTATGTTTAGATGGAGCCAGGACAAAGATGTCATGAGATGCAGCTCTGATTGGCTAGGTGGCATCCGAAAATCCCTTGGCTTTAAGAATTGAGTATTTATGAAAATGATGGTGAACTGTTCTGGCAGACAAATAACAGTCCTATAAGCACTGAGCGCGGAAAGAAAAAACGTTTTGAAATCCCCTTTCTTTTGGTATAGCTGAAAGAGTTTGCTAAATCTCCTCATGATGCTTCACTGTATTTCTTTCCAAGATCTCAGTTCCAAGAAAGCAAAGCTTTTATTTTCAATACCACCTTTTACTGTCTTAGAATATTTATTTTCTTTATATATGCTTATGTTTACTTTAATATTTAATCTGGTACAATCTTGAATCGGGCAGAGTACTTCATTGACTTCCTTTGTCACTGGCATTTAGCAAGTACACGTGTATCTAGACGAACTGGATCTGAGTTCCTGACGACATGGCGGATCAGGAGCTCAGCCGAGAGAGTTCATTGTGGAAATGATAGTGGCAGCGTTTTTCATTTGACCTTTTGACTTCACGTTTACTATAGAAGGCTGTGTTGCCAGTATTCACAAGGCAAGCCTCGGATTTAAAAGAGAAGACTTCCCTTACCTCAAAGACATTGTCTTTGTCGCCTGTTTTTCGCCAGTGTCTTGTTTCAGAGGACGCTGAGAGAACAGCTGGCAAGCGGGCACAGAGTCCCTGGTGCCGTTAGCACTGCGGACTGGCCTGTGCTGTGGGGGCACTCAGCAGCATGCCTGGCCTCTGCCTGCAGTCACGCAGCCCCACTCAGTCACTACAGTGAAACACAACTCAGGCACCGTCAAACGGTGCTAGGTGGGGCGTGTGCAGCCATCCCAGATGGAGCTGGTGGTAAAGATGCTTGCTCGGTGAACGTGGCAGCTGGAGTTCAGTCCTCAGGACCCGGGTGGTGGAAGGAGAAATATGTCCCCCAAAGTAGTCATGTGACCTGTACATGTGCACCATCAGTATAACACAAACACACACACACACACACACACACACACACACACACACAAACACATGCATGTGTGAATAAATATTAACTATCAAAAGCAAATCATCCGAAATGGAGAGATACCACAGAGGGTAACAGAGAAACTCAGGAAGCTCTGGGAAGGACAGTGGGCTTAAAGGCCATGGGCGAGCTGCAAGGGACTTGGGTTTCCTATATCAATAAAAGAAATGGTGTGTGTGTGTGTGTGTGTATGTGTGTGTGTGTGTGTGTGTGTGTGTATCAGCATCAGCTGCAAGCATGATTAGTACCCTGCACTGCCTGAGGGTAGCTTGTGTGTGAGCTTCCTTACTGTGGCGCATGCTCTAAAATGCATCACCTGAAAGCAGTCGTGAGCAAACATCAAGCAAAACCCAGGAGGAGAAGCATGCAGAAGAGCTGCGGTGTGTCATTCCTGAAAGTCAAGGAAACAAGCCTTGATCTGGAGTCTTTTGCTCTGAACGAGAGAGTCGCTGGAGAATGGTGGATGAACCTTGAATAGTGTCTAATGATGAGGTTGTAGCAATGCATAACTCCTGTTTTATGGTCCTATTGCAGGGCGTTACTGTTGTGTAGGAAAATGCTGTTTGGACGAAAGGAAGGTCGCTCAGTGGTGTAGCACCTGCCTAGCATGTCAGTACCTTGGGTGCAATCCCAGGGTACACACACATACACACACACACACACACACTCACACAGAGAGAGACAGAGACGGAGGAGACGGAAAGAGAGACACACACAGGGACAGATATATATAGAGAGTTTGCAGGCCAGCTGCCCTCCCAGGCAGTGCAGGATACTAATCATGCTTGCCGCTGACGCTGTTACCTTTGACCTCTTGGTTAGGGCACCACTCAAGACTTCTGAACTGTGAAGTGAAACAGCTCATTTTCCCTTTGTAAGTCATACACATTTGGGGTCAGGAAGTTACCTTGAGATGATGCAAATATCTCATTTCCCATCAAACTCAGACTTTGGGAACTCACTCAGATCAGCCTGGATTCCTGAGCTCCTATTTCACTCAGTGCTGTCATTGTTTTTGGTACTCAAATCACCTCAGATTTGGTGAGTCCTTTAAGCTGGCTCCTGTGTCTTTTGGACATAGCCTTCTCTTTTTATAAAACTGGTTATGATATTCATAACTAGTTCGGAAATTTCTTCAAGTTTCAAAATTAAAAAAAAAACACTGGGTGGTGCCATCACTGATAGTCATACTGTAGCTTGTGATTTTCTTCGTATAACACATTAACATATGCCAAACAGCCTTGGCCATGCATAAGTCAGCATCTGCTATTCTGCTTTGATTGAGCACAGAAACACGCTTGTGTTGAGGTCTCATTATCAGCCATACATGCAATTGGTACATGCTGTGTACAAAGATTCATAAACAAACATTACACATCCTGGCCCCACCCACTGCTCCTAGTGTGAGACCAGCAAAGCAAGTGTGAGTCCACACAGCCCCCAAACTATTATCATTTCTCTCCAGTATCTTCTAATAGTGTGCTTCTGCTTCTCTTTTCTTCCTTTTGTTCATCTTCCTTGCTGCCCCTCATCCATCTAACTGTTCTCCTCAGTCTGTCTTCATCTCGGCATCCCTGCCCCTTTTCTCCAAGAAGCTCTGGTTCCTTTTGTCTTTCTGAGGACAGAGTTGCGTCTGTGTCCTGTGTTGGAACATTTTCAGATGTGTGCTTCATTTTAGCACAGTGTTTTCTGCGACTGTGGCACGGCGTTTCCTTCACCGGAACCATTCTGGTTGTTATAGGGAACATGTTTTGTCTTTCTGTGTCTGTAACAGACAGATACCATCTTCCGGCATGGCCGGCTCATGCTCCACCTGTCATGTCAGCAGAGAGTTCCTTGGGCTCCAGATCTTAACTTCAAAGTGCGGTCCGGTTCCTGAAAAACTAAAAATAGACCTACATGATCTAGCAATTCTAGATCTGGGTAGGCACCCAGAAGACTTGAAAGCAGGTTCAGACATATTTGCTCACCTAAGTCCGTAGCAGCATTAGTCACATCTAGGCTAATCGTGGAAGTGACTTGTACAACCATCAACAGATAATACAATTTGTACACAAAATAGAAGCCAGCCTTCAGCAAGGAAGTTCCAATGCACACGACAGCATGGGTGAATCTGAAGACACTACATTGAGTGAAGTAAACCAGTCGTCAAAGGCAGGTGAACGTGAGATGCCCAGGCCAGTCAAGCTTGTGCACACAGAAAGGTGGAGTGCCAGCTCCTGGATCTAATGGGAGGGCCAGCACCTCACTTTGACAAGAGGAGGCGTTTCTAGAGTTGGGTGGGTGGGGGCCGAATGGGACCATGAAGGTAGTTGATGCCCTCTTAGAATGGTGGAATTCAATTCTTATGGTACGGACTTGACAAGGATTAGATTTGAAAATAAGGACTGTTGCTCAGCTGTTGAGGGGCACACACACGCTCATCAGTGCTGGACTTAAAGGGCTTTCCCTCAGGTTGCTGGAACCTCGGGTATTCTCTTGAGCTGGCAGCACTGGGGCCAGATTCTGTGTCTTCATGATTAGTTTAATAGGACATGAGGAGAAGCTGTTCTCTGAAGTCTATACAACTGGCAACATTTATTACATCTACTGTTGGCACAATCCCTTTATTTTATTTTTTTAACATATGCTCATGATGGCTTTACAAAGGGCCCCTTTGATCTTCTACCATATTGGAGAAGTAGGGTCTAGAGAGGTGTCTGTGGTGATGGGGCTAAGATGTTAGTATGTGGTGGGGTCAGGGCTACCCTTAGTTCAGAGCTCGTGGTCTGTCATTCAGTCCCATTTCCTCCAGAAAGCAAGCTAGTGAGCTACCTGCTCAGCAGAATGCCCCCGATTCATACGCTGCTGTTCTTTGCTCAGATTGGATAGATCCCTTCTCATGGCACAAACCTGCAAACAAAAGTTCTCCCCTTCCTTGGAACTCCAGGTGATACTTTTGATTTTCCTCTCTGCAATTTCTCTTTATCTTCTGTTATTAAAAGAAAAAATAAGTAAGTAGAGGTGTGCTAATAAGGTTCTTTAGTGATCTGTCTACCAAGAAAGGCCTCTTGAGTAAAATTTTCCAGCCTTCAATCTGAATGTGAGCATTTGCTGCAGGGACGCAGGCAGCGGGCAAAAGGCACATTGTCCCTCCGTGATGCAGCCTGGGACTTTTGGTGTCATTTTCCTCACTCCGCTCATCTGCTATTACACCAGCGTGGTTTAGAGTACCCTCCAGAAGCGTGCGCCAGGCGGCCGCTTACCCAGCTCATCCCTTTAGGCCTGTGATTTGCCCATCAGCCAGTTTGATTACATCCTTGCTGTGTTGGCTTGTATTTTAAATTACCCTATTTTTTTTATAAAGGCCCGCAAATTCAAAATTAAATAAATGTAGTCTATCAAACCAATTAACTGTTACATTACGGCCTAGAAATCAAACAGTACCTGCTGCTACATAATAAAATTATGCATGTGGATTAAAAAAAATGAACTGCAAGTCTTGAATGGGAGAGATTTAATGTGGCAGGTTTGTGATATTTAAAGCACACAGGAAAAGCCTATGAAATGTAATCTGTCTTCTTGGCAATTGCGAAAAATGGTCTTGGATTCTGTGTTTTCCTCGTGGAAATGTAATTCTTTTACCTACCTATTCATCCCTTTCAGATATTAAGCATGCACTTTCAGGATAGGAAAGTGAAAATAGTATGACCCCAAAAGAACAGACAGTTGAATTTTTTTTAGTTTGTATTTTATGTGTATGGTTGTTAAGCCTACCTGAATGTCTGTGCCTGGTGCCCGTAGGGGAGTCCCTGCAACTGGAGTTCCAGATGGTTGTGAGCCCCCTTGTGGGTGCTGAAGATCAAACTCGGGTCCTCCGGGGAGCAGCCAGGGCTCTTAACCTCTGAGCCATCTCTCCAGCTCTCTCCCGCCTTTGCTTTTCCTTTTTCTTGATGTGAATTAAAACACAATATTCTTTTCTGGATCTTTGTATGCCATTCACCTAAAATGTGTTGTGGTTCCCTGTGCTGTTCACGAACTGCGCCTTGCGTGCGCAGGGAAGGATGGTGACAGACACAGACACGATCCTTGAAGATAAAAATGTGTAGTGGATCTATTTGTCTCCTGTGCTTTGCCTGCTGTGGTGGCTCCTTAAGGAAATAGCTTTTGCCTGAATGTCAATGATTGAGTGAAGAGGGCTGTGGGGTCCGAGAGGCTGGCCATTGGCAAAACTGTATCGACACGAACTGAACATGCCACATGCCCCTGCTTGCTTTTGCGTTTATCACAAAAGGACGCACACGCACACACACTGTTGATAGAGATGATTGAATGAACTCTTCATGTCCCCAGGAGGTGAGATCACAGACTTCAGTGATTTCTTGTTGGGGAAGAGGTGGGGAAGGGAGGCGGGTGGATGGGCAGATACAGAATTTCTGCCACCACCTGTTGTTGAAATCAGATACTTGCTTCACGTTCTATCGTGCAAACACCAGGGGTCAATATCTCTCCTAAGAAATTCTAACTCTGTTTATCATTTATGAATTTGTTATAAACAGGCTACCAAGTAGGGGTTTTCACAGTGTACAGAAGGAAAATCTATTGAAGATATAAACTGGGTCCTTGTTGACATTGCCTGTAGGTGTCAGCACTTTTTTTTTTAATGGGTACAGTGGTGCTTATGGCTCTCCATATTGTTGGCTCTGTAAACAAAATAGGAACGTCTTTTGGTTGACGCTTAGAGATGAACGCTCAGGGAAGTGTTTGGGACTGGTGTTACTGGCTTAGGTCTGTCATCCAGGAAGCACTCGATAGCCAGTCTCGGTCATTTCAATTGCTGCTTGAGGTTGGAATCTGTGCCCCAGAAGTGTTACTAGGCTCTTGGTACTTCTGAGAGGAGAGGAAGGTAGCCGGGTTTGCTGATGAGTTTGCATTCCCGTGAGTCTTCTGAGTTATGAAACTGATGTCATTTTGGTGCCCCGGGCTAGCTGTGTAACCTCTATGACCGTAACGTGGTGTGATAATCCTGCTTATGTATCTGAGTGGGAGACAACACAAGCCCAGGGAAAGTGTTGGTGCTGTTGGAGTCGGAGTGCTGACACTTGTCCTCCTCTGTATGTGCCCACTCAACTGTGGATGTGTGTACCCATGTGTTTGCATGCACGTGTGGAGACCCTGTGTCCTCTTCACTCACTCACTGCAGTCGATTTTGAGATACGGACTCACTAGCCTTGGAGCTCACCAATTCAGCTAGACTGGCCAGCCAAGGAGTCCCAGGGACCCTGTCTCTCTGCCTCCTGGTGCTGGCTTTAAGGATGCACACCGTCACACCTGGCTTTTCAGGTGACTAGTGGAGTTCTGAACCGAGGGTCACATTTTTGCGCCACAAGCGTTTTAGTCACCCCAGCCCTCCAAGTTCCCCTTCCGACCTCACTAACCCACTGCCGGATCTCGAGCCTCTGCACGGAGGATTGACACCACCTGCAGATTTCCATGGCGGCACTTTCAAGCGCCAAGAAGTGAAGGCTCAGGCCTAATAGCAAAAGAAAACATGGAATTAGTGTGAAGTTACCGTGGGAAGGCAGAAGGTACTTACCCAGTCCTTAGCTTTTGGTAAGTTCTTCAGCTCCAGTTCTGCATGTAAAAGAAGGGCCCAGGTCAAGTGGGACCAGAAGATACAGCGGCTCCTTCCTCTGCACTCGCGTGCATAAACTTGTGATTCGGTTCCTGTAAGCCTGGCATGGTAGTGACAGTGCAGACTGCCACACACAGGCAGGAATTAGCTTTGCTGTCTTTGTGGCTAGCAGGCGACAATAAAGATGGCATCCTAACCCTTTTCTGGACTCTAGAAGCATCTGAGCTTGTCTGCCTCTTCTGTTGTAAGGAGACGCTCAAGGCTGGGTGTCCTTTCAGCAATCTGGCTCCT
Organism: Meriones unguiculatus; assembly: GCF_030254825.1. NCBI lineage: Eukaryota > Metazoa > Chordata > Mammalia > Rodentia > Muridae > Meriones > Meriones unguiculatus. The sequence continues at coordinate 98,527,543 of NC_083359.1, read as the reverse complement.
CACAGGTTTGGAGGCTGAAAGTCTAGGTTAGGATAGTCCCCTTTGCTGCTATGGCCCCTGATGATTAAGATCACCTGGTGTAGGTGTGGGGAGGAGAGTGTGAGGAAGGAAGCAAGAAGGGACAGGCAAGGGCTATTATTCAGGCTTACTTGTTTAGAAAAGATCTGCTTCTCGCCTGCCAGACCTATCCATGCTGAAGGACCAGCATGGATTCCCCCAGAAAGGCAGCCATGACCATTCACCTGTTGCTATGCCTGCCTCTTAAATGGTCTCATACGCTTCAGATGCTCTGACATCGGGGCATGAGCCTTTAACGGACAAGCCATCTCCAAATCACAGTACTGCCTTACGTGTCCTTCCAGTGAGGGACAGTCTTTAATCTTTTAGATTCGCAGATAAACCAGGACAAACGTAGCTCTTCCTGGGGGATCACCGCTGTTCCTTAAACATCCTGAACCTACAGCATTTAACCTTCAGCGAGTAATGTCTGTGTAGATGACATTATATCCATGAAGGACATGGCGTAGTTACTATCTGAACCCATCTCTCAGTGACATCTCAGAATAATTATTTTAAACCTCCTAAACCTCAAGTGTGGATACATTTCTTTATGTTCAAGAGCTGTTTTAAGATGGGCCCTTTACTCTCCCCCGTCTTCTTTTCTCTTCCCTATTTGGATTTTCTCCATCACTCTGTTTAGGCAAAGATAATTCGGTTAACTCTTTGCCAAAAATGCACTCAGATTCCTCCTGCAAGTACTTATTTTAAGCAAATCAGAGTAGTAGTAAATGGAAGGAGGACAGTTTATGGACTTTATTTTAGTCTCTGCCTCACAGCACCAGGCTCTTGGGGACACGTTGATCTGGCGGCTGCTTTAGCAGATGTTTTTGCCTAGGGATGAAAGCCATCTTCTGCTCTTTCAGCACATTGTGCTAGAGCCGAGAGGTGCCTCTCCAAGTAGACACGCTTCTGCTAGGCAGCCTGCTGGTGAGCTGGGAACAAGGCCAGGGTGGGGGTGGGGGTTGGGGGGCGTGCTTCGATCTCCATTGTTATCCTTCCACACGCACATCATTGCCTTAGTGGACAGGAAAGTCAATTCTGTATTCTAATTCTCAGGAATCCAGAAAAAGGACTGAAACATCTCAGAGCAGACACACACATCATTTCCGCTGCTCTCTCTTTAATCTCGTCCACCAAACTCTTACTACTTCCCTCCAGAGGTCCTTGAAACAAGCTCACAGTGTGTGATCTGGAAGGCTTCTAATGAGCAAAGAGTCACTGAAACCTCGTCCAAGAGTCTGAGATCCAAGTCTCTTGCCACCTTCAGTCAAGCTTAAAATCCAAAATTCTTTCCACTTTATAAACAAGTATTATTTGTTGCTTTATTTTCCTTTTATGTGTATATATCTGTATGTATTTATAGACACATATAAACATATTTCAGCATTAGCTAGAGCACCAATTAAAAACACGCACTCATAAATATTTCCATGACTTCAAAAAAAGCAAAATATCATAGTTTATTTTAAAATGCATTAAAATTGGGATCATAGCCTCTTCCCAGAAATGGAAAGTGCACTTTAACTATAGAATAATTATCATCTCTAGTTTCAGCCTGTTCTGCATCAAAAGCAACACAAACTAGTAAGCCTTTGCATGCTCGCGTTTGCCCCATTATAGGAGCCCATGGGTGTTTATAACTTCGCCCGGGGCAGTGTGCTCATCTCGAAGGACACTGTTCGAAACCGCTTTGAACATGGTCTCTTCGCACAGCCCAAGGTTATTCACTCCTGTGGATTTTCTGTGAGTTTTGCCACATTAGTTACAGTCAACATCTACTGTGTGTGGACTGCATGGGGCCGGGCATTTCCCAGCAACTCTTGTTTTCCTTGGTTTTCGGCCAGAAGTAGAAAACCAGGAGACTTAATGACTTGTCCAGAGTCGCACTGCTAGCAGCCTGGGTCTCTGTGATTCTTAATCAGCTCGGAGTCACCTGGGAAGGCGCTGCGGGATTTGCCCTCTGCAGGCCTGAACAGAATTAACCCCCCTCACTTACAATTTGCTGGGGCGGGGCGGGGGTCACAGAAGAGACACTTGATCTGCAAATGACTGGCATTCATTCAGTATGAAGCTCAGGGAACCAGCCACCACCACAGGCCCTGTGTGCAGACGGCTGTTTCCCTGCTTCAGCCCGGGGCCCCACGGTGCTGCTTGAGAGAGGGAAGGCTGCTGAGGCAGCTGCTCCCCCAATCCTGAGTTGCCGGATCTCTAGCATTGACTTTGAACATGCATAAAGCAGTGTTGCCATTCATGCATGTTGCCATTCATGTGTGTTGCCATTCATGCAGGCTCCCTACACCAGGCTCAGGAAGTCACTGAGCAGGCAGCTCCTCTCAGAAACCCAGGCTAAGCCACTTCCCTGCTCAGGTGATCCTGGCTCTCCCTGCTGGCCTGTTATCTTATTCCTGTTGGGGAACAGGAAGGAGCCAGAGCCTTCAGCCATGGCAACAACTGATGTTTTCCCTGCACCCATGCTAAACTCATGTGGGCAGGGAGGATGCTTTTTCAAGGGCTCAGGGACTACCAAGCATTGCTCCTGCTTCTTTGCCATTGAGGTTTGTGGCTTCTGATTAATTAGTCCTTTTTCTTTTGCCCTAAGACCAGGTAAGGGGAGTCAGAGAGAAATGAAAGGAACACACTCTAACCTCACAGCTGGACTCCTTGTGTCAGCTCCTCTTGATAGCTGCTGTTCTCCTCAAAGGTAGTCTTGCTGTGGCATTACTTTGTTTTAACCATCTGATGGGCAGGAGCTGGCTCAGCTTCATCCATCCATCCATCCATCCGTCCGTCCGTCCGTCTGTCCGTCCGTCTGTTCGTCCATCCGTCCATCCATCCATGCCTCCATCCTTCCATGTTTTTCAAAATAGGGTTTCTCTATGTAATAGCCTTGGCTGACCTAGACTCCCTTTGTAGACCAGGCTAGCCTTGAACTCAAAGAGATCCACCTGCCTCTGCCCCCTAAGTCCTGAGATTAAAAGTGTCACCATGCCTGGCAGCTTCACTTATTTTTAAATAAAATCAATTCCCTGTATAGATTATTCACCAACTACTGCAATGTCAGTATATTTTAATCTGATTCCTTTGGGATTAGAAAGGTGCCTGGTGTTTTCCTTGTCACCACCCTCCTGCCTTCTCAGTGTTTCTCTCCTTTTCTTCTCCTGACTCTTGCCCTTTTATGTGAAACCCAGAGCACTGGATGAATAAATCTGGCTTATTGAGATGGTGCCATCTTTGGGTACTTCAGAGGTGGGAGGATCTTTATTGCTCCCATGTCTGTACAGATTCCTGTCCCCTATTTTTCACCCTGTTGAGATTTTGGTCAGCCATCCTGATTTTCCCACCATAGGCTGGTTATCAACTCAGCCTATTTTACTTTAAAATTTCAGTCTTGTATCTCATTCAGGCCTTGCTGACTCTCAGGAGGTTTGCTTCCCCTTCTCACTGAGCTAATTTATTCTAGGTTCTAGTTCCTGTGCTACAGTGGGTCCAGAACCAAGCCATCCAGGATAGTGCCATTTTTTCCCTGAGGAGGGTGATGGTTGCTCGTCTGCTCACACACCTTCCCTGGGTAGACATCATCCTGGCTCAGCTCATGCGTCTGTGTGTCATTTGGGGACACTCATTGCCCTCTCTGTCTCCTACTACCCCACCATCCTACACACTGACTCTGGTGGTCACCCCTGGGATTTTTAGGGTTTACGCTACAGCAACCCGAAGCTCAGCTACCTTCTCTGATATGCATGTACATGTCTGATAAAACAGGGTGTCTTGTGGCCCTGACCACTGCTGCCCTGGCCAACTCTCAGTTCTCATCCTCTACACAGGTGACATCAGAGGGCAGGCCACTCCAGAAGATGAGTGACTGTAGGACTGTCCCCACATGCTCTGGACACTTCTGGGAAGGGAAAACACTTTGTTGGGATTTTTAAGGGCATATGTGTATTTTCATTTTATTTTGTTGTTATTTGGTGATCATGGGTTCTGGGAACCAAACTCAGGGCCTAAGCCATGCTGCCCACACTCTACCATTGAGCTACAACCGAGACCATGTTTTAAATTTCTAGACAAGGTCCCACTATATTACTCAGGCTGGTCTTAACGTTATTCTATGGCCTAGCCAGGCCTTATGACCCTACTCTTTAGTGTCCTGAGTAGCTGGGATCAGAGGCCTACAACTAGGGCCTGACCTTTTCATCTCACCTTGGACTTCTAGAAACTCTCCACAAGCCAGAAGCAAGCCCAGACCCTCTAGGCTCTTGCTGTGTATGGACTGAGCGGGACAAATGCTGTCTTGGGCAATGGTGGCTGCCCGCTGCTCAGCAAGCATGTGAAGTGCAGAGGTGTAGGAGTCAGGGAGGCTCGGCCTACATTGCTGGAAGCTCCCCAACCTGTCTTTAATATACTGAAGACTACCACATCTGTCCTCATCGAATGCTGGATGCCAGAGGACGTCCCCCTCAGCAGAGCGTGCCTCTGAAAGCAAGAAGCAACGTGGGAAAGACGAGCAAAGCGCCGTGTTTGTGACCCCTGGCCTCCTCCAGTTGCAGTTCTCTCTGCTCTTGAACTTCACAGTGTATTGCTTTTGTGTCGCAGAGACTCCTCGGCCCTTCATCTTGCTCATGTCTGATCACAAGCAGCTCTGCCCTGTGTGTTCATTGTGTTAGCGATGCTGGCAAAGCCACTGCAGTTCTGTGGTGTGCGCCGAGAGCTACAGAGACGTGTGGGCCTCTGTTGTCTGTGCAACCTCTGTGCTCAGCTAGCCGAAAGACAGGGGTTCTGCTGTGCAAGAGGGTGGAGTTCGGCCCCTGTCGTCTCTTTAAGTGTTGCCCGATTCAAGCATCAGGACGCCTTTGGCTGAATCCAGTTTCCATTCCATTTGTTACGTTTTTACTCTCCCAGGGATGGAACCCAGGGCCTTCCGTGTGCTCCAGGAGCACTCTGCCACTCAACTGTACCCACAGTTTCTTTTTAAAAACCGCCTGGAGAGTAATCAGAATTATACATGGCTTGTGTATCACAGCCCAGTTTCTGCACACATTTTCTAAATTTATGGGGAAAGGCAGAGCTCTTCTCATTCAGCCAAGATCTCCATCTGAGAAAACAGAGGAGGCCCTAGCTTCCCGTTAAGGGAAGAGGTACACAGTGGACCCATTCTTGAGCTACTTCTCACCAAACCCCTGCTTCTCCAGTACCCTGCCTGAGCGCGTGCGCGCGCACGCGCGCGCACACACATGACAGGAGGTAAAGAACTGAGCATCCCCCACTGCTCCTGTGCAGTTTTCAGATTCCATTTGAGAAGAACGAGCAGGAAACAGATCACTAGATTTTGTTTGTTTGTCCCTTTTGTTGTAACATCCTTTTGGCTCCGCCTCCTGTATCCTCCATCTTGGCATAGTGACTGCTTGCTTTTAGCATGCCTGAGGACTGGAACTTCCCAAGGCTGCATTCATCCCCCTGTGCTCACTTCCTCTAGTCTTTGCTTCGGTGGCATCCCTGCATGGAGATGAAGTGCTCTCTCCACACAGATGAGCAAACCAGAGCTTAAGGAAGTTGTCTGAGACTTGACAGATAGTGAGCTGGGAAATTAGGATCGCAAATCAAGTCCAGGTCGCAGTGACGAGATCACTCCACCATATGCCGATTGCCTCGCTGCCTCCAGTGCTGTTTGGTTACCACCAAGAAAAACTGTGCTTTCTATCATTGTTCTTGGGGCCATGAGAATATTTTAGGGTTTTCCTGTTGGACTAACAAATAACAAAAAAAAAGACAGGAGGAATCTATATTTCTATAACATCCCTCTTCATTTTCTTTCCTTTTTTCTTTTTTCTTTCTTTTCCCCTTCCTTTCTTTCTTTCCTTCCTTCTTTTCCATCTTTCTGTCTTTTCCTTTTCTTTTTTTTTGAGACAGTGTTTTGCTGTAATAACCCAAACTAGCCTCACACTCTGAATTCTCTTTCCTCAGCTTCCCGAGTGCTGGGGTTGCAGCTGTACCCCAACATGCCTGACCTTTTCATCACTGTGTTTTTCATTCATTAAAAATGTCATTGTCCCGTTGTTGTGCTTCTGGCCATATCTGTCCCACATGGGCCTCCCAGGAGCAATGTTTACTTGCTCTACATCTCGTGGGTTGGTGCCACATTTTAGCAGTTGGTCCATCCCCAGCTCAACCAGGCCTCAACCTTACATAACCTTCTCAGGGCTCCTAAGGGCAGAGTCTCCCCCAGCACGAGGAAGCCTGAGAGCCCAGAGACGCTATTTTGTTTAAATTCTTGCCTTGAAGTTCCTTTGGTGAAGGAGCCAGGTTGGAAATCATACCAGAAACAGTGTGTTTCTTAGTTACACTGTAATGGAGGGACTGTAATTCATGGCCATTAAATTGCTTCCTTTGAAGTATAAGAAAAACCAGAACAACATTTACAGTCCTTTAACCCACAGGATTACAGTACACATGAATTAAAGTCAAATGTGTTATGAACTCTGCCGGTGCTGTGGCTGGCAGAATTCCATCTTCACCCTTCACTCATTAATTGGTTGACTTTCAAGTAGAAACTGGGTTGGGGTGGGGGTGGGATTGAAAATCAGAATTTCAGAAGGTTTTTTCCCCTGTTGCTGTCATTTAGAAGCGAGAAGTCTTACTATGACAGCTTGGCTAAAGTTGAGGGATGTTACTTCTCTCCTAAATTTATTCAGAGGACAGTAGAAAGGAAATTAACTTTGGCGTCTATACCCGTTCTGATATAATCCTCACACTACTCCCGTTTTAAATGTGGGTGTGAGACGTGTGTGGTTCTGGATTCCAGTTCAGACCTAAGCCAAACAAAGTATGTGCTTTTCCACCCACCCTGTTTTGCTCCCCAGAACTTGTAACAGAAGACACAGAAATTTGGATGACAGTGTTTGGGTCTCATGTTCTAATATTAACAGAGAAATTTACACTCCTGTATTTTTTTTTTTTATTGGGGAGTTTCATGGGACAATTGTCGGTGTTTTTAAACAGCAGCAGAAGATGGGTATTAGGACTTCATATCTGAAAGAGATATACCTCACATGTATGATAAGCCTGTGTTAGTATTTCATGGCTTTTTTCACTGAACGTCTCCATGCTAGCTGAGCTGATAGAAAGTGGGTGAGGAGGAAATTGTGTTGAATTCAGACTGTAGTTAGGCTGCCCTTGTTTTGAGAAGTGACCTATAAGACAGAAAAAAAAATCTGTGAACTTATGTTGAAGGTGTTTATTGGTAGCACATCCTGTCACCTGAATTTATTGCCTGGAATCTTTTCAATATGGATTTGATCCTGAATGAAGGTCATTTTAAAATTTTTCCACCACTCCACTAGATGGCGCTGTGGTCGCATAGATGCACTTGCTGCCCCACCGGGGCTTTGAGAAGTACTTTGTGTTGGGGTGTATGGGGTGAGAGCTGGAAGCCCGTGGCACCCTGGCGTGACCATCTATTGCGTGCTTACACGTAGTCACTCGACATTTCTTTGCCCTTTTCTGTCCTCTTCTAAGGCCTGCCACCAATCCTCTCTACCAACGAGCTTCCTGTTCTCTTCACACCTCAGTGGGAACACGTGGAAGGAGGCTCCAGGGAAATGGTCTTCCTTCCCAGTAGTCTGGAGTCCGTCCTCAGGCCTGGCCTGGCACGTTCACCTTCCTGCTTACTGTTGCAGAGAACTTGGGTGCCGTCTCAGCAACGATAAGTTTGGTTCCAGGAATGCAGTCATCAAAAGGATAGCGACCCCCCTGCAAGTGGGGGCGGGGTGTGGGAGGTGTTGGAGATGGGGTTATGCGGAGCGCCCATTGTATCTTTATCTTTCGGGGACCGTCTACAGCCGCAGCAGGAAGGGAGCAGCCAGACTGTCTCAGTCTGGTAAAGTGAGGAGAGAGGGTTCCTAGGCCTCCTCCCTGCACAGCCGTGCTTCAGAGCTGGCAGCTCCCAGAGAGGGAGCCTTGCAGAGGCAGCACCCATCTGGGAATATTAATTGTTGAGGGCTCCCCAGCTCTGGTAAGCTGAACATCAGCAGTCCCAGACGTGACCTCTGCCTGACTCTCTTTTCATAGTTCAAAAGTAGGATCCTGGAAGACATTGAAGGCATTTTCAGTTTTCCTGGTAATGCGTTAGTCATTGCTGTGTGGAATTATCCTTGTTTCTGTCTTCAAACCACAGCGTTCAGAGCTGGGATCATGATACAAAGGATGCATACTTCTTTTGATTTGGGGAAGGACGGCTCATACACAAACTCCCTCGCTCCGTGTCTCTTGGTTCCATTACTGAAGTTGGACACTGTCTCCTCCACAGCACCTAGAGCACCAACACCGACAACCTGAAAATGGGTTAGCGAGAAGAAAAGGTGCTTATGGGAACCCAGGTTGTGTGTAGGCAGGCATGTTGGGACCTGCTGGGCGTGTTTTCCTCCTTGGTGCAATTCATCTTCTATTGACATAAAGTTTCCTCACCAGCAGCACTTTCTGGGTGTCACTTAATTCACACTGTCAAGTTCAGAGACATTTAGGTGAATAACTTGGAGGGTGATGTCTTGAATTGATCTGGCCCTAAAAATGGGCACCTTCCATGGGATCCTCTCAGTTCCCTCTGTCAGATGAGCAGGACATTGGATCTTCCTTTCCTGGGGCTCGGCTGTGAACATGTCACCGAGTAGTGGGCCTCTTCTTGCTATCACAGGACTTCAAAAACAATTAATTTCTACCTGGCTCAGATGAGGTAAAGCAGTGCTGTACACAGATACGCCCTTTGGCTTCCTGCAGTGCCCTAGGCAAGCTGAACTTACTGATTCACCAACAGGCAACATGGAACTCTCAGGCATTGTGTTTGATAGCTCTGTTATCCTAGAGGTTAGTGAATAGCCTAGAAATGAAATTCCTTAATGTGGCTATGATGCTAAATAAATGGTCCGTTTGTTTAGGTGGGAAGGGGCACAGCATTCTGTTTCCCAGGAGTGTGCTTAGGGTTTGGGAATATTCATGTTATCTTTGATTGGTACACTCTGGGACATAGTAGGGAAAAAGAAAGGTGGGAACCCTGACTCCCATCACACACACACACACACACACACACACACACACACACACGGACACGGACACAGGGACACTGGAGGAGAGATAGACAAGAATGACACCCAGTATCTGTCTTTACATCCTATTTCCATTTTTTTTTCTCTTTTATCCTCTCTCTCTTCTTTCTTTCTTCTTTCCCTTCTCTATCTCCTCCATCTCCTCTTCTGGGAAGAACAAAAAAGAACTGACTTATTGGTGACCCATCTGCCTGGCTTGAGGGGAGGAAGCAGGGTGGAGCCCAGGGAACTAAGTGGCTGTTTGTGTACGCCCGTCTGCAGCCTGGCAGTCACAATGCCTTCATTGACAAGGCGAGTACCAAGATTTATGTATCTTAATCATTATCAGGAATTCTTGTTCTGAAGAATTAGGCAAGAGCGTGTCTTCAGTCAGCGATTAGTAAGTGCCAACTAGGAGTCAGAAACAGTCACACCTTCTGTCTGTGACTTTCATACCAACCTTATGAGGTAAGAGTGTTATTCCCATGTTAGAGCAGGGGAACTAGGATTCAGACCTCGAAGACAACCGCCGGCACATTGCCTGGTGTCCTGCAGGGTTATTAAATGTTTGCTGAATGAAGAAACAAGCAAAATAAGTGATCAAGTCAGGATCTGAAACCAGATCTCGTAGCCTTAGACCCAGCACTCCCCACCTTATTGCTTCCTAGAAGAGAGTTGGGTGAGCATAAAAGATCAGTTGTTTCCTGTACTGTTTATTCAACAGTTTGTGTTTGACTTTGAAGTAAGAATATACTGGCTTCATCAGCCCCTATTACTCTCCTTTCTTTAGCCTGTAATAATTTACACATCTCTCACCTTAACTCTCCTCCTATTTTCCCACTAGCCTCAGCTTTGTTGTTAAATATATTACCTCTGAGTCCCAGCCTCTGGGCATAAAGCCAGGATTTGGTGCTTCCTAGCCTGACCTTGGATGGATTACTTAGCCACTGTATGTCTCAGAATCACTAACCCTAGATGAGGGCATCAGTAGATGCCCTCAAGAGATTTTTTTTTATGACGTTTATGCCAGTAGGTATGTGCCTAAAATAGGTCTGTAAAATGCAATGTTATTGTGCTGTGCTGGCTAGTTTTATGTCAACTTGATACGAGCTGTGGTCACCAGAGAAGAGGGGGCCTTAATTGAGACAGTGCCTCCATAAGATCAGGCAGAATGCAGGCATTTCTTGTTTAGTGATTGATGGGAGAGGGCCCAGCCCCTCGTAGGTGGTGCCATTCCTGAGCTGTGGTCCTGGTTCTATAAGAAGGCAGGCTGAGCAAGCCATGGGGAGCAAGCCAGTAAGCAGCAAGCCTCCATGGCCTCTGCATCAGCTCTTGCCTCCAGGTTTCTGCCATGCTTGAGTTACCATCTGGACTTCCTCCAGAGAGAAAGAGTAATGAGGAAGTATAAGCCAAATAAACCATTTCCTCCCCAATTTACTTTTGCTCATGGTGTTTCATCACAACAATAGTAACCATAATGAAGACATTTATTTATTTATTCTTTGAGACATTGAGACAAAAGATACTCATACGATATATTTTTTTCCTTTTCCCAAAACTCCTCTCAAATCCCTTCCTTCCCTGCCCACTCAACTAATTTTTTTTCTCTTAGAAAAACAAACAAACAACAACAACAACAAAATCCATGGATTCCAATTTGTGTTGGTCTACTACTCCTGAGTGCGGAGCCTTCCTCGGGATATAGTTAATATATCTGGTTTCTCTTCATTGGAGAAAACCCATTTTCCTACTCCCAGCAGCAAATACCGTCTTGGTTATGGTTGGGGCCTCATGCCCACCCTCCTTTCTTCCACTGGGCTGGGATTTTGTCTGGCTTGAGTTTGTGCAGAACTTGTACATGCTGTCACAGCCTCTGAATTCCTACATGTATCTGTCCTGTACAACAGAATCCGCTGTTTCCTTGAAATCATTCTCTACTCCTGGCTCCTAAAATCCTTCTGGCCCCTCTTGAACATATGTCCTCCAGAGGAGGAGCATGATCCAGACACTCGGTTAGAGTACCTCAAAGTGTCTTATTCCCCATGGTTGGCCAGTGTGGGGCTCAGTGTTAATGACTATCTACTGCAAAAAGAGGCTTTTCCCACAAGGGTTGAGCGTGAGCTCCCATCTGTGGGCATCCGGATATGTCATCTGGCCTTGTTTTATTGCTCAGTTAAAAACAATAGTAGTGGGTTTTCCCCTAGGGGCCATCATCTGTCAGGGTCCCTGGCTTCATTGCTAGTGCTAGGTATGGAGTCCATCTTTTAATTTTTATGTGTGCGGGTTCTTTGTCTGCGTGCGTGTATGTGTGCCACATGCATGCTTGGTGCCCAAGGAGGCCACGAGGGGTATCAGATCTCTGCAACTAGAGTTTATAGACAGTTGTGAGCTGCCATGTGGCTGCTCAGAATTGAACCCCGGACCTGTGGAAGAGCAGACAGTGCAGTTCACCAGAGCCGTCTCTCCAGGCTCCTCCCCTCAAGGATTTTTTTTCTTCCTTCTGCAAAAAGGTATAAGGGGTTAGAACCTAGAGCCTCCTGCGACTAAGCAGCTGCTGTACCACTGAGCAACATTCATATGCCAACAAAGTGTGCCCATGTCTCGTACCCACTCTTGAGTTGTTGTTCTTGCTTAGTCTCGTTATCCTTACGATTGGATTTTTTGTTCGGTCATTTGGGTTTTTGTGGGGTTTTTCATGCATGTATGTGGTAAGTCATGCCACATAAAATGTAGAGCTTCAACCTCCTGGGCCTTTTATGTTTGTCTTGCACTGTCTTGATGCTGGGGATTGAACCCAGGGCCTGGTTGGTGCTAGGCATTGCACCCGACCACTGATCCCTCCACAGCCTCCATCTTAGTCATTTCCGAGAGTGTGGTTGGTTCATTGCCGTTAGCTGCATTTGCCATACTGTGCAGCCGATGTTGGTAAAACTTCTTCATTGCTCGGCATGTACTTGATAACTTCCTGTAAGCGGCATCACTCAGCGTTTGGCGTCTTGTGTTTGTCTTTGTTTATATAGTGTGGTGTCTTCACGGTCCATTCACATTGTAGCGTGTGTCAGAACTTACTCCTGTGCTTGAATACTGTGTGTGTGTGTGTGTGTGTGTGTGTGTGAATACTGCATATGTATATGTGAATACTGAATTCATGTGTGAATGCTGTGTGTGTTACTACAGCACATGTGTGAGAATACTGTGATTGTGAATACTGCATGTGTGAAAACTGCGTGCATGCGTGTGTGTGTGTGTGTGTGTGTGTGTGTGTGTGTATCTTCTTTTATCGTTTATTTGTTGGTAGGCGCTTGGCTGCTTCCTAATTTGGCTGCCGTTGTGCTTCTGTGAACATTAGCTTGCATGCATTTGTTCAGGCTCCTGTTTTCAGTGTTCTGCATGTACCTAGAAGCAGCCTCACCAATCACCAGGGTAACTCCATGTTTGACTGTCTGGTAACTTCCAGGCTGTTTTCTGTAGCAGCCATACCATTCTACATGATCCTCAGCATGCCGTGAGGTTTTCAGTTTCTCCACATCATCACCAAATTGATTTTTCATTTTTAAATAACAGCCACCTAGAGAAGGTGTTGCGCTGTGTCCTTGTGGGGCTTCACAGTCTCTGGATAACATAGGAGAATCGTGTCCTTGTAGGAGCCAAGCCTGCCGCATTGTACTTTTGACTGAAGGTTAGTGATCTCCTTGCCTTTTCCAAGGCTGGTGAATGGATGTCACTTAAGCGCAGGCTGTTAGCAGGAAGATGTCTTCTTATCTTCCTTCGTTTTGATGGAACACGGCGAGCCAAGCCCGAGAGGAGCCAGCCCATGACTGCTCATTCTGGAATCTTCTTGTTCACAGGTGTCGCAGGCCTGGCCCCAGCCCAGCATAACATTTTCCCTGGAGGAATGCCACACCATGGATTTTCTTGTCTGCAGACTCTGTTGTTTCCAGACCTTACAGACAGGCTTGGGGAGCATTCGGTCTGCCGGGCATTGCCAGCCAGTGCCTGTGCATGACCCCTTGATGGAGGAGGGCCTGCCAGAGAATGCTGGGAGCTCAGCAGGGCGGCTTGGAGCTTGTAGGCATATGCAGGCGTGGTTGGCTGTTCCCCAGCTATTCTGATCATTCCTCAATGGGCAAGCCTTAGGTTCTCAGCCCTCACCTCGGGCTTCCCCTTGTGTCTCAGCACTCAGGTGCCTTGAGCCTTCGCTTCTTTCCTGGTGCAAGAGGTGCTGACCTTCTGGGGAGGGTAGGGGAATTGCTCAGACGTGCATGGCTGAGCGCCCTGGAGGAAGCACTTGGCAGGCAGGTCTTCCACTTCGCCCTACTCAGCCAGGTGCCCATCTTGGTTTTCCTCAGGGAAAATGGTCCCTCCTGCTATTGATCCACAGTTAAGATGCAATGTGATTACGTAAAGGAAGAGTGCACTGCCAGTCCAAAAAAATGTTCGTTCTTGTCAGAGAGCTCCATTAGAAGCTTCTCAGAGAGAGAGCAGGCCTTCCGTGACCCCCTGACAGCAAACAAGAGAGTTTGATTAGTGAACATTCGGAACATTTAGATAAATATTGTGTTTTGTTTTATTTGTTTGTGTTTTCAAATAATTTTTCAAGCTCACATTTCTACCTGTGTTTCTTTTATAGTTTTTTTTTAAGTATTTTGTTTTGTTTGAGATGGGGGTCTCATTTTATAGCTCATGCTGTCCTGACACTCACTATGTTTTCTAGGCTGACTGTGGGCCTTAAACTCATGACAATCCCCCTGCCTCAGCTTTCTAAGTGCACTTAGACAGTCTTGAAAGTTTTCTCATGTTTTTTTTTTTTTTTTTTTTTTTTTTTTCCCAAATAATAGCCCTCCTGTTATTTTGTAAGGGGAGGTGACAGGCGAACTAATTCATGTTCTAAATCAACAGTGCACACTTTACCTGCTGACCAGGATCTTCCCAGTGTTTGAAACAAGCCCAGAAGTAAAAAAAAAAATAAGAGGGAAAAAAAGTGCATTTTGCGTTACCTATATACTTGCTGGAGCATGGTCAGATTCTTAGTGTCCTGAGCCCTTCTGCTCACACACCTCTCCATCAGTTGTAGAGAGCTACTCTTTTGGCTCCTCTGACACACTTTTTAAGAGTTCTCTTCAGCAGCTTCCTGTCTAGGCTGTAACTTTTTGGGGAGGTGGGTTTGGCAGGGTAGGGGTTGTCACCGAAGCCTTCCACGTCTCTCCCTCTCCACGGTGCATCGGCAGTCATTAATAACAATGCAAAAATAGCCTCCATACTCTTCACAGTCAGCGGGAGCCACGGATCACGGATCGCCGCTTGGTTTCTGATGACAGCACAGACCACAGACATGGCCCCCTGCTGCAGCAGGACCATGGCCCCAGACAAGGACCTGGGCGGCTGTCTGGACTGTGGACATCTGCATGGCCTGTGGTGGTAACTTAGACCACTGACACCGAGGGCCTTGGACCCCGCTGTTGCCCTTGGCAGCAACAAGGACCTGGATAACACCATGGTCTCAGGCGGCAGCCCAGGCCACCCCCATCAGCACGGCCTTCAGCGGAGGCATGGCCCACAGGTGGTAGCATTTGCCACAGACATCGTGCCAGGCCCCCAGAAGGGTGGGGCTGGGGGGGGGGAGGCTTGTACCGCCCCGGCTGCTGGCTCTTCTACTAGCGCTGCCCCTGGGATCAGGGCATGGCCAGACCCAGACTCCATTCTCTGATTCTTGATAGTCCCAGATAGATAGGGAAGGGTCACTGAGAGGTCCTTTCCCCTCAGAACTAAGCTCTTTTCTAAGCATCTAAAATGGTTAACTGGAATTTTGCATTTTGAATGAGCCTTTTGGTGGAGTAGCAGAACTGTAATTTGATGTCCTTTTTGTTGTGTGGGCACTACCTAAAATCAGAGAATTTAACGATCTCTAAGAGTGCAGGTCTGTGTCATTGAGTGGACACGCTGCTGTGCAGCCGTCACCACCATCGCATCACACTTCTCAAGGAAGTGCCACAGCCAGGCCCCCTCCCCCAGCTCACGTATCTCTGAGATGACCAATAGTCATCACTATATGAATTCAAATATTGCCATATGAGAGTGGGAACATGTTGTTTCTGAACCAACGTTTGAAATTTCTTCTTTTAAACCTAGTCTTGTATGAGTCCCATCCTGGTAAGGAACAGCAACCTATAACTCCGATTTAGAGGCTGAACCACAGAGGTCCAAAGCTCCGCGTCAGTGCATTTTATCCACACATAGAAAAGCGACCATTGTGGCCAAAGCATCTGCCTAGTCTGTTTTCTCAATGACTGTTTGGTAGTCCTATGGGAGCAATTAGCTGAGTTTCCCTTGTTGGATTTTTGGTAAATTTTTGTAGTATTTATTGTTCCTAATATAACTGTAACATATGGCCAGGCCTCACTATCTTCACGTTGGATAAATGTAATGGTTTCTTTTCATATAGCAATACCTAGTCTGGATAAGGACTGCTAGAAATACCAAAGGGTCAGCAGTCACCTCTTTGGGAAGAGAGTGAACAGGTTTGTGGTTATTGCCACAATAAATTCCCACAAACTCCATGGCTATTAAAACCTGCAAGTTTATCATCTTTACAGTCTAGTGGGCCAGAAATCCAGCCTTTGCTTCCACTGGACTAAAACTCAGGGGGTCAGCAGGCAGTCCTAGGGTAAATGTGTACCGTGGCCTTTACCAGCTTCTAGAAGGCATTGTGGTGCTGCAGCCCAGAGCCCCTTCCTCCAGAGCGAGGCATCGTAGCAGGGTGCCTGGACCGCAGAGGGAGAAGCTGGACACTGGGGTGCGAACAACGAATCACTGAGCTGCGGCTTGGGTTCCATACTCCCTCTCTAACTGCTGCTGTCAGTAATCAGTCGCTTCGGAAAACTGCACTCAAGGTCCATAAAACTGTCTGAACAGAGGGAAGCAGGCCTAGGGAAGATGACCCTCTCACCATTTTTCTCACTAAAAACGCCTAAACACAACAAATATAGCAGAAGCACTGCTCTGGGGAACCCACGGTGATGTTGGAAGCTGGGGTTGGAGGACAGAGAAGTCGTGGAATAGGTGTGTCGGCGCACATGTATTCATTGAGATGTTGTACTTCCGGCAGGGTCTTCTCTCTTTATTGTTTCTGCACTAAGTTCTGAACACATTTAGGGAGACTACAGGAGACTGTTAGCCACCTTGAGCCCCATAGACCCCTCCACGCCTCAGCTGAACTGTCAGTCCCTTGGAGCAAAAGAAAACAAACCCCGCTTGTGATTGAAAGTCAGCAGCAGAAAGCCGGGTGCTGTGGCGCACGCCTGTAATCCCAGCGCTCAGGGAGGCAGAGGCAGGCGGATCTCTGTTGGTTCAAGGTCAGCCCGATCTACAAAACGAGTCCAGGACAGCCAGGGCTACCCAGAGGAACCGTGTCATGAAAAACAAAACAAAGCACAAAAAGAAAAAAAATCAGCAGTAGACCACCACTCACATAGCATTACCCGAACAGTTTATCCCCAGGGTATTTATTGCGAGCCTGCCTCTTGTCCAGTTCTACGTTAGACTGGCTGTACACTGCAAGCTACTCTGCTACACAGTTTGCATGTAAACAGTGTGCCAAGGGCTGGGGATAGGGTCCAGGGAGCTCATAGCCTGCTGTAGGAGGAGACAGACATGAGGAAAGTGCACACTGAAATTAGGGGTGGAACGGAGGAACTGTGAAGGTCTGTGGGGGTGCAGAGAAGCATGCGCAGCAGAGGAGGTGTTTGAACTGGGCCTCAGAGGTGAGGAAGGGCAGGGCTGGGCGTTCCTCCGCTGAGGAAATGATCGTCACTGAAAGCGCTGTAAATGTTAACCTGGGAATGAATTCTAAAAAGTCACCTGAGAAGCCATGGAACCAAAGCTGGGACTTACCTAATGGATGCATCTCACCACTCCCATCTGGGGATTCTGAGTAACTCAGATGGTCAGTCTCAATCATACGTGGTCATAGGGGACAGCTCTAAGCCAGCCCAATTAATTTAGTTCTTGGAGGGATGAAGGGGGTTGGCAGGCTCAGGAGGCTCATGAAGCCCAGGTAACTCTCATGACACCCCCCAGGAGGCCCCTCGGCCATCTACGCTACTGCAGACAGGTCACCCGAATGGGACTCCTCAATGCTGTATCTTTCCATGAATCGCCAATGGTGGGTGGGATTTTTCACCCCTGTAGCTGCCAATGCTCCTGTAAGAATGTCTAGCAAATGTGTTAGTTCACCCTCTTGGAACGGGAAGACAGACTTGGATTCTCTCCAGGAAAAGTCATACAACAAAGAGGTCTTGGGTTTATTCTTAATGGCCCAGTTTAGATGTCTACCCTTTCTCCCAAGCCACTCTCTGTGGCTAGAGGGACACTATCTGCTGATTGCTCTTAGAACCAGGGGTTATCAACCTATGGGGAGCAACTCCTTCGGGGGTGTCTCATATCAGATACTTACATTCTGATTCATGACAGTAGCAGAACTGCAGTTATGAAGTAGCAATGAGATAGTTTTATCAAACCATAAAATTATCACTATAATAAGACAAACTGCGTTAAAGGGTTACAGCACTAGGAGGGTTGAGGACCACTGCTCTAGACCCTTATTCTTAGTATTGTAGAGGAGAGGGGGGCCAGATGATGTTTCATTGGCGTGTGGGTTTCATTACAGCTCCTCTATAGACCATGGACACTACAGTGGGAGGGGCAATGGTGGGTAAGAGGTGAGCGCTCCAAAGACAGCTAAGAGCATCTGCTTCTAGAAACTCGGGTGGATGGTTCACTTCCAAGAGATTACACATCACCTGATGTGAAACTTTTACCATATATTAAGCACCTAGCACTTATCGGCCAATATTTAGGTTTTTACCTGATTACCTGTGAGTCTTAACAGCTCCGTAATGTAAGCGTTCTCTAATAACTGCTAACCCAGAGAGAAGCAATAACTTGACCAATGCTGCACGCACCCAAAAGGGGCAGACCCAGCGTCCTGCCTCAGAGGCTCCTGCACTTTGTATCCTGTAGCAGAGGCTCTGGCTGGCACGGCTGCTGTCCGTGTGTGCAGCACTGGCTTGGCCTCTTGTTCCCTGTAGCAATGCGAACTCAGACCCCTGTCAGTCACCCGCACATCTTCTGCTTTAGAGGGGCAGAGCCCCGGTTCTCACAGCTAGCATGGCGTGGTGAACACCCAGCTTCCCTATGCTGGGTTAACTAAGCCAGGATCTAGGGGTAGGGTCTGGGGGACAGTTTTAAACTGTTTTTCACAGATCCAGGCACATTCCTCTGTCACAAATGGGTCCTCTCTTATTTGTACCGTAGTGATGATGATGCTTGTGCCGTGAGATGCATGAGAGAAACAGTGAAATTCCTATTGTGAGGCCTGGCCCGTAGGAAGGTTCAATGTAGGCTGCTTGTTGATAATCGTTCACTTCTGGCTCCTTCAGCTTTTTGTTTAACGATGTCTTTTCTAGACCTCTATTTTTTAATCTCTATTTTTAAATGATTTTTAAAATTTATTTGATGCTTAGGAGCATTTTGCCTGTGTGTGTGTGTGTGTGTGTGTGTGTGTGTGTGTGTGTGTGTGTATGTATGTATGTGTGCCACGTGCATGCTGGGTGCTGGCGAGGGCAGAAAAGGGTAAAGAATTCCCTGGGACTGGAGTTAGGTTGGTTGTGAGCCACCGTGGAGGTACCGGGTCCTCTGTAAGAGCAACACGTGCCATTAGCTCTCCAGCTACTCACCTCCAATTTCTATTGCTTTCCCCTATATGTCTGACCACTCAGGTTTCCACAGGAGTATAATGCCCTGTGGACCCTGAGGGGCCAGTTTCCCTGCACGCAAAGGATGAGACAGACACTCGGCACCTTGGGAAGCCCGTGTTGTTTTAATTTCTTCTGAGAAGTCTTCAGTGGAAGATCACAGAACATCTGGACTCCTCCAGTGCGGGGACGCCAGCCTATGCTGTGCTTGGAGGCCTTGGCAGAGTTGGCTTCATCATGAAAGCTCGGCTGTTTCCCACACTGCCGTGATTCACCTTATCTGCTGTAGATCTGTCAGCATTTTCCTGTTTGGTGACAAGTGATGACTAACCTGAAATGAGGTATGCTCCTCCACAGAGAGCCAGCTTGTCTCACTCACAACATGTGTGCTGACATTTACGTAAAATGCAAATGTGCCCGTTTTTGTCTCTTGACTCTCAGTGCGTTCATTTGCTGTACTCTCCCGAGCCAGTTCTCTATCAGATATCTGGAAGGCAAGCCTAGGCCTGGGGTCAGCTTGATGAGGGTCACAGTTATCCTGTTTTGAGGCACTCCACGTGTTGTCTCAGGGCTGACACATTACTGTCTGCTGAGCGGTGGGTGTCGCCAGGTCACCTTAACCCGGAGAACCAAGAGTGGGAAGATGGAAGTCTCCGTCTTAGGTGGCGTGCAGGGAGGGCTTCTTGGGGTGATAAAGCGCTCTCTGGGGACAGTGGAAACACACAAATGCTGCATGTTTCAGACAGCCAGTGAAGAGTTTTACTACTGGCCTTAGAATTTTGCAGAATTTTGTCTACAGTGTTTCACTAGTATGTGAAGCAGCCTGGCTTAGGAGGGGCCGCCGAAGCAACCTGTGCGACTTGACCCGGCCACAGGAACGCTGCGCAATTCCGTGCGGTCAACGTGCATCAGGGCCACTGTTTTGATGAGTGTGAGAAAGCAAGTGTGTGTCCTTCCCGAAAGGGACAGCTCCTAAGGCCACTGTGCCTTAGTCTCCTTTTCTCTTCTAATGATGAAGAAAACTGTTAGCATGGGCAAATTGCATTCCTAACCATCTCCAAATGCGATTTCAGTGTCTCCCACCTGAGTTTCTTGAAGAAATGATCTGGTCACTGAACCTGTTCTGAAATAAACATATGCTGTTCGTTATCTAAAAAGTAGCAGAAACAGAGTAAAAATTTAAAAATGGTTCTGGGGGTTCATATTTTGATGCATAAATGTCTAAGCACTAGGGAGTCAGGGTTTTACCTTTGAATAGTGCAGTGAGAGGCTTAGAAGAGCATTGCCTTAGTTGAGGTAGGTTCAAGCACAATGGGAGTCAGAAAGGAGCTGAATCCAGTAGCCTTAGGAAAGATTAAAAAACAAGAACAACAACAAAAACGAATGCTGGGTTTTCAAGATGAGGGGTTTTCATGATGAATAATTTTCCAGGAACATGGGATATAGTATGTATTTTTAGATATGAGAGACCATAATGTGTTTAAGCACGTAGTTCGCTCAGTTGTTTTACTAAAGCTCAGAATATGAGAAGACTAAAAAGCACACCAGAGTTGAAACTTAGTTCAATAACCCTGGGAAGCCATTTTAGAACTTTTCTAGAGAAGTGTCATTTGAGGTTGCAAGGCTACTCTACCTGCAGCGCAGAGATTAAGCAGATGGAGCCCGGAGTGAAGAGGTCAGGATGTGGCCATCACGTTGTGTGGGCATTGCACGGGGCCAGACAAGATGATGTTGGTTCGCCATTGGAGCAATGCTCATAGAGATGGGGATGAAGGGACAAATTTTAGGTGGATTTTGGAGTGACATGGATGGGTTATGGGACATAATTGGACAGGAGAGATTAGGACTGGCTCGCGTGAATAATCAGAGGAGCCTTTTGTCTGGCGTTCACTCTGCACTGGGGCCGGCAAGGCACTTCTGTGGGAGCCACGTTCACATAGGTTCACGGTAGAAGCTGTGAGATTGAAGTCTGCTCTCCACTCTCCAGGTTTTCTGTCTCAGATGCGAAGTTCTGTCTACTGCCAGCCTTGAGGTAAGAGCTGGGTGGCTTGACTCTATTCAAGTGTCAGATCCATTCTGGGCTTAGAAATGCCATCGTTTAGGTTCCCAGGTTGAACTAAAATGGTTAAGTTTCAAGTTGAGCCATTTGTCCGTTTTCCCCTTTTTTTCCGTTCTTGTCCTGGTCCTTTTCCACCAGCAGCAAACTGTTCAACCTGTTGATGCCTGATTCCTTCCGGCCAAGATGATTCTATCACACGACATCTGAACAGTCAGTCTTCAGGAGTGTGGGGTTTTTACCACTTGTGATTTCTTTGCCACCGTCATTACCTACTTGCCGAGATCACATCATTCAGAATAAGCAAGACTATCTGACAAGCGTCTGTCCGACTGCACAGGAGAATCCCACATGTGTGACGTCATTGACACTGCCCACACATAGAAGGCTCAGAGAAAACACTATATCATTTTTAAGACGAAATGTCAAAAATTAAAAAAAAAATGTTTTCTGTGTGTGTCTGCTTGCAGGTCTCAGTGCTAGCCTTTTGGTCTCCTCAGGTGTGTGTGGTGTGTGTGTGTGTGTGTGTGTGTGTGTGTGCGTGTGCGCGTGCGCGTGTGCGCGTGCGTTTAGCTGGCAATGAGAGAGTGGTCCCTCTTGAAGTCAGTGTGTACAGCACTTTGGCCAGGCTGGCTCTCATGGAAAACGGTCAGTCAGATGTAATTAACCATTAATTTCCTTTCTCTGTCTTGATTCTCGTTGACAAAAATGCATCTGTAGTGAGTATTGGATTCCAGGTACTCCGGCCCCCTTGCTGAGGGACTCGGAAAAGTTGCCGTGTTCTGAAATCAGAAGTTAAGGAAGAGGAGATAAAGGAAGACAGGCCCCCTTGTCTCTGAGGGAGCTTCTGTGTCAAGCCCTTCTCCTCTGGAGGCTCAGGGCCAAAGGTCACCTGCCTTGTTGTAGGACCCAGTGATTTAAATATTCACGGGGGAGTGATCCAAGGGTCTGACTACGAAAGGCAGAACAGCAGACTGACTGTCTCTGAACAGACTGATGTGCAGAGCACTGAATCAGTGCTCATCCTGTGAGATGGACACACTGCCCTCTCTGAGAACAGCGAGGGAGCCCTGTGCATTTTCCCGTAGGGCCTGGAATTTGTTAAGGATGTGAATTGCTTATGAATTAGGTAGGGCTTGCAAGAGGATTAATTTAGAAAGCGTTAAGCCAAAATCACTTTCTAATATTTTGATATGTTTCTTTGATACAGCATTTAATCTACAAATCATCCTTGATTGCCACATTTGATCAGTTTCTTAGACATTTGGCTCTTTCCTATTTGATAAGAAATGGAGACAATCTTTTTTATTTAACTATAAATAGGCTGTTATAATTGTAAAATTAAAACACTACTGTTAAAGCTACAATTCTGCATTCTCTAACAAACAAACAAACAAACAAACAAACAAAGTTTAAGAGCAACCATGCTAGGATTTTGTGTTTAAATGACAACAACAAAAACCTTCACAAAACCTCCTAAAAGGAGACATTACAGTGGGCGATGCCAGGGCCAGGCTGGAGGGAGGAGGACTGAAGAGTCCCCTGACCAAACCCTTCTGTGGACAACACATGGAAGCAATAGTCAGGGTGAAAAATAGAGGAAAATAGGAGATAAGAAGTATCAAGTTCTTTCTTTATGCAGAAAGTTCTCTGTGATCATTTTCCAAGTTAAAGGGTCAGTCCTCTGTTGAGTCTAACCATAAACTTTATTGGTGCCCGAACTGGCATGTGCTTTCCGTATAGATACCAAAGGCTGCTTCTCAGAAACTCCTGGGTTTCCCACTCTCCTTGGTTATGGCAGAGTGGGTTGGCCTTTTCCTTTGAGATCTGGAAATCTTTTTAATTTTTTTTTTTCCGCTTGGTACCTTGAGCATCAGTGTTTATAAATGTTTGGCTTTGGACAGCTGTTTCGGGTTGAGCTGTGTGGGGGAACCGTCTATAGCATTTCTGATGTAAATGTGTGTCATGGAAAGACTTTGACTGCTTCCTCTGTGCTAGGTCGAATCTGTCCTGACAGCTCCGTATTTCTGAGATCTCATAATGATTATATGTGACCGTTCATCCAGCCCGAGGTTCGTGAGTTCCCAGGTAGTGAGCCACAGGGCACCCCCCACACAGCACCTGGTGGTCTGGCCTCCCAGAGAGGGCGAGGTTCAGGACCGGAGTCCAGCTTAGTGGGGACCTCGCCTCCACTGTGCACGCCAGCTTCTTCCAGCAGAA
Source organism: Meriones unguiculatus (assembly GCF_030254825.1). Classification (NCBI taxonomy): domain Eukaryota; kingdom Metazoa; phylum Chordata; class Mammalia; order Rodentia; family Muridae; genus Meriones; species Meriones unguiculatus. Next base: position 98,504,381 of record NC_083359.1, on the reverse strand, counting down.
GAACCTTTAGCTGCGTCTCCATTCTTCAAGCTTTATTAAACACGAAGCAACAGGTATTCTTTGGTTGCAGTGGTCTGAGCCAGACAGACAGCATTTCTGTCCTCTTCATCTTACTTTTTAGTGTGATTGTGGTTGGGAGGGGGACTAGAAGGCAAGAGCAGCCTCTGGAAGGGCCAAGAGTGTCACATTTTAGGCTTTCTGGACTTTGCAGTACTTGTTACAGCCATTCTGCTATGGCCTTGTCTCATAAGAATGACATCAGGCAAAGTGGTGGAGCACACCTTTAATCCTAGCCCTTGGGAGGCAGAGACAGGAGGATCTCTGTGAGTCTGAGGCCAGCTTGGTCTACAAAGTGAGTTCCAGAACAGTCAGGACTGTGTGTGTAAGAGAGAGACTATAGCTGAATAGGCAAAGCCAAGAAACAGTGAAACTCTACAAAAGCAGGTAGCTAGCATCCCCCAGGCTATCGTTTTTCTCACCACTGGTCTGGGTAATAACAGGTCAGTGTGGCATTGTACATTGTACATGCAGCCCATTGTGGGCTTGGGTTTGGTTTCCTGATGGTCGGGTATCCCTCCAGTCGGCGTGGGGCAGCCAGGGAAAGGAAGTGCATTTCTGAGCATCCGATGCTGTTGTGGAATTACTGGCTGCTCCATTTGTCATCTTTTCAAACTGCTTTCTCCTCCTTGGGTTTATTAGGTGTCCTCATAATCCAAGCAATGGAGTAGCACACTCATTTGTTCTCCGTGTCATGTATCTGTGAGAAGCAGAATGAAACGGGCAATCCCAGATCTTGAGCAGGCCTAGGAGAAGGACGCATGCCCCTGCTGACTTCCACAGGGAAACTCCTGTGTTCCCTGTGTGGCCCCAGCTGATGCCGGACACAGCTAGTGACACACATGACCTGTTCTCACAGATGTCATGATTGCTGGAGTCAGTCGTGGAAGTAAATCCCTGCTCTGGGTCCCCAGCACTGTCTGACCAACCAGCATATATACTTAGTGAAATAGCAGGTATTACCACGGCCTTATGCCTATAGAAAAATTTGGTCCTTTATTATATAACCACATGCTCTATAAAGCACACTCCTGTCGAGAGTGGACAGCGGCCTCACATTAGGCCACTTTGTCCTCAATCCTTGGTCCCTTTCTTAGGAAAAGAAGCTTGTTTGTTTGTTTGTTTGCTTGCTTGTTTTTGAATAAGGTAGAAAGGACATAGAACATTGATTCTCCTAATCTCTTCAGCAGTATTAGAGGGAGGAAGAGATCCTGAGAGCAGACATGGGAAGAGGGAGGAAGATGGGAAGCGAGAGGGAGAAACAACAAAGATGCTTGGAGGAAGCTGTTTGTCTTTTATCACAAGAGATGCTGCTGGACCAAACAGGTTCCAAACCGATGCGCTGATGCTCACTCCAGAAGACTTAGCACAGTGAAGAACTCTTGACTTAGCTCCCCCTCCCTCCTTCTGCTACCCCTTCCTCCCATCTTCCTTCTCTCCCTCCCTTCCTCACTCCTTCCTTCCGTCTCTCCTTTCACTTTATTTTTACAAAACAATGATGAAATATACTCACTGTGGATTATTTTTTTTTTTTTTTACTTCTAGAAACACGGTTAAATTTTGGTTGGTCATGATCTTAAGCAGTTTCTACTCATGGCTACACTCATCATGAAAACTGTTTTGAGTACCGTAAGAGGCATGAAGGTGGGGGAGCCATGGTTCTTGGCTGAAAGGAGCTTATAAATGAGAAGGAGATAAAGGTAATGACACAAGGGACAAGAGTGGGTCAAGGAAGTTAGGGTACCACTAGCATTCTGTGAATGTCCTACCTCCCTCCATCGCTCCTCATTCTGCCAAATGGGCTTTGGGCTCCTGCTGCAAGCAGCCAGGTGCTCCGCTGTGTTCACTAAATAGTGTAACAATAGGACCAAGGACACCTCCAAACAGGGCTGCTCACACTTACACCTGGCTGTGCACCTCAGTGGCCATGAGAGCCGACGGAGGTGCCTCACTTCTATCTTTAGCTATAATGGGTGTGATAATGTTGATTGCCATCATTCTCCTGAACAGAGACTGAGAGAGCACACACACACGAGAGGGAGGAAGAGTCTAAGCTGGAGTCCAGCTTGGGCCAAGTTCTCTCCAGAAGTGAGATCTAAGCCCTTGTGCCTTAAGGCAGCCATTCTGCAGGAGAGGGGGAAGGTTAGGGTGGTTGTTGGATAGGGAGCAGACATGGTCAAGCAGAACCTCATAGGCCATGGGGAGAAGTTTATATTTTATTGAAAAGCACTAGGAAGCCATCACAGGGTGGTAACTATGGATGTGACTACATCCAAGTCACTTCTGCCAGAAGATGATTCAATGGTGTGCCGATGAGAAGAAATGAGTTCAAGCCTGTTATATTCTCCCAGGAGACAGGCAATGGCTTTTGCTAAAAGGGGTGCCTGAGAGACAGAGATAATTAAATAGATTTAAGCTGAGCCTTCCAGCTCTTCAGGAAGCTGAGGCAGGAGGATTATTTGAACCTAGAAATTTAAGGCTAGCCTATTTTGAGACTCAGTCATAAATAAAGAAAAAAGAATATAGTTAAGAGATGCTCTCAGGGAACAATTGTTAAAACTGTCATGGGCTGGATGCCATGGGTTAGAGGGAGAAAGAAGAAGGCTCCTGGATTGATTATCTGGGAATGGGTGAGGAAAGAGCAGGTTTGGGGAGTGGAACTTAATTGTGTTACATGAAAAATGTCATTAGAAAGACACATGTTCACTGGAAGCCAGTCTTAGGATAGAGAGCTTCAGAACTTGGACTCTTGCTGTATGACAGATGGCTTTGAGAGACCAAGAAGAGAAGAAGTACCGTAGAAGTACTAGCAGAACATGAGCAAGAGTGCATGACAGCTTTGTTCTTCTGTGTACATAGTCCAGGGCAGGGTAGCCTCCAAGCAAGCATCCATAGTGAGTAGGGCTGAGCCCATGAACCCAGAAGAATGCTTGCACTACACACCTGGAACACCTCAGCTCGCGGGTGTTCCAGAGCCGCAGGCTCCGGGGGTGGGGCCCGGGGCCCGGCTGGAGCTGTGTAGACCTGTGATCCAGGTATTCACGATGACAATGACGACTTTGTTAAGATGTCGGAGACTGTCCCATAGAGTGACCCTCGACTAAGACGACATCCTGAAGTGGACTGAATTTGACATCCAGAACACTCCTGTGGGATTTTAAACTGTATTTTTTTTTCTCTAGACGTTGTATTTTGGAATCACGTGGTAAGAAACAGGCCTGTGGCTAGCTCTGTGAACAGAAACAAGGGAGGGATGGCTTATTTATGTGAAGTTCCTTATGTGGATCAAAGAGTGTCACTAAGAGATGGGTTTCTCAGCCGTGGCTAATTGGCTGTCCCATGCCATGGGACAGTGTCTGGGCTCATGGGCAGCTGACTGGTGAATAATAAGTCTTCTCACTGGAAAAGTGTGTATATGTGTGTGTGTGTCTGTCTGTCTGTCTGTCTCCCCTCACAAAGTGGGCAGCTGCTGCTCCCATCCCTTTCCCCCATCCACACGTACACAATAAACTACTTATTTTAGCCTGGTTGTATTTCACAGCTATAGAATAGAGAGGGACAGCCTCAGCTATATGGCTAGTGCTGGTCAGACATCTGGTTCCTAGCTGGTGTTTAGTGAGTAGCTGAGAATTGACTATCCAGTCTACAGCACACACACACCCCTACATTGTACAACCTCCCAATTTCCTTCTGTAGCCGCAGCCACACTCTTTCTTGGAATAACTTCACAAGCATGCCTAGCAATGGCCACAAAGCTATGGCTGCCTTACGCAGGGTTTTGTCCTTAAGGAGGTGCTGCATTAAGCCATTTCTGCCACAGCTGATGCTGGCTTTCCCCAGAACCATCCCTACTTTATTAATCGTCCTTTCGTAGTCCAGTGGAGTCTGTGTGAGCCAGCAGATGCTGTGCATGGTAGGTGTGAGAGAAGTCTAATTGTACCCAGGAACTCCCTGGGCATATGGTTTGAGCCTAGGAGTAGAAGAATATGGATGCTGGCGGGCACTGACAAGCCTCACAGAGTCCTGAGACATAGATGTGGGTTTGTACATTTTTAAACATTTTTTATTAATTACACTTTATTTACTTTGTATCACCCCTGTGGTTCCCTCCCTCCTTCTGTCCCAATCCCTCCCTTCCTCCACCCTCTGCATGCATGTCGCTCCCCAAGTCCACTGATAGGGGAGGTCTTCTTTTCCTTCCTTCTGATCCTAGTCAATTAGGTCTCATCAGGAGTGGCTGCATTGTCTTCTTCTGTGGCCTAGTAATGCTGCTTCCCCCTCAGGGGGAAGTAATTAAAGAGCAGGCCAATCAGTTCATGTCAGAGACAGTCCCTGTTCCTATTACAATGGAACCCACTTGGATACTGAACTGCCATGGGCTACCTCTGTGCAGGGTTCTTAGGTTATCTCCATGCATAGTCCTTGGTTGGAGTATCAGTCTCAGGAAAGACCCCTGTGCTCAGATTTTTTGGTTCTGTTGCTCTCCTTGTGGAGTTCCTGTCCTCTCCAGATCTTACTGTTTCCCACTTCTTTCATAAGATTCCCTGCACTCTGCCCAAAGGTTGCCCATAAGCAGAAAGATGCACACGGTATATACTCACTCATATAGACATATAATATAGGGTAAACCTACTAAAATCTGTACACCTAAAGAAACTAATCAAGAGGGAGGACTCTTGCTAAAATGCTCAGTTCCTATCCAGAAAGGCAAAGAGGATGGACACCAGAAGGAGAAAAGAGGGAACAAGTCAGGAGCCTGCCACAGAGGACCTCTGAAAGGCTCTGCCCTGCAGACTAGCAATGCAGATGCTGAGACCTATGGGTTTGTACACTTTGAGGTGGGGATTCAGTAGCCTGTGGTGCCACCGTCATAAGATCCCTGTGGCTTCCAGTGTGCTTTATGTACGTCAGCTTGCTCACAGCTTCAGAAACAGCAGGTCTTTACCAGAAGACAGGCCTGCTCGGCCCGCTGAGGACTTTCTCCACCTGGTTTGGGAATGAGCATAGAGTACAGTCCTAATGGAGCAATTTTGATTTCCTTCCTGCTGCCTTCAGTGGCTAGGGGTGAGGACGAGAAGCCAGTCTGGGTTCAGGCCTTAGGAAAACAGACCACACATGGCTTAGAGTCAGATATGTCCAGATCCCTGCGCACATACGCTGAGTGTGATCATAGCAGCCCGTGGTGGCCAAGGCCTGGCAAGACAAGCAGTTGCCGAGGGGATGGAGGTGCAGCGAGCACTCACAGACAGAGCATGGTGGTCAGCTCTGCTGCAGTGGCTGTGTATCCAGACCTCTTTTAGTCAGTTGCCAGGCATCTGACATTAGATAAAATTCTCAGTCTTCCTGAGAGCTCTGTTTGCAAAATGGTGCTTATTAAACCTACTTCCCAAGGTCGTTTCAAGCGTTCTCCATCAGGTAAGCAATGGGCCTACCACAGAACAGCATTTAGTGAGATAAAACCTGCCATTAAAAGACAAAAACAACCCCAGCAAGCATGCATTGAGTGCCTATTATGTGCTGGGCCCAGGGGTAGGCCCTGGGATTCAGAGCTGGAAACAAAGCGCTTGCCAGCCTTGGGGACAGTCTTGAATAACACCCTCTGCTCAGGTGTTCACAGGAAGGATGACGTAGTCTCATTAGGCCACAGTGTATCTAATCTTCTGAGTGGCTTGTGTAAACCAGAATAGTACAGAGACAGTTTGGGTGCCACAAGGTGTTCAAGTGAAACACTGACATTTTTATTTGTTGTTTTAATAGTCCTTATGATAAATGCCAACCAAATAATACTTTTTAGAGACACTTGGTTTTTACACATGCTCTGAGAGGTAATAAAACCTCCCAGTAATGCTAATAGCATTCTGACAGAGTGAAGACACTGGTGTAACAAAGAGTAGGCGCCTTGCTCTCCCTAATGTACTCTGAGTTTCAAAACAGCACAAAGGAATGCTCTCAGTATTTATTCAGGGATTTGTGTGCACGTTTAATAGATACCATTTATCTTTAGCTAGGGAAAGCACACTCCTGGTGTCTTCTCTCTTTCTAGGTTGGTTGGGATTTTCTTTCCCCTTGCAAGAGCTGTGTGCTATTAACTAAGTGAACACAGCACCATCCTGAGTTCGTGCTGACTGATTTACAACAGGATGGCAGCTTTGGTACAGAAATAGTACTGAAAATGGAATCAGACAAAGGCCCAGGCTCCGAGCCACAGCTGACTCCAAACAGGCGAGGTCCAGGACAGGAGTCTTGGATGGGGCCTGGAAAGCGTGTGCCCTGAGGCCTGGGAAAGCACCACAATCCCTACTGTCCTTGGTGGAAGTGGAGTAACTCTTGTACTGTTAATGATGGCTGTATTTATACTGTGGCTGGGTTTTGCCTTGTTCTTCCCACTGAACATGTATTAGTTATTGCAGGAAATTCACACACACACACACACACACACACACACACACACACAAAACCCTTGTTAGCTTTCATTGATACCAGGCTCTTTGTTTCTTAGATTGAAAAATCTGGCACTTGTTTTTGTCTGCCTCGCCTTTGGGCTGAAGAAAACCCACAAGCTCTTCTGTGGCAGTTAGCCTCAGAAACATGACCAGCACACCATATTAACTTTGAAACATATCAGAATTGCAGGACCTAGACCTAGGATGCTCTCTCAGGACAGGGTAGCAGATGCTAGAGCCTGGTAGTCTCACTGCCTTACAGTGCAGAATAAATTAGGTATGAGCTAGGGTCAGAGGTTGGTGGGACCACGTTGGGCTCTGGTTCTGATGCTTCAAACTGTGGCTTTCATCGTGCATTGTAGTTTTTTTTAGTTGTTGCAGAGTGAGCGTGATGGTGTGCTGGGTAGAAGGGACATGTGTGCTATGAAGCCTCGGCTGGCATGCTGGTCATGTTAAGGCGAGGACAAGCCGTTCAGCGCTGTGATTCTGTGTTGGTTTTTCAGTGAGCCTGTCCCCGGAGCTTCAGGCTTCACAGTGGGCCTCAGAGTCCTTCCTTAGGTAAGAAGATGGCTGAGTATTTTCCTCCTCCTCCAGAACAGCATTAGGCTCTTATGAAGCCATGGCAGGTTCACTGTTCGTAGAGGCAGGAATTGGTAGGAGCACGGTGCCCTGGAATTTTTTGAACGATTTGTTTTCCTGGTGAAGTCAGAGATTTTTCCTCTGCTGTCTTTGTGAGAACCAGGTAGAACTCTTGCAGATGAAACTCCTAAAGTGTGTCCTGTGCTTCAGTGACCCGGTCCCCAACTCATCTGACTCAGAGACCTGCTCACTCTGGGCCTCCAGCAATTTCTCATTTATGAGGGTTTTTCTACTCCAGTACTGTCCTTCGCAGGTCACTGCTCTGGAAACTTGGGGTTCTCTATACCCAGCCCTCCACCACTGCTATCTGAGGGCAGCAGTTTGCCCTGTGACCTCCTATGTCTGACAGATCTAAGAAGAGTTACCAGGTTGTCATCTGTTCTAATCTATGTACTTTTAGGATAAAGTAACTTCTAAGCTCCTTATGTGCTAAGGCCAGAAACCAGGAGTTTCATCCTGTTTCTGCAGCAAAGTTTTGAATATTTTTTATTGTCCCTGACACAATGCTGGCATTAGGAACCATGCGGCAGTTTGGTGTTTTGTAGTTGTGTTTCTGCTAAAGCTTCTTTACTCTCATGGTTCACGTGAAATCAGTTTGTGGCAATATCAGCAATGTTGTCTTTTTTTTTTTGTCACCTATTTGAGATATCATGTCTTGCCCAGAAGAGGGATTATCAGGGTTCTTTTTTTTCCCCTCTCTAGATATTTTCAGAAATTCGTGGAAGCACAGAGATGGTTGGTTTTGCAGCTACTGAGGTCAAACCCTGGCTGCTTTTCTGCATCTGTGTTTCCTTTCGCCATTCCTCATGGCCAACATGCAGGTTCTGTCCCTCCCTCCCCAGCTCATTGGCTGCTGTGTTGATAGGCACGTGGCCAGGCTGAGTGTAACTGAAACCAAAGCCATTTGGGCTTGTCCAGTGGGGGAAATGTATAGTGCTATCATGTGGATAGCACTGCGCGGAGACACCAGATTGAGGTGGTACTGGGTGGCTGCCTACAGCTGGCCCCCATTTCATAGCTCTGGACCCAACACTACCACAGCTGTACTTTGGGTCCTATCAGAATACCCCATGTCATACACAGTGACCCTGTTTGCAAGACAAGTGTTAGCACATGTGAGGAGCCTGAAGTAGTGAAAAATTGAGCCACTTGCTTAACATTGCAACGATAATGGGGAAAGTGACACTGTAAGGAGAGGATAGAATGCTTGGAAGGTGTGGCCTGATGAGTGGGGGTGCGGCCTGATGAGTGGGGGTGTGGCCTGATGAGTGGCCTGTCCCTAGTGAATGTCCCTCAAAATAGTTCTTTGAAGAATTCTCTGGAATTTTTTTTAAATTAATTTTGTTAATTCATTTTCATTTAATTTTTTCATACATTTTGATCATATTCTTTCCCCTTCCCTAAGTCCTCCCTACCTCCCAACTCTCAAAACAACAAACCAAAAACCAAGAAATCAAAAGCAAAAGACAAAAAGATAAAAATCAGCAAATCAAAACCTGGAAGGGTTGTTGCAGAAGCCCGAGGTTGACCTCACCTGGCTCTCCCTGCTTTCTGGTATGTCAGCGACACCTGCCATGGGACCCTGCTTAGAGCCAGAGCCTGCGTCAGGCCATTGAGACCCTCGGACTAAACTCAGCGAAACAAACCTTTTCCTCGTGGTTAGCTTGTGTTAAGAGCTTCGTTACAGTAACGAAAAGTTCATGCTGCTTTCCAGTGTTACCAGGAAGAGCAGCCGAGTCCCCAGGTAGTAAGCACGTGACCATTCACTTGCTCATTGATGTTTTTATGTATTTGTTTTTATAACGCTGCTTAGTTTTATTCCAGGCCTTGCTTTGAGCACAAGATTATGGCAGTGAGCAAACAGACCTCAGCTTTCCGGGGAGCTGCGATCAGAGAATACATACTGACGCAGGGAAACGCGCTTAGGAACTTCTGTTCCTACGGCTTTCCCCTGGCTCCTAAGAGCAGCCTGAAAAGGCACTGAACTAAGCCGTGGAACTTAATATTCTTCGGATACAAGGACAGGTATTACATGGGAGAGTTTACGTTTTCCACGAATAATCTAAACGAGTAGAGAGAAGGACCGTTCCAGTGTGCAGGGTCCAGTTTAGCAAGCTCATTATGTTTGCTGTTTCTTCTGTAGCCATCTTGAACCCTGACAGCCTTGTGTCTCTTACATGGCTCCCTGTGTGTACTCACATTTGGGGGTGAAAGAGTGAGAAGGAAATTGGGATCCAATGTGCTGGTGAGATGGAGTGCATGCTCCAAACATTTATTCTTCTAAAATTGAAGTTATGACCTGGATACCTGCTCTGAGAGGGCTGACATGAGGAAAGTAGAAAACTTGAGAAAGCCGTGGCCTGAAAATGTTCCCAGGCAGCAGGCTTCATTCTGTCAGATCAGCCCAGCTGAGGGGGAGTGAGAGAAGTGTCTCTCATTTGTGAGGAGAAAGAAAGATGGGGCTGTCTGCTTGCTGGTACACTGTATGTGTGTGTGTGCGTGTGTGTGATGGAGGGGGAGAGGGAGTGAAAGAGAGAGAAAATTAGATCCTGGGGCTCAAACCACGAGCTGTACCCACATTCCCTTTCTTCAGATAGAAACCCTTAAGCCATATCTAACTCTGTCTCCCTCTGTAATTCTCAGCATCACATGGTAAAATTTCATCAACCTGAGTTCATCTTGGAGGCGATGAGACTTAAGCTGTTACCATTTTAAGACTATACTACACAGCCGACCTCCTGCTTGCACACAGAATGCGTCTCAAGAGAGGGGCAGGTTTGCAAATGGAAAGCATCTCTGTAATCTGTTCTTTCTTCCTGAAAAATGCAAATAAAACCAGAAGAACTTAGTGGTTCCTCTGGCTATAGCAAACCTCTGCAAATTCAGTCAGTTACACATCTGCATCATTTTCAGGCAGAAAAGGTTTTTGTCACTTTAGCTAAGTTTCTGCTTTTTTAGCAGGGCCGTGCAAATCAGTCACTAATGCCCTGTATCCTTTCCTATGTGTTGAACTCGACAACAAGAATTTGAGTTTTCTCAATAAAATAGCAAATGATGACATTATCACGGGCCTTCAGCAGCAAGCACAATCAATCAAGTATGCCAATCTAAGAGTAAGAACACAAAGTGGGTTCTCCCAGTCAGTTGGTTAAATCGTAGGTCAATACCAATTTCCTATTATACTCAGATTTTGCTAGTATTGGTTTGCTTTTACTAATCTGTTTTTCAAAAGAGAAGTCTTTTTACACTGTGTGTGTTGCTCACTTTTCTTTGTGTATTTTGTACTTCTTTATTTAGAGAAAAGGGCCATTAGACAGAGAAGGCAGCGTTGGTGAAAACAGAGGGCCTCGGGCATCCGCGTGCCCTTTGAGAACACAGGCACCATGCATAACCAACAAGCCTTTCCTTAGACTTGGTTTGGGGCTTTTAGAGCTCATCCAGCAGCGTTTACCTCCCTTCATTTTACAGAGATGCTGGCATGAGGTGAGTTATCTCCCCAAGGTCACTCAGCAGCGTCAGAGCGAGGCCCCACTTTTCTGCTGGTGCCTCTGTGCAACTCTTACCATCGCTTCTGCAGTGCCGACTCACCCTCCAGACACACTTGTCTTTGGGGTTCTCTTGCTACGAAGAGACAGCATGATCACAGTAAACTCTTACAAGGAAAGCATTGAATTGGGGTCTGCTTCCAGTTCAAAGGTGTAGTCTGTTGTCATCGTGATGGGAATCATGGCGGCAGACAGGCAGACATGGCGCTGGAGAGGTAACGGAGAGTTCTACATCCAAATCGTGAAGCAGGAAGAGAGAGTGACACTGAACCTGGCTTGAACATCTGAGACCTCAAAGCCCACCTCCAGTGATGTACTTCCTCCAGCAAGGCCACACTTCCTAACAGTGCCGCTCCCTATGGGCCTATGGGGGCCGTTTTCATTTAAACCACCACATCACTGAAACTTGAGAATGCAGGGCCGGGAAGAGGCACAGGTCCCATGGCAGTACTCCTTACTCAGGATGTGGCGTCCTTCCTGGTGGATTGTTATCAAGCCTCTACTTAGACACCAATCATGAGATGGCTCACTCTAGATCCCACAGGCTTTTGGATGGTGATCCCAGGTCCACTACCCTGTGATTTCTATTCCTTTCTCAGCTTTTTTTTGTTCTGTTTTGTTTTTGAGCACTGAATACTCATGAGGTATCAGCCACTGTACTGTATGTAAGAGACACAAAGCAAATAAAGTGTGGCTTTTGCCTGCTATGAGTAGGCCTAGTAGAAGAAACAGATGAGTCAGCCGCTGTGGCCTACAAGGACAGTGCTACAGGAGGGCCTTAATCAGACTGGTGGCTGCAGGGCGGCCTTCTGACAGAAGTGACCCCTGAGCTAGATTTGACACTGAGATGAGTAGATGAAGGCAAAGGGTATTTCACACAAAGGAAAGCATCATCTCTTAAAGAAATCATCTTCAGAGAACAGTGGATGTTTCGTGGGCCTAGAATAAGGGACAGTTATGGCAGGTGATGGGAGGAAAGGTAGCAGAAACACCTCGGCACATGAGTGTAGAGAGCTTGTAGACTGAATCATGTTTGATGGTATTGTCAGAATATTAATTTGGAGAATTCAGCATTCTGAAGCTGCCTTCCAATTAAGCTTACTTTGCTTCAGAATGTAAGCGTGTCAGATAAATTTAGTTTCTTTTTTTAAATTTAATTTTATTTAATTTGTTTGTTTATTTATTTATTTATTAAAATGTATTCACTTTTTATCCCTACTGCAGCCCCCTCCCTCGTCTCTTCCCAGTCCTACCCACCCTTCCTCTTCTTCCCCTGTGCCCTTTCCCTAGTCCCCTGATAGGAAAGACCTCCTCCCCTTCCATCTGACCCTAGCTTATCAGGTCTCATCAGGACTGGATGCATCATCTTCCTCTGTGGCCTGGCAAGGCTGCGCACCTCCAGGGGGAGGTGATCAAAGAGCAAAGAGCCAGCCACTGAGTTCATGTCAGAGACAGCCCTGTGCCCCTTACTAGAGAACCCACTTGGAAACTGAGCAGCCTATAGGCTTCCTCTGAGCAGGGGGTCTAGGTCCTCTTCATGCATGGTCCTTGGTTGGAATATTGCTCTCTGCAGGCCCCTGTAGGCCCAGGTTTTTTGACTTTGTTGTTCTCTTTGTGGAGTTCTTGTTTCCACCAGGTCTTTCTGTCTCCCTCTTCTTTCATAAGGATTCCAGCACACTGCCCAAAGTTTGGCTACAAGTCTTAGTATCTTCTTTAATACCCTGGTGGGTAGAGTCTTTCGGAGGTCCTCTGTGGAAGGCTCCTGTCCTGTTCCTTGTCTTCTCCTACTTGTGATGTCTATCCTGTTTGCCCTTTGGAATGAAGATTAAACATCTTCCCTAAGGTCCTCCTTGTTGCTTAGCTTCTTTAGAACTATAGATTTTAGATATTTATCCTATATTATATGGCTAATATCCACTTATAAATGAGTATATCCATGTGTGTCTTTCTGCTTCTGGGTTACCTGACTCGGGATGATCTTTTCTAGTTCCCACCATTTGCCTGCAAATTTCATGATTTGTTTCAATCTGACACTTTTGCAAAGCCTCTTTGAACCTTTGAACCTAAGAGCCACTGTCTGCAAAAGGATGCTGGGAACTCTTCCTGATTTCTGTGGTGATGAGGGAATTTGCACAGCAGCGGACAGAGCACCTGGCCCTGGGTTGATACTGTAACATGTGTGTTTCTCCAGTGTTCGATCCAAAGTCCCCAGCTTGACTGTTGTAACCTCTAACCTCAGCTCTGACATTAGGCTAAGGTTCTTGCAAATGTCCTTCGGTTTTTTTACCCTGACTCTTTAACTCTGAATTCTGGAGTGAAATTAAATCCAAAGTAAAAATTTCCCTGAACACTTCCTAAGGCTTGAGAGAGAACAATCTAGAAATTATCGCTTTTCTAGATGATTGAGGATTTTTAGCAGACAGTGAAGACAGATGATGGGGGTAGCTGGAAAAGAAGGAAGGTAGACAGAAAAGTTGGGGAGGGTATTGGACTTGATTGACATGTACGGGGGTGACAGTGATACTTTGACAGGTAGGTTTTTTTGAAGAAAGGTTTGAGCCTCCTCAAGCGTAGAAACAATATGTCTGTTGCAGAGAAACATGCATTTGTCAAAGCAGGGATAAGAAATCCAGCAGTGAAAAGATCCAGGGTGCAAAAGGAGGTGATTTACGATGATACAGTAGCTCAAATCAGAAAGAAGGAGGCGTACCCTGAGAGAGTGAAGACCAGCCACCTTCAGTCCCTCCTGTCCTACTTACCAAGAGAGGGAAGGGAGTTGTGGGAGCTGGGGTGGTGAGCTCAAGGGACTGATGGGAAAGGAAAAGGAGGAAATTAAGTTCTTGAAATTGGAGGGTTTACACTGATATGTGGGCCCTTTTGGTACTATTGTGTGTTAAAATAATGCCCACCCTCCTTTTTTTTTTTTTCCTTCTAAATAAGCAATTCTAACAGTCATGGGGAAATGGTATAGTTAGAGTGAGATGAACTTCTGTGAACAATACTTAATTTTATAGGAAAACTTGTCTCTAGTTGACAGTCTTGTGTTTCCCTTTGGCTTTAATTCCATCTCATAGTTTTCTGTGCGAGTTCTTCGGAAAGGAATTGGCAGGTGCTGCACGTGACACGTGGCATTGGGTTTGGCATAACTTGTTTCCCCTCGCATCTTTACCAAGTGCCTTATCCTGAAGATTAGCTTCTGTTGGTCCTCAGTAAGATGGGAACTCTGGACTCATAACATGTTTCGGTGGTGATTATTTTTCTGAAGTTTGGTTCTGCCAAAGATTTGCACATGACTTGCCATAGGATAAGTAGGGGCATTTCTGCTGCCTTGCAGTGGTTGGCCAAATGATGGTATAGTGAAAGACAAGCCACTTCGGGCAACACGCGTTATCACAGGATGGAGTCAGAGTTAGATGTGAGAAGGCAGGGGTATCCCGGCATCCTCCTCAGGCACCACAGCTGGCTCATACCTAGTGCAGGGCCACTGCAGAGGAAGAGAAAGCCAGGTTAGGGTTGGAGAAAATGACAGTCTCAAGGAAGAAAGTCATTCTTGAGGATATTAGTGGCCGATAGGGCTTAAAAGCAAGCAGAAAGAATTAGAAATACTTAAAAGAATTTAAAAAATAATCCTCCGCCTGCTTAGATCTAAGTAGATGATAGTGCATCATGGTTCATGTTTGGTTTTCTTATCTGTCTCTGCTGAGATAAACATGTCTGTTTACTTTGGTGTCTTACATGATTTTGTAGGTGTTTCAAATGGTTAACTGAACAACTGATCATGAGCAGGTTCTAAGGAGGAGGTAACCACAATGAGACATGCTTTTCTTTAAATCTCTTTATCATCCCCCCAATTTATTTATTTATTATTTATTTATTTATTTATTTATTTTTTTGAGATAGGGTTTCTTTGTGTAGGCTTGGCTGTTCTGGACTCGCTTTTTTGACCAGGATGGCCTGGGATTCACAGAGAGCTGCCTGTCTCTGCCAGCCTGAGAGCTGGGATTACAGGCATGTACCTGTGTGCCCAGCTCATTTTCCTTTTTAAAGTGTAGAAATGTGCTATATGATATACAAGAAGTACTAGTATAAGAGAGTTTTTTAAAATACCGTGATTTATTCAGGTATCTTCCTAATAAGAAATATTGGGGTCTTTTTCAGGGTTTTGTTTTTGATTTTTATTTTTACATTTACAAAAATATTACTTTGGACATTCTTTTTCTTAAGTGCTTTCTATGACACATTTGACAGAGATTCTCTCAGCAACTTAACTGTAGCTATGTGTATCAACATTCATGAAATCCTAGGAACATTTGTTCATCAAAAAAGTTGTAAAATAATAGATATGTTAGGACTTAATTTAAAAGAAGCCAAAGCACTTCATGCTAAACATTTAAAAGTCATATAAGAACATGTGCATATGGGATAAGACTGTTACAAAAATAAAGAGATTTAAAAACTCAAGACTAAGAATAGTGATTACTTCCAGAATGTGGAAAAGCCTTGGGATTGGATGGAAAACAAAGATGTTGAATGATTATGTCAATACTTGACCGAGGAGACATTTTTCTTTCAGTGGAGGTAGACAAATGGAACTTTGGCATAATATAAATACCATGATGCATAATTTATCACAGTATGCTCATAGCAAATATATATCACAAATACATACTTTTTTCTTGGAAAGCATTTCTTCAAGGGAAATAAGGACCATGACTTCAAGGAACTTAGATCTTTTGAACAGGAAAAGACATTTGCACAGACTGTTGCCACAGAGTGCTCACGAGACCAGAGAAGTCCAGCCACCACTCAGTGTTGGTTTGGTGCTAGAGCTGGGCTTTTTCGCCCTGAGCGTCACTTCAAAGGAGAGAAGCAGGAAGTGCTGCAGTTAGTGTGTGAATGAAATGTTGAGAAGGTATGTAGAAACACATCCAGTGGAACACAGGAACATTTCTTGAAGGAGATGACGTTTATTAAAACTTAATCATGAAGGATGAATAAAATTTTTAGATAGTTTGTAAAAAGCAAATTTGTGGCCTGAGAATAGCTCCATCGTTAACAGCACTGGCTGCTCTAACAGAAGGCCCGAGTTCAGTTTCCAGCACCCACACGGCACCTCACAACTGTTGGAACTCCAGAGGATCTAGTACCCAGTTCTAGCCTCCATGAGTAGCCAGCAGTCAGTCCATGTACGGACATACATGCAGGCAAACACTCATTCACATACAGTAAATCCTTAAAGAGGTACTATTTAAAGAGCAACTGGAGAACAAAGCTATCCACTGTGTCAGGCTAGGTCATGACTGAAGACTGGCAAAGAAGCCGGTTCACAGCAAGATGCACTCGGTGTTGGAATTGTTGGAACGATGGGCTGGGAATAGGTTCTGGGGGTGCTTTCCCATCAGGCCAAGGCGCTCTGTCCTTAAGCTGCAGCGCTGGGCAGAGCTCATATTTCTCTTTGAAAAATTCAATTCATTCTTAGGAAATATTTATCTGGTGGCAGTTTAAAGACTAGGTTGGGATGAATGGAGCTAGAGAGACGTAAACCCGCAAGCCAGAGATGATGACAAGTAAGAGCAATAGAGATGGCAAGAAAGGAGTGCTATGCGAGTGACAGGGAGAGTGACAGGCAGGAGAGTCTGAAGCGACTTCGTCTTACCACATCTTACTCTTTCATGTGGCCGTTCTTCACTGCCTCCTCCATCTTTTCCGGTGCTGTGTCCTTGGTCCACGTAAGTGCCACAGACTGGTTAAGGGAAGGAGGCAGCAACTGCAATTGTCCTGTATCGGTAAACGCCCACTTGGGAAGGATGAGAAGCATTTGACTGTTGCACACACACACACACACCCAAACACACACCACACACAGGGGGTGGGGACGTAAACACCATGCACACAGAAAGGAAAAATCGGGGAACTTCTTAAACATTTCAGTAAGAATGATCAGAAATGTTTCAGAATTCTGCTGTGCCTTAGGAAGTTGACTTCGCCGAACAGGCTTAGTGCCTGTTCCTCACTGCTAATCTCCGAGGCTCCTCTCGTGAGGCTAACATCATTGCGAACAGAGAAATGACTCCTCACATAGCACAGTTGGGAAGGTTCATGTGGGCCTTTGGTGGCCGCTATTTTCTGTTGTTAGCTCGTTTTAGTAAGAGTGGCTTTCCCAGCATGCCACGAGGCACACGCCTTTTATCTCAGCACTCAGGAGGCAGAGGCAGGTGGATCTCTGAGTTCAACACCAGCTTGCTCTGCACAGCAAGTTCCACACAGAGAAACCTCGTCAAAACTAATAAATAAATAAATATATTTTTTAAAGTGCCTTTCCCTACCCCCATCCTCAGAGTCAGATACCGAAAAAAATACTTTTTGTTAATTAAAAGGGTGTATGTGGTTGGATTGTACCAGTATACAGTCAGATTTCCCAACAAAGAGAACTTAAATTATGGAAGGAATAAAACAATTCTTTCTCTAATACCCTGGTAGTCATTAGTATTATAACCAAAGGACTCCAACTTATCTTGATTTGCTCTGAGAAGCAACACTTTGCCCAAAGGTGTTTATTTTTTAATGCTTTCTTGGGTGTTTGGGTGGTTTATGATTACATGCCTGCCAGTTTCCTTTGTCGTAGTGCTAGAGCCCCTTGCTCATCCTCTGGCCGCTTCATACAACGTCTGATAATCGCTTTGTGCGTGGGAGTCAGTACCTTACAGGTGAGGATACTTACTCATCACCATGATCCATCCGTGCGGCATTTAGCTGTGCACCACTTTAGGGACGTCCTGCTGGATAGTTCCTGTGCTTTTTCCAAGACTCCTCCTAAGCACGTGGGGGTGTTTGGGAAGTTTAGGTTCATCCTTTTAGGAAGACTTTTGACAGTTTTCTGAAGCACTGCAGACCCCTGCTATATCTGCCTTCTGCTTAGAAAAAAAAAAAGTCCCATAAAACCTGTCTAGTACTTTGTGTCTCGTTTGCTCAGAATGTGAGCAATGCTGGGGATGGGATAAATGCTTTTCGTTAACGAGAGATTTGGGCAGCCTCCATCATGATCTTCTCAAGTTGGTCCGATGAGAACAGTTGTGATAATGCGAGCCGTCAGCCGACGCGCTCAGTGTTTGCTCATTGGCAGGCCCTGCATTCATTCGCTCCTGACAGCCAGCTTCTCTGTTTACCTCAGCTAAGAGGGCGATATCATCTGGCAGCGTGTCCCTCACTGTATTTATTACATATTGTCCTATCCTTCTCCATCTTTTCTCTTTGTAACAGCACAGACGTACATCGACAGGAATTCCCGTGGCTTCTGGTCTTCATAATGGTCCTGCTTTCCACTCATTGTCCCCTTGATCCTTCTTCTTTCCATCCTGTTTCTCTTTCATTCTTTGCTCATGTCCCCATTGGGCTTCATGTTCCCTTTTTCTTGACTTATCTTTTATTGATAATGCTTTAGCTTATTTTTTCCCTTCAAATGGGCCTTCCCCGCTAGCCCTATTAAAGTACAGGTTATACAAAAGTGAGATTTACTTATTTCTGTTTTATTTTGTGAGCCAGTATGTCTTTTCCTCTCATTGGTACCTTTTTCTCAGAAGCAATGTTGATTTTCATTTGGACCTTTGCACTCCTTGTCTTTGATTTTGAAGTTAGAAGCCTCACGTCTGTAAAATCACTTATGTTTACTATAATTATAAACCCTAATTATTCCTGTGAGTACATTCTGTTTTGTCTAGATGTGGAAGAAAAATCAAGTGTGTGTGTGTGTGTGTGAAACAAAGCTAGAGGGAAAGCGAGGATCATTCAAAACGTTCTTGTTAAAAATAACTAAGTGAATTTATCTCAAGACATGGAAAACTTCACTCTTTTCTCTGTGACATTGAATAGTCAGTGGCTGGTTCACGTAGGAAATTCAGACTTCTTATTGGAGGCATCACTAAGAGTAATTATCCAGGAGAGAACAAAGGAAAGATAGGAAGTTACAATGGTCAGACCACAGGTAGCACATTCAGGCTTGTAGCTAGGAAATGTAAATACCTGTTAAAATTTTTTACATGCCTCTAGCATGGAACAGTGACCGTTGGCTGGACCATCCAGCTCAAGTCTATACAACAAGAGGGCAGAGGGCAGCAGGCCCCTCATCACCAGGGACCGCCTGGTGTTTTAATTACCCATAGGTCACTAGAATGAAACAGAAACAATGTGACTCTTTTATGACAGTATGCCTCTCTATCTATAAACTTTTTGTAAATACCTTTTATTGTCATTATGTTTTTGAATGCTAGGTGTTAAATCGGGACCTCACACATGCTAGGCAAGTGTTCTGCTGATGAGCACCACCCAAGTTCCTGGGGAAATGTCTGTTTCCTTCTTCCGTTCCCTTTTATGTCCTGTGACCCTGATGGCCAGCACTCTCTGTAACAAATAGCCACCTCATTCCAGGAAGTTCCTCACCTGCCTCTTCATTTGTCAGGCTAATGATGAATGACTGGGAAATCCATCCCGGCATCTCTGCCAGCTCTACCCCACAAAATGCCTTCACTTGATTATTTAGAGAGAGCTCTGTAATGGGTAGAAAAGCAATGTGGGCTTGGGTTTTAAAATAACTCATTTAAATTCAGTTCGAAGGGAAATGGCATAGCTTAACTCAATATGGAAGGAGGATGCTGGGAGTTCGTGTGCATTAAGTTACCCCACAGTGTAGCCACATTTGGCAAGTTCCGCTGGCTTGGCACAAGCCCTGTAATTTTATACAGGGACGTAGTTTGGGTTTTGAGTGACTTATGTTAGTCTGTCCCATGACTGCTGACCAGGCACTAGTTTGGGTTTAAAAAAAAAAAAAAGTGTGGAGCTGAATGCCCCTATGTGGTACTGCATGTCCAAGGAGGGGCCCACAGCTGCCCAGCGTTTTAGTGGGTGAGACTCCAGGAGACAGAGAGATGGTTAGAAACTTGGCCTCAAGTGGCTGTAGTGGCAGAAATGTCCGTATAGTTTTCAACTTACTTTTTCCAGAAGCCCAGAGGTCCCTATACCGATTCTACATTTCAATAACACAAGACTTCGGGTGTTGGAGTCTTTTGCAACCTGCCAGAGTTGAGCTGTTAATGGTTTTTCTCGGGGAACTTAGCGTAATGCGCCCTTCTGTAACTGATGGACTGTTGTACCAGTTGCTGCCATTGACTGTGCTTCCTGTGTGCAAGACTCATTCTCAGGTCTCCTTTTATCTTCTCAATTAATCCTCACAATACCTCTGGTTTGTAGTTTTCTGCTCAATCCCGGCCTTTTATTTCTGGGCCTTTCTTATTCAAAATGAATTGGCCAGTGGTGTATAAATGCAGGCACGTGAGCAATCTAGCACACTTCTGCCCACATGAAAAGCCCTATTCCCTCACGATTTTAAATGTGATGCGGTGAAAGGCAGAAGGGTTTGTCGGAGGGGAGATGGGAGGGAAGTGGGCTGGGAGGAAGGATGGGCCCGTGGGTGAATGGCCACAGACACAGAGAAGCTCACATGTGTCAGGCATCCTTTTTTCTTTCTTCCTTTAGCCACTCATTCTGTGGCTGATTGATGTTTCCTGCCCTCTCCGGGAGAGACTATCTTTCTCTTTGTGGCACTAATTTAGGAATGGTGGCCGACTGCAGTTAAGCAGTGGGAGAGTGGAGGATTCAGAAGCTCTCTGTTTCACTCCATGCCTCCCAGCTGGCATTCCTAATCCGCAGCAATCCTGCACGTGGACAACCAGAGCGTGTGGAGGCCGAGCCCCTCCCAGGGTCACTGAAGAGCAGTGGGCTCCTGTGTCTCCAAATTGATCTGACAGATTAGAATGTCTCCCCACATTATCGCAACTTGTCTTATTGACAGAGCTGCTCACAAGGAAATATGGCCAATAGTAGGAAAATCACCTTTGGCCGAGGCAGGCTAAAATTTGTCAAAATCGGAGAGAAATGTAGGATGTTTTCTCAGTCTTGCTGGGCCTACTCGGAGAATGAAATAAAGCAGAATGGTGGAAGGGATCATTTTCTCTCCTTCTGGGCAATCATTGGGCTTTCAGTAAAGGAATAAGCCTCCGTTGCAGATGGTCCCAGCCCCTGACCTTACCTGGCTGGGTCCTGTCCCAGGACTCCTGCAGAATTGAGTTTTCTCAGTTGCTGTGTGACAGTGCGTGAGCAGCCACCTTAGGAAAGTGTTGAGTTCTCAGTCTTGTGCTTGTGGAGGTCCTGGCTGCACCTCCTTGTGGCCTGGAGAAATCTGAACGTGACACATTTCACAGTGTTAGCGACAGAGAAATGACGGGTGTTCCTCTCTCAGACAGTGCGGTTCAGTTTTAGGGGACCTGGTTGGTCCAGGGAACAGTGGGCCAATGTCTTGGATTTCGGGCCAACCCCTTCCCGAGGAGCGTGCTGAGGACAAGCAGGGACCTGACACCCCCAAGGCTGCCCCTGCTCACCTCTTCAGGTTGCTGCTGCACGTGCTCAGTCATCGTGACCTTCCTCTTCCCAACAAGACGCAGTTCAGGGACTCGTGTGTCCTTTTTAACCAAGGGGCCGTATGGGGGCACTTCACTTCCGTGCTGGAGCAGAACCTATGTCCCCGTTCCTTCTACTTTTTATTGTCATTGCTGTTGTTTTCAGATGTCATGACCTTGAAGGTTGGAAAGTCAAGGCTGTCTGGGTATTCTATTTATAGCAGGGCTTGTTGCTCATGATTCCAGCTTCTGAGCTTCTCCAGCCTGCCCCAGCCGCTCTGATGACCTGGATCAAGTCTTCTGGGTACAAGTGCAGTGGGCACGGGAATTCATACCTGTGGGTAGCTCAGAATCTTGCCTGCATAGCTTGCTGAATGAGTATTTATTATAGGAAGGAAGAGAAAATAAAATAAGAGGGAGGAAGGAGAAAGTGCAATGAAAATTTGTTTTACTCACCGAGGCCTGAGCCTAAGGCCTCATACTTCTAAGCAAGCGTTCTACCATTGAATCACACCCCCAGTTCCTTCTGTTCCTTTTTTTCAGGGTCTTGCTAATCACCAAGATGGGCCTCAGACTTGCCTTGTGACCTAAACTGTCTTCAGAATCACTATTCTCCCATTGCAGACTCCCAAGAAACTGAGTCTATAAGTCTACGTGACTGCCCTTAGGCAGCCGTGGCTTTGATTAAATGTGCTCAGCACACATTCACTCAAAGAGCATTTTGTGAGCACTCAGTTTGGTGTACCAAATGCTGGGGTAGATGTGTGGCCGAGTACTATGACCCGTAAGCCAAGAGGTCACCCTCTTCCAGGTGGGCAGATCTGAGGACCTCTCCCAAGAAGGGACCTGGTCAATACCCAAAGTATCAGTGCTAGTTCAGGGAAGAAGAGAGAGAGCTGCCGTGTTTAGAGGGACCTGCCAGCTCTTCAGGGACAGAAGCTATGAAGAGGAGAAAAATCCAGGGACCGGATGAGAAAGCAGTGTGCTTGGAGGGATGGGCAGGTGCTCCTCCGTATTCAGCAGCCATGGCCTTGTGTTGTGTGTTTCCGAGGCCTGGGTTTGTATGTCTTTTAAGCCCTTATTGGTGATTGGTTCTCACTCTCCCTGGTCAAGAATGTTGGTCTTCTGTGAGCATGGCTAGAGCAGGAAGGGAAGGGCAGTTATAAGCATCCTCTAAGGCTCAACCTGTGGGTCGTGACCCCTGTGAGGGGTCACCTAAGACCATTGGAAAACACAGATATTTACATTACGATTCATAACAGTAGTAAAATGACAGTTATGAATAATATAATTTTATGGTTGGGGGTCACCACAACATGAAGGCCTACATGAAGGGTCGCAGCATGAAAGCCACTGCTCTAAAGAAAGGGCTGTGGTTGGGAAGAAGATGGAGCTGTGATTTATTTTCCTCTCTTATTCTATTCTAAAAAATAATAGAATACGCTTTGAGAGACCACAAAGATGACTGGCCTCAGAGCCGCATTTCTCCCAGTGTCTCCACCACACAGTTGGGTCTTGCAGAGCAGTTCAGGGCAGCGTCCAACCACAGCAGGTCCGGCCCGCTGAGGTGTCTCTTGTTCGCCACCATGGCCTGAGACATTCTTGAATGCAGGTTCAGAGAACACCTTCCTGTTCGGCCCAGACTCACTCACGCATCGCTCGCCGTGATATGAACGGTGTGCGTCTGTGTGTCACGCCTCAACGTGTCAGACGTGGCCAGTCTGAGGAACCCCTGCTGTCGGAAGTCCACTGCAGAGGGTTCCCGCCTTCCTTTCTGCGTCCTGAGAGCAGTCTCAGCCTACATCGGGATTAATCTTCCATTTAGGAATCGCGTTAGGCCGTTGGTTAGTGCTCAGTCTTAACTTCCCTGTGGAACATTTTTCTGTAGTTTTCTCCATTAGCTTGATGGAAAAACACAGATGGTTTGAGCCACACTCTGCTGTCTTCAATCCAGCCTCAGTCGGGTGATGTAAACCACCTAGCACACTTCATTTGGGAACTCAGAACTAGAACTAAGATCAATTATGTAGCAGAGCACAGACCCTGCCTCGGGCTGGATTTCCACACCCCTTATACGAAAGAAAATACGAAACTAGATTATCATGGACGGGAACTTTTTGTTGTTGTTGTTTCTTTTTTGGAAATTGAAGCTAAAGCAAAGAATTTTAAAGTGTGCTCCTTGGGAGGAAGCTGAATTTATTGTGTTAGGCCTTTGGATAGGCACGCATCCCAATGAAACGTGTAATACAAGGCCCCACGGCAGAGCTGTAGACGATGTCTTACGATAAATTATTTAAGAGTGCCACAGCAGCTGTGAGCCTGGGGATGGGGATGAGGGAGGAAGAGTGCATGATGGAAATGGCAACCCAGCGCTCCTGGCTTTTACACGTGTTTTTTTTTTTTTTTTTTTTTTTATAGACATCGCTAGTGAGTGCTTTCCCATTAGATAGCTTTAACGAGATGGGATGCCAGGTAATAGCACCCAAGAAAGAACCATGCAGGAGCGCGGGGCATCATTCCTGGTTTGCTCTCTGTCATCCACGGCGGTTGTGCGACGTGGTGAGGAATTCTACGGTGAGGAGCGCCCTTGGGAAATGAGAATGTGGGCAGCTTTCACCAAGCCAGTGAGGCGTGCAGAGGGGCTTCATGAGCCTGCGCGTGGCATTGTGGCCGTGGGGGCGGGGGAGGCAGAGCACCAAGCACAGTCTTACGGATGTTGGCCTTGGTGTTGCTGTCAGCCTCGGCCGTGCTTTGTTGCCCTTGCATCGCTCAGCATCGCGTACTTAGCGGCAGCCAGGGCTTGAAGTGTGACAGACAGATTGCTGTTGCCGAGTCAGTGGGATGCGCACCTGTCCGAGTAGATTGCCACACAGGTGAGATAATGAAGCCATCTCGAGATTATTTTATGTTCTACTCGGCTTGTATTAGTAAGGTCATTTCAAAGCTGTTGAACAAAATTCCTAATATGTAAGGATTTTCCTATTTAGTAAGGGATATATGAGTAATTTAAACTGCTTTAAATTAATTTTTTCAGCCCCTCCCCCCTCACGGCTAACATGGATTTTTGTTGCATTAGGTCTCAGGTGGCATCTTGCAGGCATGGATTTAATGCTCAATATTTTTGCAATTTTATTTTCCTTAAGAAACTAGATGGGCCTAGAGCAGATATACCTATTACTCCACAAGTCAGAAGGCAGAGGCAGGAGACCAGCCTGGGCTGTCTATTGAGACTTTGACTTTAAAAATAAAAGGAAAAGGAAAACAGCTAGGTTGTATTTCATAATTTTCATGTCCCTTTCATAAACCACGAGATAACAGAGAGGTTTTAGTGGCTCAATACAAGCACATTCACAGGAACACACTAGAAGTTTTGCTTAGCAGTAGAATTATCTGGGCCAAAGAGATGGCTCAGTGAGCAAAGGTGCTTGCAGCCAAGCCTGTCCTCCTGCATTCAGTCCCGGAGACCCAGATGTTGGAGGCGGAGAACCAACTCTTGACAACAGACATAGGCATGCGTTAGAATACTCAAATGTGCACACATACATACACTATACATGTAAAAAGTTTTTAAAAGTAGAATTAGTATTCTCCTTTTAACATTTTTAACGTTTTCAGAAGCTTTGGAAGGATTTCCGGCAGATAAAAGATGTGCAGACATCCCGGGTCAAATTTATAGAAATTGTCATTTTTTTTTTTTATATCACTTGTCTTCCAGGATCCTTGCTTTCTGTGTTGAAACTTTTAAATGTTTAATTGGCAACTAATGATTGCATATGTTGGTGGAGTACACTGTGATCCTTTGCTACAAATATCCGTTATAGAATGATTAAATCAAGCTAATTAGACAAACCCACCGACACTCCATGAAGGCGTCCCTATACCTACCTAATAAAGGGGCAATGGTTGTTTTAGTTATTACTTCTTAAACATCAGTGTCGAAAAGGTTGCCTTAAATACTCTTCTCTTGGACACAATCTAGAAACGTGCCAGCCTCCAGTTTGTGATTCCTCATTTGAGAAATGTTATCTTTTTCCCTCTAGGCGACCTTTCTGGGCAGCCCGGCTAAACACTCGTGTCGTGGGAATGACACACCCCTGGGGCTCACAAAAGATGATCTTTTAAAACCAGATGTGTATTCAGTAAAATGTCATATGCAGCCTGAGAAAAATATGGCTCGATTAACGTGCCTACTGTGCTTTTAAAGTTAGAGAAACACTAGCTGTAAGAGTGGGGTAAAGGTGCACAGCTACTTTGTCTGAAAATGTGTGCATTTTGCTTTTCTAACCTGTCAGTTCTTCCTAGCTCCATTTTTTTTTAAAACTCGGAGAACGGAATAAACCTATGTGCCATAAGCTCTTTCGAAGGTTCACCTTCAGTGCCGCTACTGCATGTCCAAGTCCTGCGTGCCAAACCTGCTTCTCAGGCATTAAGAAGAGATGCCATAAAGCAATGCAGATGCCCTTCGAGGGACCACTTCACGCCTCCATCGAGAGACGGAGTCTCCGCCTACTGAATGTTTGAGATGTTGTTGTTATTTGAAGAGCACAGCTGCCATTACTTGGGGTGGGCTGTGCAGCCCTTCACAACTGGACACGTGCTGGGAAGTGACTGGTCCTCGTAGGGTTACTCTGCTCTGGTCCAAGCGAACATTGTCTTGCAGGCGCTCAGCTTTGCTGTGCCAAGGTGATAGCACAGTGATGATTCTGCCCGGCCCCCGTCGGAAATCCTGCGCTTCATTTGCTGTCACGGTAGAAAACATAGAGTTCTAAAAGATCAATCAATCGAGGAACAGTGTGGAATTTGAACAGATAACATATGAAATAAGTGAATGCCTCTGTGGTATCCAGGTTGTGTTCTGGCATTGACTGATGTCGTGTCCGTCCTACAGGGGGCACGGATTTCACCTCAGGACATGTGTGTGAGGGTATAAACCTAGACTGTGCACCCCAGGACGCAAAAACCTGGTTGCAGTTTATTTTCAAATTTCACTTTGATGGTTTTTATAAAATGTAGGGTTTTATAAGATGCATTTTGGTGACCAAACTCGTGCCTGCTCACTAGGCTTTTTGGCATCTAACGAAGGGCACCATGATAGAGACCCTCAGTTCTTTTAAAGGAAAAAAAAATAGGAAACTTAAGCATAGCTTCATATTCAATAGCAATAAATTATACATTCTAGTTTCTCGTCATAGAAAATGTTTTAAAGTAATACCCATACTTGATTTTTAAAGGGACTCTTTAGCTTAGTAACTTCCATTTTTATTCAAATAACCATCTTGATACACATTCCTACATGTTCCTCTAGCATGAAATAGCCACTCATTAATATTTTACCATGTGAGATTTAAGAAAACTGTTTATGCATAGCTAATGCTCTTTAAATGTGTAAAATTTATTCTCTGACATTACTTTCATTCTTTCACTCCTTAATAGAAAGAGGAGTTACTTTCAAATTATGGGCTGAGCACACGGGGACTTATTTTTCTCTACCTATTCTTTCAACAACAACAACAAAAAAAAATAGGAGCTGCCATCTAGCCATGGTGACTGGTGTGACCTGTGTTAAAATATATATATATATATATATATATATATATATATATATATATATATTTCTAATCAGCCTCTTCTTAATCATTGTGGTGCTGGATGGACTCAGCATTCCATTGTTATCGTCATCATGCTCTTCATCATCATTTTGTGTGCATGTGTTAGGTGGGTGGGCTGGTGAGTAGTATTATCTGCGGTGCATTTAGAGGGTCAGAGGACAACTTCTGGGAGGGCGCTCTCTTTCCACTCTATGTGTCTTTCAGGAATTGCTCTCCTCTTCTACTGTGGGTTTGCGGGATCAAATTCAGGTCATCAGGCTTGTAACTATCTCACTGGCCCTGGACTCAGAATTTTATTTTTTTTTAATAAAAGCGGGAGTTGACAGATAACTTAATTTTTTATTCACAAGAAGAATGGTACAGAACTCTCACAATAACACCAAGAAGGAACCTGACTGGAATTTGTTAAGCAATATTTAAAAATGCCTTGCGTCTATATAGTATGTCACAGAGCTCAGTTTGACAGATAGATAACCATGAAAAACAGAAAGAAAGAAAGAAAGAAAGAAAGAAAGAAAGAAGGAAGGAAGGAAGGAAGGAAGGAAGGAAGGAAGGAAGGAAGGAAGGAAGGAAGGAAGGAAGGAAAAGAGTAAAAGGGGAAAGGGTAAGAGAAGCTCACAAAGAGGAAAGAAACTCACTCGTGAACTCATTCATCAGATACTATTTTGTGCCCAGAACATTTCCTCTTTCCTTTGTAGCGGTGGGGATGGGAGTCAGGAAGAGGTGAGCCCTCTGCTGCTGCCTGGTCAGCACTCTCCTACCAGGCAGCACCATAGTCAGCTTTCTATCACTGGACCATTCTCTTGCTATTAAGCATCAGACAAGTCCTTGCTCTCATTTGATAAATAAGGTTGTATCGTCATTCTTTGGTCTAGAAGAAAAGAGACTGGAACAAAAGATAAGTTAGACTGGAGTTGAAGCAGAGATGCCAGCAGGGTCACACAGATGGAGAGGATGAGATGACTTATACCCACTCTTGTCCTTGGACCAGGATCTCCCTCTTCTCCATACCCAAAGAGTGCCTATGATTCATTTCTGGCATTTTCCCTGACCCTATTCATGGCGTCCTGGGAATGCTGAGGACCACATCTATGACGTAACCATCTGTATGAGTATGTCTAACAGTGGCTTCTGTACACCAGGCATTGTGGTAGGCATGAGAATACAAGAATGGGGCACTGCCCTCCCTCCTGCCTGGGTCTGCACACCACCAAGTAAATGATGTCAGGAGCTCCCTGTGTTGGAAATGAGCAAACATGATTGTGTTTCTCCACAATGTCATAATTTATTAGATAACAAATTCACAAGCCATTGCAGTATCATTGACAACAATTTGCCAAATTATTCGCTTTCCTTGAATAGCCTCAATTACTAATATTAACTTTCAGATCACACACTACACGTCACATAGTAAATATGTATGTGATATCTATGGCTATAAAAAATATGTCTGTAGGCTATAGAATGACTTAAGAGGCCTGAGAAGGCAGAGCTGGTTTTCTGATAGAAATAAAAAGCTGACTCAGTGGATGTGAGGTAACCCAGGTCTATCAGATTCGTAGGGTGCTGCTTGCTATCTAGTTGCAGTGAGATTCGGGGACCAGGTGAAGTGAAAGGTGGACCTGGATCCAGATGGACGGACGGACGGAAGTTCCGCCTGGCTAACAGGGAGAGGGCAATTTGAGTAGGCCACGTCAACAGTAGGAAGTAAGCTAAACTGAAGCCCCTGGGATGGTCAGGTCCCATGAGCCATACACAGGGCGGTCAGGTTACAGAGTGTTGACCTAGCGTCACAGTCCCAGTGCTAGGACCAACTCATGAGGTGGTCCAAGTGAGAGAGTTGTGCCCTTTCCTTGTCCGGTATGTCTGGTAAGTTCTTGGGCCTGGTTTTTGTGGAATGTTTTTAAATATCCTCATGTACTCCAATACTCTCACTTTACCTCGATAAATTAGTAGGGTAATACCCTTTGTGCTCTCAGGAATAAGACACTTATTACTGCGGGTCATGCTGGTATTGGCATTCATGTGTCCACCCAGGACAGAACTGCTCGCCATCCTCAAGATGAAGATTCAAAAGCTGCGTATAAAATGGTGTCTCGGGGCAAGGCACTATCTGAAAAACACTGTTTTGAACACTCTGAGCAACTTAGGGCAGGCAACCAGTGGGCAACTTAGGACGGGGGTACCAATGGGCAGGGTGGGGCAGGGTACCAATGGGCAGGGTGGGGCAGGGTACCAATGGGCAGGGTGGGGCAGGGTACCAATGGGCAATAGTTCAGTGTGATAAATGCTGCTCAAGGCATGAGAACTGTTACATGAGGAAATGTGTCTCAGAGAAAGACACCAAGCTGGTATTTCTGTGTTCGATTTTTATCCTTACAGAATCCATCAGAATAAGAATACTTTGGAAAGGCCTTTAGTTTGCTTCAAATTTCAGAAAAAAAATTATTTCATTGGAACGTTAGCAAATGTGATTTGCTCTGTCTGACTTTTTGTTGGTGGATTCCTTTCCCTGCTGTTCTGAATATACTATAAAATATGTTTTACAATTTACAATCTGTAATCGCATCCCTCAGTCCATAGCTATTTAATAATGTTTAAAATTTCAAGAAATAACCACAGAATATCTAGCCTTGTGCTTTTGTCACCCACTATACGTTTGGGCCTTCACTCTGCGGCTTAATACAAAACAGATGCCTGTAAAGCAATTTAACCAGAATTTGTTTAAAATATGTCTGTGCACCAGTTTACTTTCTGATTTGAAGCTGTGGTTTTATCAGACTTTTAGGGAAACAGAAAAGGAGAGAAAGAAAAAAAGCCAGATAGTGACACATTGCTTAGCTTTCATGGAAGAGCCTTTTGGAGCAGTGAAGGCGCCTCGAAGGACTGAGTACCTTTTCGTACTCTCCGTTCCCTCCTGTAAATCTCAGAGAGAAGTTTGCCATCTCAGCCTTTTCTGTACGGAAACTCTCTAAGAGGTCGGCATTCATTTGTAGTCATGGTCTGTCTCAAACACGGTTTTGTCTCCTCCCTTTCAATGGGCTTTCTGCATTTCACCCTAAATTTATGTTTCTGGCCCTACCTGTTCCCCAAACTCTTATTTGTTCATTTAGTCAGGGCTTGGAGGTAGCCCTGGGCCATTTGGAATTCACCATAATGAAACAAAGCCGGGTCCCCACCCCACACTGTGTGCCAAACTTGTTCCTTCTGCATTCTGCCTTTCCTTCATAAATAACAGCCACGATCAGCCACTTACAGACCAAATCCTAACTTTCTCCGTGACTCCATTCCCCAGCGCCCCGGTGAAGTCTGTGGCAGAGTTGCCAGCCCCTCCCACTTCTGTTACCAGCGTCCAAGCCGTTGCCTGGGTTATGAAGTGACCCCTGACCTGTGCGCTACGTATGCCCGCTTACCTTTGTTTGAACAGCTTGGTGGGTGCATTACAGTCAGAGCGATCATTCACAAACTTAAATCAGACTCGTTTACACCTTGACTTTGAGTCACACTTAAAATAAAACTCCCAGCGTAGCTGTAAAGTCCTGGGTGGACCTACCTACCTCTCTGCTCCCATCTTAACTGCTTTCTTGGCCTACACCAGCATTCTTGCTGTGTCCAGGCCTCTGCACTTTTTGTTTATCTTATGCTGGTGACGTTCACCTTTGTGTGTAGGGAATAAACAGTGAGGAAAGAAAGCTACATCAAGATTAACGTACAAAGGAAGCCAGGTGGCAAAGAAAGACTGGAAGCCCTTTCTTATCTGGGCTTCACGCAAGGAACTGAGCATGCTCGGGAAAAGTCCTGCTGTACAAATGTCGGTTATGAAAATGTGCTGTAAAGGGTCACTTGCCCCATATCCCCAGAGCCTTGGGCTTTTCTCTCAGTATGCAGAAGTGCATTTTCTTTCCTAATAAACTGTCTCTACTTCTCTTTCTAACCTTTGTTCCGGAGCTTAGAGCCTGGAATCAAGGCCGTCCTAACTCAGATGGGTAGATGGGGAGCCAACCAGGCCCAGGTTCACTCCCCTCCGTCCACATGCCGCCTCATTCTAGTTCTTTACCTCTTTTTCTCGTGTTCATGCCATTAAAACACAGCTCTCACCTCAAAGGGAATATGAGATAGTTTATTCTGGAGCCAAATCTGAGCAGGCATGGCATGGAGCCACAGATTTAAATTACCCCAAATTCCATGTCCCAATGTTGAAGCAGTTTCATGAGGTTTTTATACTAACAGAACAGAGTAATAAATCAAGGAAGGAATTTTAAAGCTCCATTGGTGGAAACATTAGAGAAAAGGTCACAGCAGTGTGGAGAAGTCTCAACTGTCTGCCTCAGCTGCTGTCTGATAGTGTTCTCAGCCCTTTGATTGGTGGAGATTGGGGCTTTGTTAGGCTAATCCATTCCGGAGGTTTTACCTGTATATCAGGTTGTTACGGCTGACCAAGGTAGATCAGGAATGCCTCAGACATAGCCCAAGAGGTGTCTTAACTACACTCTGGACCTGCAGCGTTCCACCTTCTCTGAGGTTCTAGTTCGTCAGTCAACCTGCGTTTGCAGATGCAGCTTCCTTCCCAGAATTCTTCACATTCACTTGCTTTATTTTCTCTCCT
This sequence comes from Meriones unguiculatus, assembly GCF_030254825.1. Classification (NCBI taxonomy): domain Eukaryota; kingdom Metazoa; phylum Chordata; class Mammalia; order Rodentia; family Muridae; genus Meriones; species Meriones unguiculatus. Next base: position 98,473,034 of record NC_083359.1, on the reverse strand, counting down.
TTAGCAATTCTCAAGTGATAAGTGCTCGGTCTCGGGGAGTTCTTCTTTTAAAAAATGTCTGTCACTGTGTAGAGCTTAGGTTCTGTGAGAGCAGGGACCTTGGTTTTCCTTCTCATTGTCTGGGTATTGTCTTGTGCCAGGGTCTAGAGCGCTGACTTCAGCCCAGGGCTCTCCACATACTCTCTGGCCTCTGACACATTACTTTACCTCCTGCACAAACAAGGTTTTAAAGTTCCTTGTGTATAGCGATTATGTTTTTTTTCTTTCTCTCCTTATCTGCCCAAAGGGCACAGCAACAGGCCATAGGCCCGGTAAGGGGTTCTGTGTGTCCAGTAAGTGCTGTGGCTCCACAAAGCAGCTTCCTGTCCCCTCCTGGTCTGTGGCAGCTTGGATCACAAACTCCCTCAGGGTGCACTTCACTTTGCAGGAATAAAAACAAACATGCTGCTGTATCCTCAGATAAAGGGGCCTTTGGACCAGGCAGACAATCTGAAAAACATCCATGTCACCGGAGCTGAGTTTTTAATGAGTAGCTTATTTGTATTTTGAATTTTGAGCATTTCATGGAGTTGTAGAATGTGGTGGGTTGGGGGAGGTGAGACTGCAGTCAGTGGTTTCTGTGCTTCTTGAAGCCAAGTGTGTTTTCCAGGATTGGGAAGTAAGCCTTAGAAAACTTATTTTCAAGTCACTAGCATCCATGCTTGGGGAGACCCTTCCAAGCGGCCCCCCAAAATCTCAGGCCTTTGTCCTCTCACCCATGAGACTTCTCAGGTGGACATCTAACAGTGCCCCTTCTTCTTTCCACAGGTGATCTGCAATTCCTTCACCATCTGCAATGCGGAAATGCAGGAGGTCGGCGTTGGCCTGTACCCCAGGTATGGCAGACATCCCAAGCCAACTAACTCCCACCAGCTCCCCAGCCTTTCAGGGGTCATTAGAAAGGCTTTTGTGGCAGCTAGCTCAATAGCCAAGCTCAAAACTCAGCGCTAACTTACGAGAGGCTATAAAAATGTTCAGTCTTGTCACCCACGTTATATACTATGGTATGAAGACAAGGCAGACTTCATACCTAATCACTCATTCTTAGGCAGTCTTTGGGGTAGGTTGCGGCTTACGGGCACTTGCCCTTACAAATCTCCCTTGAGTTTTGTCCTCCGCCTCCTGTCCTGAAACACCCAGTTATCCTGCGAGACTTGAGACATGGTGCCAACAGGCCAACTTTGACTTTGGTTCCCAGCATGCTTTCCACTCACTTCTAGAAGAGGCTCAAGAGCCTTTAGGAATGGCCTGCTGCTTTGTTCCTTAGCCATCACTACAGCAGCCTTTATCCCTGAGCTGTTAGATGGCGAATAGCCCAGTGCTAGGCCCACCCTGATGTCCATTCCATCTTTATGCTCCTAGGGTTCAAGCGTAGACAGTGTGTCTTTTCCCATCTGAGACTCAGCCTCCTCTCTTAGAACCCTTGCACGTCACTGGTCGTAGGTCAGGTTTATTCACGGCACACGTATGGGAAAGCAGTAGTGTACAGGGTTTCAGAACATGGGCTCTGAGCCCGGGCTACCTGCTTCCAGTTTGGGCATGAGTTAAGCTGCGGGTCCGTGGATAAGCCATTTCATTCTTCAGCATCGGTCTCTTCACCTGTAAGCAGTCCTCCCACGGTTGTTGTGGTGGCTGCCTGCGGCCACCCTGCCCCAGTACTCAGCAAGTACTGCCCACACAGGCCATGCTCATTGTTGTCAGTTCATGGTGACAGTGTAAAGTCATTGCCTTTCCCACGTGAAACATCCAGGTAAAGAAAGTGACCAGGCTCCTTCCCAGAATGCATCAGGACTCACTAAGAGCATGTGCCCCTGATTCTCCTTCACAGCCCTCCCCTGCCAGAGCTCAGCAGTGAGACCCTCTGCGGGCCAGTGGCCCCTCAGGTGACTGCTGTGACTGTTGCCGTACCCTGTGAGCTCAGAGATGATCTCTTTACAAGTGACCATGTCAGTACACCCTTCATTTGGGTTACCTTATCAGATGGTATCTAACATGACCCACCCCCCATAAGGACTAAAAAATGATTTCATTATCAAACCTCCCTAATTAGCCAGTATTATGAGAAGCATTCGACTTCATATGAAGCAGAGTAGGGACCTGCTTATGAATGCTCCAAGAACCCATTCCTCACTCCATCTCTTTCAAACCCATCCCAGCCCCTGCTACCTAACTTATCTTTTGACCGTTGTGTCTGTTTGATGTAGCTGTGTAACTCCGAGCATTGATGAGCCCCCTCTTTTTTTGTTCTTTCCTTCAGTATGTCTCTGCTGAATCACAGCTGTGACCCCAACTGCTCGATCGTGTTCAACGGGCCCCACCTCTTATTGCGTGCAGTGCGAGAAATTGAGGCAGGAGAAGAGGTAAGGAGACCCATGCCCCCCGACTGCTTGTTCTCCCTTAGCATGGCCCCCTCCTACAACCAGCTACAACTGACTCCTTGCTGTCCTGCCAGCAAGAAGACACCTGAAACGGTTACAAGCCAAACTGTAGGCAAATCCGTGTATCGTTTTTTGGGTCTTGGTCACTGGGTTTCTTCATGATGGTAGTCCCGTGACATGTGTTTGAAAGATGTTCTTTTGTGACACAGGCTGTGTGTCTTACGGGTATGCATGGGAGTCATTAAATCTCATTGGCAGCAACAGCTCTGCTACCTGTCACATCGCAGCAAACAGCCATCCTTCCATCGGCAGAGAGGCAACCGCGCTTGTTAGTAGCATCCTCGGGGCTCATCCCCGAAGCCATTTTGAAGATAGTTTAAATTCTGTTAGAAAGCAGACGTGATTTACTCTTGTAGGCCTTGGCCACTGGGCTCTTGTAAACCCATCAGTTTTTCTGGGTGATGGTTTCAGCATAGATTCAAGGGTCAAACACAATTTGCAAATGTGGATTTGTGTAGATGGCCAGGCCAGCCTCCTAGGTGAGGGACCATTACTGAGGCCTGAGCTCTCACAGGCAAGTACAGAGAGGCCATTCCAGGGTTTCTGGGCCACACAGAGTCTGCCTGGAATTTGCACAGTTACTACCCATGCCAAGCTCTGGTTATAGTCGTGTTTTCCAGAACTCTGTTTCCCCCTGCCTTCCAATTTGCTAAAGTGGATATTTACTGCAAGGAAAATGGAGGCCCATAAGCTTTTATGGCATTTATGTAGCACTCTTCCAATAAAACTTAAACTTAAGACACCATATTTTATAGAGACAAGGATTTGGCCTTGACAAGACTCCCTTCAAACTTATTTTCAGCCAAGTTACACTGCCTCTTACACAGCATCTTTTGCTGACTTTCCAGTCGTCAGGACCAGTGTGCACTGGGATATTTGCTGATGCTATGGAGAATTTGGATTTATTTCTCTGGGGTCATGTGGCTTCAAAGTGAGATAGAAAGGGAACTTCTTCTACGTTCAGCACTCTTGTGCACTTGTCACTTTTGTGCCACTGAGAATTGATTTAAACAACTTAGAAAAAGGACTTACTTATTTAACTCCATGTTTTGGAGGGTTCAGTCCATTGCAAGTTGGTCCCATGTTTCTGAGCCTGTAGCAAGATAGTATATTGCCACCACAGCTGCATGTAACAAGGGTTGTTTGTCTCAAGGTCATGAGAGCTAGTTCACGTCATGGTAGACAGAGTGGAGCTATAATGAGGGGACCAGAGCCCTGTCATTCCCAGTGACCTTCATCCTCAACCGGGCTACACCTCCCTTGGGTGTGCCTCTTCCCGGTAGTCTGTTCAAGTTTTGAAGACATCAACTGATTACCCTCATGTCAGAGCTGTGCTGAACTGCTTGGCCCTGGAAACTCCCTCATAGATAAACAGCAGAGGTGTGCTTCCGTCATCCCCTAGTCAAGCTGACAGTTAAGGTGACTCACCGTAGGTCATTTAACGGCAACAGAGGCTGTTGACAGTGACGGTGTTTTGACCAAACAAGGGCTACGGTATCTCTCAGTGGCAGAGCCCCTGGCATGTACGGAGTTCCAGGCTCAGTTTCCAGTACTGGATGAACATCAGCAAACAAGAAAAAACACAAGAAAGGGGTGGGGTTTTCTGAGCAAGCTACCAGTTATTCTCCTCAGTTGTTTTTTAGGCAGTTTTAAAAAAAGAAGCAAAAGCAAACATCTGTTTTTAGCGTTTGTTCCACTCTTTTCTGTCCTCTGTCTCTGGGGCAACACATAAGTGATTCTTCTTGTCCAGGGGAAATGGTCCGCTCAGTACTGGGCCCTAAAGGCTGAGGTGCTTCCCCTCTGTGATGCCGACCAGGACTCTTTTCAACTCCTAGGCCTCTGTTGCATCCTCCTGCCAGAAAACAAAACTGCCCGTGCTTCCACTGTGCACATCTTGTGAACTGCCTTTCCTGTGCGTGGCCGGCCAGCCTTCTGCCTGGTACCATTTCTGGTAGTCTCCATATCATGTACCCTCCAAGGCCTTCTCATCTGTAAAGCTTTTCTCATTTCCCAGAGGGAAGGGCTTTTCCTCTGAACTGTTCTTCCTTTTGGTTTTCTGAGACAGGGCTTCTCTGTGTAACAGCACCAACTGTCCAGGAACTCACTCTGTAGACCAGGCTGGCCTCTATCTCAGAGACCCACCTGCCTCTGCCTCTGAGTTGGGATTAAAAGCATGCACCATCACCACCCAGCTTGAACTGTTCCTCTTAGTGGTTGATAATGTACATTTGGCAATCATACTACCTCTGGGTGACTTTTCTATTTAGCAGCTACCTCACAGGGACAGGCCGTTGGGCCTTGCGTCTTTTTCTGTCTCCCCATACTTTGCTTCACACCTGGGAAGTGTCCGGAGCGCTGTTGAACTGATTCTGTTGGTTGAGCTGACTGAGACCAGCAGCATATCTCTGCAGGGCATTGGGTAGAATAGCTCATCGTTCCCTGGGGCTGTGGATCTTCAAGGAGAAGTGTGTCTGTAGGCCCTGCCCAGTTAATGCCACGTGGCTATGACCAACCAAATTATGTCCCAAACTTTTAGAGCTGAGGCCATGGAACAAAGGCTTGCAGGAGTTGAGAAGACATTTTTAGGTCATGGCTAAGAGGGCTAATTCCTATTTATTGTCAGATGTGAGCTCTAGTTAAGAATCAATTTAAAGTTTGGCTATTCAGTAGCATCAAGTTTGCATTTTGGCTTTGATGCTCGCTAGGTGCCCCTGTTTTGATGTGGCCACATGGGATATAAGTACTAGAATATAAGCCCAAGAGGAAAGACTAGAAGGTTCCAGAAAGAGAAGACTTTTAAGTGGTGAGTGTGTGTGTGTGTACATTGTTGTTGGTTGTTTATTGTTTTCTGTTTTTGTAGCTCTAGGGATCAAACACAGGGCCTGTGCTTGCTGGGAGGCCCTCTATCATTGAGCTACACCATGGCCCTGTTTATGTATATTGAATGAGGCTCCCGAAAGGTAAAACAAGAGGTAGAGTGGTGCTATGGAGCCATTTTTCAGCCACCAGACATCTTTACGTACGCCACGTGGCTCCAGGAAGAACCATGAAAGTTATTCCACCATGAGTCTGAGATGGAACATTGTAGCCTGCCCATAAGGAGAGCTGGGGAAGATTAAAAACCCTCACGGAAACAGACCTTGGCTTGGAAGTCCCCTACCTTGTGTTTCTCTCCACGTGAAACCATCCTCTGGGCCGTCTTTGGACCCTTGCCCTTCCAAGTAGCTCCGTTTGCAGCACTTTGCAATGTAAGGATGTCGGGAGTCTTGAAAGTTGAGTCTTTTATTTTGGTTCTGGCAGTTTAAGAGTCTCATCCAGCTAGTTCCAATGGAGAAATATTTGTGATTTGGCCTCACATGCCCCTGCTCACATGTCTTGACTTGTGTGCTGGATTGCTGAAGGCTACCCTTCAGACATGCTTAGGCTACGAAACACATGAGAGCCTCAGGTCTCACAGAACATGGACCAGCGCAGCCAGCCAGCCAGCCTCGGCACATTCCTGTGAAGCCCTGGCTAAAAGAACTTGGAGCTCTTGTAACCAACACATTGTTTCAGCATCCTTTGGGGTCTCATCCCTTAGGATTCCAATTTGCATGACTATCCCTAATGTCAATTTTTGTTTTAAGTGTTTGGGGATTGGGGCCGTCTGATTCTTCATTCAGTAATCACGGTTTGCTTGCACATGTAACAAATTCACAGAGGGCTTGCTAGGTGGCGGGAGCTGGGTGGCCATTCCAGAAGCTCTGAGGAATACGTGTATCAGAATGGCCTTCTCGTGCGGAGGAGGGAGACACAGAGCAGAAGGCAGTATCAGAACATGTGAAGCGTGGTGGCAGCATGAGTGTGCCCAGGGCTTCACAGACACTCAGAACAGAGCACCCGAGGCAGATCAAGGTGCCAGGGTCAGGGGACAATTAAGGAAGACATATAGAGAAGTGGCCTCTGTATCTGAAAGGATCTATAGAGAGAAAGTCAGGCAGCCCAGGAAACATTGCTCTAGGCAAGAAGCCAGAGGCAGCGTGGAAAGTTCAGCGAGTAGAATTGTTTCACATCAGTCTATTTCAACCAGCAATGGAGGATATATAGAGCCTGGGCCAGTGTCTAGGGCTTCTTTTTCCAGAATGCTGTTCACCAAAGGATTTCCTAAGTGTCTGATATGTGGGAGGCTACCAGTAACTGCTTGCAGAAGGGTGAGGACCAGGCAATGGGCCATCCTTGAAGCTGAGGAGAAGGATGGGAGAGCAAGTGTAAGAGAAGGAGGGTCAGGCTGTCCCTCTAGGCAAGAGTTGACAGTGACAGTCTGAAGTCAGGAGGAGACCAGTCGGTGGCCCAGAAGAGAGGATGTGAATAATACAATATTTAGAAACCAAAATTAATAGAATTTGTGTAACAAAGAAAAGGGAAAGAAGTGACATTCAGGTTTGACTTTTAAAAGAAGCAAATTTTTTTTTGGTCTTTTTTTTCTTTTTCTTTTTTTAGTTCAGAGCCATTATTGGGAAAATGTGTAACTGTGACAGTATACTGCAGAAGGGAAAACAAGATTTGGTTTCATTCTGTGCTTTGTTGTTGTTGGAAAAGATGGTTTCAGGTAAAAAAGATTTTCTCTGCCTTGCGATTTGAACAGAGGCACCATAATCAAGTCCCAGAAACCTCTATGATACTCCTGTAAAGCTGGGAATGATTTATGCATTTTTTCTGTAAGAGTTACACTTAAATGGCAGAGCAATGGTCAGAGCATTAATATTTTAATGCGATTTTGTTCTCTGCCATTAAAGCATCAGTTGATCAATGGCCAAGTTTTGTATGTATGCGCCCACTAAATGAGCCTACATGTAATGAGCACTGACTCCATTTAAACTTGTGAATCTATGAGCCTTTAATAAAGGTTTTTATCTCTGGCTGATAAAATGATCGAACTAGCTGTGTGCTTGGTAAAATTTCAAGCTGGCTGTGTACTTCTGGGATGTGTTTTCCACTGAGCCCCTCATTTGATATGGGATAGTTTGCAAGTGCCTCTCTGTGAGAAAAGGGGCATTTTAAGCCCATCGTGAAGGATGAGGGTGAGCAAAGGGCACTGAGGTAGGCAGCAGGGCACAGAATCACAGTGGTGTCATGCACGTCAGAGACAGAGCTATACAGTCAAGACGGTGTTTGAGGCACAGGAAAAGACATTGAGGCTGGGAGGTAGGAAAAAAGCCTTGTGTGGCTCCATCCATAGACAGGGAGACGTTATCTGAAGTCTTCATGTAGAGGAACGATGCGATCAGCTGTGAGTGTTAGGAAGTCATCTCTTTCTCTTTCTCTCTCTGTTTGTCTCTGTCTCTTTCTCTGAGCAGTTTAGAAGGTAAAAGGTAGCAGTAGCCATCGGGAGGAGGCTAGTTAGAAAGCCATTGCTGAGGTCAGGGCTGGAGGCACTTACAGGCTACTGAGAAAGACTGTGAGGCTCTGTTTATTGGGGATAAGTGATGTAACTAGACTCCTGTTGTCCATTCACTGCCTGGCATGACCACTCATGAGTTTTAGCCCTTATTATGCAGTTTTGGAACTAGACACCATGGATTTGGTGGCTTCACAGCAGCTAGCAATTACTCAAGAACTTCTGCCATCAGCCTGACCTGATAGTGGGGGCTAGCAGTTCGTGGTCTTTGGGCTAGGGTGAGAAACAGGGGCCTGGAATGAATTCTGGAGGGAGCATCGTCACCAGCTAGTTTACCTCTTCACCTGTGTAAGGAGCCAGGACCAGAGAGCCCGAGGGTACAGGGTGAGTGAACACTCCCAAACCTCGCAGTAAAGATGTTCCAGAATACATGCCTAGAAACTGGTTGCTTGCGCCCTGAAGCATGGTGTCCTTGAAGTCACTCGAACTGGCCTCGTACCGCAGCCCTTCGCCTTTGAGGTGACCCAGCCTTCAGATCAAAGTGCAAGAGGAAGATGGAGGAAATGAGAAAGTGATCAGGGTCTTGACCGAAGGAGCCCAGTTGCCACCACTGCTTGGCATGCTTGTACTCTGTACCGTGATGGGGGCTGTATCAGCTCCTTCTGGTGTCTGGTTCCACCACCACCCTGAGAAGGGTGCCCCTGCCAGGAGAAGGGGCATCAGTCAGTCTTGAATCAGGTTGAACGCAAATCCCAATCCGGTTTTCACTGTTGCTACTGCAGGAGTGCCACACTCACAGAAGATGTTCAGAAGGTCTGTGCCCCTGGGGCAGTTCTCTTGTGGAAGGCCACACCCCTAGCTTCCTAACACACAGAGACCCTGTCATGAGCCAGGGAGTCAGCTTGGGTCTTCTACTCTGTCATCCTGGTGACCGTGAGGGTCTGACGGAAGTGGCTGGCCAGACTTCGTCCTCCTCATGGAGCTTTAAGGAGGCCGCCTTGGAGTCATTTTCTGTCAGAGGCCTTCCTTGCCCTACCTTGACTTCAAGCAAGTAAAATCATGTTTAGTAGACACGTGATGCCTTGTTTTCAGTATAGGATAAACCACATGGCGTGTTTGCTCTAGGGAGTTTTGTCAACCCTCTCAGCAGATAATCCTGCCTTCCTTCTCCTTACAGTGTTCCCTTCCCCCCACCACTCACACCCCCATAATTACTTTCTGCATTTGAAAGCAGATAAGTCATTTATACAGTACATTACAAGCTGATATACATTACAGGACTAAAAGGAACCGGACAAGGCGAGGGAGGAGCCTGGGTGTGGTGGGAACCAGCCATCATTTTAAATAGGCAGTCAGTTAGGCCTCCTTGGGAACAGGGGATTTGACTGAAACTGAAGAGGACCAGGGAGGCCACCTTGGTGGATCTGGGAGAGCTCAGGCCAGAAGTGGGAATATGAAGGGAAAGGGGGAAGGGAGCATCCAGGGAGGGAGTGGGGGCAGCTGTCCCCAGTGATGAAAGAACCATATTTTACTTGGGACATCACAGACTAATATTCATACCAAATTAGAAAAATGAAAATGTAAATGCAGTAGACAAAAACAAAACAATATTTTATCATTAGAAACACACACACACACACACACACACACACACACACACAGCTCTTACCAAAATAGTAAACATGTTTCTGAACAGGAACTTTGTGTTTCCCTTCCTATTTCATCATCGACTAGAGCCTACACCACCCGGGGGCCACACACGTAGGTTGAGCTGTAAGATCTTGACTCTCCTTGGACAAAAGGGGGCGCTGTTGCAGTATTTCAAACTGAAGAAAGCCTGTCTGACGTCTGTCGTGGTGAAGGCTGGAAGGTAGAATGCAGAGAGATTGCTTCCAGGGAGAGAAGCAGGGAACCCATCCTGACAAGGGGGTGAGACGGGTTGGGATGTAACACTGGGGAAGATTGAAAGTGGTTGGTTCTGGATGCATTTTTAATGTAGATCCAGCAGAGCTTCCAGGTAGATTTGGATGGTAGAGTCAAGGGTTTAGTTTGAACAACATGAAATAGGAGTATTTCTCACCCTCCCCTACTAAGGATGCTCTGTGGGGAGTGGACAAGAGTTCTGTACTGCTGTCATGAGTTCGGTTTTTGTGTGTTGGGGATTCCGTCAAGTGGAAATGTGTTTATGTCCATGCCATGTTAGCTGAAGACCAGAGACCCAAAGCGGATTCCTGGACATCTTTGGAGCTTTAGTCTGCCCTTTCACCTTGACTTTCCCCCTTCTGAAGCAGGCCTGAGTTACTGTGCTTCAAAGGACCAAGAAAATCCACCTCAGAAAGCCTTCCTGACGCTACACCCTCCCCTCTTTGAAAATCATTTCACTTAAAAAAAAAAAAACAAAACAAAAACTATGTAACATTAGGACTGTCTGGATCCTCTTTCTCTGTGGCCTAGTAAGGCCACCTCACCAGGAGAAAGTGATCAAAGAGCAGGCAATCTAGTTCATGCCAATGACTGCCCTGCTCCCCTTACGAGGGAACCCCCGTGGAGACTGAGCTGCTCATGGGTTACATCTGAGCAGGGAGTCTAGGTCTTCTCCATGCATGGTCCTTGGTTGATTCATCAGTCTCTGAAGGACCCCTGGGCCCAGAATTTTTGGCTCTGTTGGTCTCTTTGTGGAGCTCCTGTCTCCTCCAGTCTTTCTATCTCCCCCTTCTTTCATAAGATTCCCTGCACTCTGCCCAAAGTTTGGCTGAGTCTCAGCATCTGCTTCTCTATCAATGGACTAAGGTAGGGGCATAGGGAAGAAACAAAGAGGGAAGGTGAGTCCAGGAGAGAGCTACAGCCAAGATACAAAGTGAATAAATGGTAATAAATAATAATAATTTAAAAATTTTAAATAATTGAATTAAAATTAAATAATTAAAATTTTAAACAATAAACTATCCATTAAAAAAAAAACTATGTAACAAGTGACCAATAGGTCCCAATTTCAAAACTGTCAAATATAGATGACCCTCAATTCCAGGAGACAGCTATAAAATCAACCAATCTGTCTACATCATCTGTCAATCATTTGATGTCCAGAGTGAACTTCTCCAATTATCATGGAATTTATAACCAAAGCTTGATGATACCAAATATGAAATAACTCCTGATATTTTACTATTTAATGAAAGGGGGAAAAACAAAGATAACATACATACAAAGTGTGTCAAGGTTATAAACATAGTTCTTTAAGTGTGTAATACCTGTGTGCTTACACTGAGGCAGGAAAAAAAATGCATTTTAATCATTTGGGTAGGAGCTGTAGGGGGCGCCTTCCCTCCTGCACCTGTTGGTGTCTGACTCCAAGAATTAGCTGTGATAACGATAGAAGAAAATGAGCACACCAGCCACATAAGCCTTTCCCTTTCGGTCCCCACAGCTCACCATCTGCTACCTGGACATGCTGATGACCAGTGAGGAACGCCGGAAGCAGCTGAGGGACCAGTACTGCTTTGAATGTGACTGCATCCGATGCCAAACGCAGGACAAGGTAGGTGGCGTGAAAGCAGATTGACATGTTCCGTGGTGGTGTCTGAAAGGCCTTTTGGGGAGCTCCGCTGTTGGTCTGAAGTGCATTCGTAAGTAGAGCAGAGCTGCACTCTTTATTTCCTGGGACCTTTGTCTCCTGCAAAGACGAGATTTAAGATCTATGGAGCTTAGAGTATCATGGGAATATAGGTGTTGATGACATGACATTAAACATGTAATTAAAAGGATATGACAGGCCAGAGGGCCATTAGAGCCTACATTAAGAGGCCTGAATTGTTATGATTGATAACAGTTACTGCTCAGCAATAAACACACCAAGTAGTATTTTGTCTTTAGTTCCTCTGAGTTCATTCCATAGGGCTCTCTTCTGCAGCACTCTGTCAGATGGAGCTCACTTATCTCACAGTTCTTACTCTCCGAGGAAGGAAGAAGAGCCAAAAGAAATGCCGTAAAGATAATGAACTGCTCTCCAATTACTCATATACATCCTCATTTTGAACCTGTTTACTTTAGTTTGCACACAATCCAGTTATCTGATGGAATCTCACTTCAGTCGATGTACAGTGTTAGATGTCTTTTATTATCATTATCTCATTTAATGCCAATATTTATAAATAAATTGGGAAGCCAAACTCAGACATGTTCAGGGTACGCTTCTAGGATGATCTAGAGAAAAAACTGACAGAACCAGGTCTCCCATTCAAATTTGTTAGCTCAACCAAGTTATTTTTGCCCTATCCTGGGGCCACCTGTGGTTTCTCTCATCACTAACAGTGGGGAGAGATGATTGCTCTTACTTCTAGAGAATGGGTCATGAGCCCATCTGAATACTAGAAAAAGCAGATATTGGTTTTGTGTAGTAGGAATCTCTTGTGTCTGTATGGAAGCATCACATGTCAATAATAAATCTGATGGCAGGCAGAAAAGATTGTAGGATAGAGCCAGGAACAGGAGGGTCAGCCAGCAAGATGTGAGGAGGATGAACAGATGGTACCTGAGCCAAGGTAACCAGCCACATGGCAAAATGTAGATTAGTAAAATGGGTTGTTTTAAGTTATGAGCTAGTCAGAGCCTGGCTATACGGCCTAGGTATTTGTAAAATTATTTTGAGTCTCATGAGTCTTTATTCTGGGAGCTTGGGGATGGGAGGGCTCTCCCCCCTCCCCACCCAGTGGCAACAATGTTGCATTAAGAGGAACTTTAAGAACTGCAGTGGTGTCACATGCCACTAATCCAAGAGTCCATGGTGGCATACACCTTTAATCCCAGAACTCAGGAGGCAGAGGCAGGTGGCTCTCTGTGAGTTCAAGAACAGCGTGGTCTACAAAGTGTGTTCTAAGTCAGCCAGGGCTACACAGCGACATCCCTTTCTCAAAGAAAAGAAAGAACGAAGAATTAAATAGGAAAAGTTGGTAGATCAAGATTCGATCTACTCTGGTGTTGCGCCAGAAGTCACAGGGGCCCCCCTCGCGCCACCCCACCTCTTGCAGACTATGATCTGGGGTAGAACCCAGCTGGTTTCCCTACAGCCCTTAGTTGGAAGGTTTAATTCATCTATATTTCTCAAGGATGGGCCTTTGAAATCTTCTTGAGTAGGGCCAGCAAGATGACTCAGGGTAAAGATACCTGCTGCCAAGCCCAACAATTTGAGTTTTATCCTCAAGATTGACGTGGTAGGAGAGAACAAACACAAGCTGTCCTCTGACCTTTATTGTGTGTACCCCTCCACACACAATAAACGAATGAATACAGTTTAAAAATATTTCTAAATAAAAGGAATTCTTGAATGAATGAATGTGTTGCACTTAAGATCAGAGTACTTCTAACAGACCTCAATATCAAAAGCAGTATCGTCTATCCTTATTTGTGGCCAGATAGTTTCCTAACCATGATAGTCATAATAAAGCAAGGGTGAACACAAACTGATCTTAAGTGCAACACATTCATTCATTCAAGAATTCCTGGAAGGCCCAGTGTCTTGCTCTCTGCCTGTACCTTGCACATCAGATGTGACCTCTTATCTACTGCTCCAATGGCATGCCTTCCTGCCACCATGTGCTCCACCATGACGCTCTGACTAACCCTCTGACACTGTAATCAAGCACCCAACTAAATGCCCCCTTTTATAAATTGCCTTGGTCATGGTGTTTCATCCCAGCAATGGAACAGTAACTAAGACAGCTCCCAACTCATTTCTACTCCTTCTGTAGAACTTCTCACTCCCTAGCATATGGTTTTTGTCCTCATGTTCCCAAGATGGCTGCTGTCCCCTGTACCTATTCGTTGTGTTCAAGCTCCAGACAGGGAAGAGAAGGGGTTGTAGAGGCCAGGAGGCAAGGTGGGCCCACTTACGGATGTGGACTTACATTTCATTGTTAAGAGATGTGTCATGTGGCCACCTGTAGCTTTCAAAGAGGCTGGAGCATTATATCTCAGCTTTTCACTCTTGGAGAAGAGGAGTATGAATGGCTTTGGATAACCAATCCATAATATCTGCATCCTGTTCAGATAATTTTTCATCCTCTTATCCTGTTGAACTAAAAGTTTATTAGAGAAACTGTGTGTGTGTGTGTGTGTGTGTGTGTGTGTGTTGTCATATGTCACTTCACGGTGGGCTACATTCTGAGGAATATCATTAGATGATTTTGTCATCGAGTGTGTAAGAACACAATATCCTTACTGCGGTGAGCTCATTTTCATCAGTGTGCTCTAAAATCTCAAAGTACAGCATAAGACACCAGTAACATCCTACTAACATCATCACTTATTGACCATCTTACATTATACTTGGCTTCATACTGGTAACATGCTGTGCCATAGTCCTACCATGTCCATGGCATCACTATGCAACAGGGCCTTTTTAGCTCCATCATAATATCATGGAGCTCATAGTCCTGTGCCAGTTGATTAGAACCAGCTCTCAAAATTCTACAAGTTTACAAATACCACGATCTGCAGTAGGCCAGCTGGAGACCTGGCAGAGCCACAGCCATGAATTCCAGACCAGAAGTTTATAGGCTCAAGACCAAGAGTCAGTATGTCAGTCTGAAGCCAAGGTTAGGAATGGTTGATGTCCTGGTTAAAGCCGTAAGTGGAGAGCGCTTCCCTCTTGGCTGAGGGAAAGCCAGCCTCGTTATCATACGCAGGCCTCCCACTGCTTGGATGAGGTCCACTCACAGCAGGGAGAGAACCCCCCTTTACCCAGTCCACGGATGAAATGTTGGTTATCCTGTGGCCTGTCAAGCCGACTAACAAACATCACCTGTCTTGAATACCCTGTTAGACATAGGCCACGGAGTGGAATCCAAAAGGTACATGCTTGTGCTGTGCCATTATAGTCCATTCTGTATGGGACAAATTGAGTGGTCATGGGAGAGCTATTTCCCCTCTCTGGGGTCCTTCTGTTTCTATTATGAGGGACATGGACTACGTGGCCTTAAGGCCTCTTCCAGCTCTATTGTTCCATGTTTCTATGAAATGTTTCCATGTAGAGGTAGGGAGGGTATGTGCTTATAGAGATGCATAAACCTGGTTATTTTTTCAAATTCCTATTTGCCTGAGAACTTTGTTCTGCGTAGTGATACACATGCCCTTTCTCAAGTCTCCACAGTGTTAATTTGCTGAGGGGGAAAACATATCTACAGGCAAATTCTACTTAGCACATTCCCCAAAGGTTAGAAATTCAAAATCCCAGCACAGTCAAACTTAATTGTGTGTCAGTCCTTGATGGCGTGTTTTTCTTGGAACCTGGGAAGCCCATTGTCTCAGCTCTCTGCATCAGGCAGCATTTAGCTGGTACGTACGTCTGCAAGCTGCTGGAGTTTGGTGGTTTCCTGTTTCAGGAAGGCAGAAGCCCTCCCTACTGCCGGCAAGTACAGTATCCACGTGTAGAATTGCCTCTTTAATCAGCATCAGCTTAATATCTGGAAGAAATAAAACTGACCACCTAAGGGAGACTTTGAAATGCTTAGGGATCTCTTATGTCTTTGCCCAGGTCAGAGTCCAAGACAACACAAGCAGAACAGGCCAAATGGAATTGATGGTTTTCTTTCTTTTTTTTATTTTAATTTTTTTCACAATTTATTCATTATATAACCCAATTGAAGCCCCCTCCCTCAATTCCTCCCCATCCCATCCTTTTCCCATCTTCCCCCCACCCCCGTCTCCTTCCCCTATTCCACTGAAGGGGGGAGTTCTCCTCCTCCACCATCTGCCCATAGTGTATCAGTCCTCAACAGGATTGCCTGAATCCTCTTCCTCTGTGGCCTGGTAAGGCCACATCACCAGGGGCAAGTGGATCAAGGAGCAGCAACCAAGTTCATGACAGAGACAGCCCCTACTCTCCTTACCAGGGAACCCACATGGAGACTGAGCTGCCAATCGGCTACATCTGAGGTGGGGGTCTAGGTCCTCTCCATGCATGGTCCTTGGTTGGTGCATCAGTCTCTGCACGACCCCCTGGGCTTAGATTTTTAGGCTTTGTTGGTCTCCTTCTGGGACTCCTGTCCCCTCCATGTTCTCCTATCACTCTCCTTCTTCCATAAGACTCCTGTGCTCTACCTCCCCCCCCCCAATATGGAATGCTTAACGAATTTGTGTGTCATCCTTGTGTAGGAGCCAAGATAATCTTCCCTGTATCGTTCCAATTTTAGTATATGTGCTGCTGAAGCAAGCACAGGATTGATGGTTTTTATACGTTTGTGATGGGTACATAGCATGCTCCCCTAGGTGACACGCTTTGAATGGATGAAGAAAACAATCTGTGTTTTCTTGTCCTGTCACTTTTTCTTTCCTGCAGCCAACTGCATTTAATTCTTCTATTAAAACACTACAGCTCGGGGCTGTGGAGATTGCTCAGGGGGGTAAGAGAGCTTGCCAGGTAAGCATAAGGCTCCGAGTTTGAATCCCCCACACCCACAAAAATGCTAGGCACAGCCATGAATGCCTATAACCCCAGAGTTGAGGGCAGAGACAGCGATCTTGCTGGACAGCCAGTCCAGCTGCACAGCAAGCCTCAAGTTCAGTGAGCAACTTTGTGTCAAGGGGATAAGGCAGAATGCAACAGAGGCAGGCACCCAGTGTCATACCCCGGCTTTCTGTGTGCATAGGTAGGCATGTGCACCTGTGTACACATTTGTATACACCACATACACACAAACCACACAAACACATACTGCACACATACCCAGTACACATACACACACCACATACACAAACACACACACCACACTCACACACACATGCACCACACAGACCACATATACATGGACATACCACACATACAAACACACCACGCACATATTCCACACACACAAATATAACTTATTAAAAGGAAAAGAAGCCGCCATGTCTATCAGTCTGTTCAAAGCTCTTATTCATAGCGGATTATGAAGTAACTCCTGCCCGTTCTGGCCCCGTCTTCTCACCCACACCACACCCTGTCTTGGAGTATGCTTTCTCACACACCCTGTTTCATTGTCTTTGCCTCGCTCCGGGTTAGTGCTCATTATAAACTTCCAGCGTGTAGCTTGGTATCTTGTGTTCTCCAATGTCATGCCCCCACGAGCTGGGCATTTACTTCCCTTCTTTCTTTTGCAAATACCAAGTTCCTTTCTCCACCCAAAACACTCTGTTCACATACATGTGTGTATACACTAAGCACGTGTTTACACACTTGAACACCTGTGTATGTCATGCAACAGGCATGCATTTTTATATTTATTTGAGAGATAAATGACACAAGACAAAAGATAAGACGGGCTAGTCCCCAGAACACAGGCCCAGTGATCTCTTTCATAATGGCCTAGATAAATCACAGATTCGCTCTGAACTTCCCAAAGCTAATAGCAGTTTCAGAATCCACAGAAGTCATAGGATTGAGCACACATGTGTCCCTCAGCCATGTCACAGTTGTCCTCACACTGAGGCAGAATTCTTGTCAGACTCCATGGCCACCGAAATACCTGGTTTTTATAACATTCCTCAACGCGACCGATTGACACAATTTAAAATTATATCTTAAAGAAAAAAGAAAAATAAGCAATGACTTCATTCTGAGAGGCATTTCTCTCATGGTTTATTCCATGGCAGAAGTACATTTTCATCTTCCTAGGACAGAACCAGTGCTGCAAACTCTCCAGGCCCTCCTTCCCAAGTGTTGTTTCTCACAGCTAAGGTCTTGCACTTAATGTTTGCCACGGAGATACTGTGTGCATTCTGAAAAGTCAAAGCTTTAGTTGCACAGCTGATAACGTTGGGGCCCTTCAGCAGTTTGCACCCAAGTCCCCCCTCCCCCAGCCATGTTGTGCTGAGGGTGTGTTTGTACCATGCTGGATGGTACAGCATTATTTCCTGACGGTGCCAGGCATCAGTGGCTGTGCCTCCTGACTGGGGCACTGGGGCCGGGGCCAGCAGGAAGAAGCTATGCTTGTTCAGGAGGGTAAGCAATGTTAGGTTAAAGGTGTATTCAAAGGGAAGCAGACGTTTCTGTCCGAGAATGTTGTTCTGGTAACGTGAGTCCACTTGACATGTGAACAATTTCTTAAAAGTCATTAGTAAACCAAGATGTTTTTTTTTTTCCTGTTGCCTTCCCCTATTTTGCTAAGTTAATCATGAGCAGAGCTGCCTTGTGGCAGGATTGTGAGGCCAAACAGTTTTGAACTGTTTTACATTTCAAGTTTTAACAATCTAAGCAGGATATGTTTCCTGTTTCTGATGTTTTTTATCACAGCCAAGGTATGTTATCTTCAGGAAGATTTGAAAGATTTAGCAGAGGAGAGAAGAATGTACACCTCCCCACACACATACCATGTGTGCGTGCGCGCGCGCGCGCGCGCGCGTGTGTGTGTGTGTGTGTGTGTGTGTGTGTGTGCTTGTGTGTATGTGTGTCCATTGGATGAGTTTCTTAGGAAGTGAAAAACCTACCTCTTCCTTCTCTAACCTTTTAATTACATTTTTATTTATTTGAGGGGCACACATGGGAGGGTGTGAGAGGATAGCTGAGGAAATCTTTTCTTTCATCACATGGGTTCAGGGGATCGAACTCAGATCCTCAGTCTTGGCAACACACACCTTTACCTACTAAAATATCTTGCTGGCCTTGCTTCTCTAAATAAGCAGAGGAACGGGCTTCTCAGGCATGGGTGTGGGGACATCTGGTGCCCGTGTTAACACCATGTTAACAAGGAAAGGGGTTCTTGACTTTGTGACACCGATGCCTGTCTGCTGGGCTGCTGCAAAGCAGCCTGTGACATCTAAGCAGGGACCGTGGGCCCTCACTTGCCTGGGAAGCCATTAGTGTGACCTTTGTCTTTGTTGCAGAATGTGCTGTCCCTGCATCACAGCGTTTGATGCCGTGATGTTTTTCTCTAAGTAGACCCTAAGTAGACTCTAAGTAGGAGTCTTCTTGTGGTTTGTCTAGGTCCCAGAGTCCACCCTGCGTTTAAGAAGAGAGTCACCCCACAATCCATGGTGATAGAAACGCCATCTTATAGCCTTCCAGTTTCTGCAAACACCTACTTGGCTTTTGCTCTGCTCCAAGGAGATCCAAACCCTAGCTTCTCTGGGCCACACATTAACAGGAACTGTCTTGACCATACCTTGTCTGATTCAGCAACCACTGCTGCTACTCTAGTTTTGGAGAGACCTCCACAATGCTTCCCCTTATGGTTATACTAACTGACGGTTCCGCCCAACTACGCAGGATGAATGTAAGTTTTCATTTCACGCAGGTGAATATTTGGGTTTGGCATTGCTGAGTATGGCAATCTATGTTTAACTCGAGCTTGCTAGATCGTTTTCCTGAGTGACAGCAGCATTTGATTCCCGCCAACGGTGACCAAGAATTCCCTTTGTGACTCATTCTTGTCAGCTCTTGATTTGCCAGTTTTTTTATTTTTTATTTTTGTCTTTATCTTCACTTGTCCTAGTAGATGTGTGATGACACTACATTGTGGCCTGAAGTTGTATTTAATTTGTAGTTATTAAAAACTAATGATTGTTCTTTCAAATGTATCATATCGTGAACACATGTTTATCTCATTTGAAGACCTGTTTGTTCAAATCTTTTGCCTGTTTGGAAAAAAACAGATGTTTTCTTGCTGGATTGTGAGCGTCTTTCGTTCTGTATACCAAATGCACATTATATAATTTGTTTTCCCTCACTTGTGCCTTGTCTTTTCAAGCCTGTTGGCAGTCTTTATGGAGTAGAAGTTTGGGTTTGGATGCAGTCTGCCCTGTCAGCATTCTCCCTGTGTAGATGAGGCTTTGATGTTCTGTGTAAGAAGTCTTTGCCTAATCCAAGAGAGCAAAGGGTTTTTTTTTTCCCTGTGTTTTCTCTTCAAAATCTGTACTTTGGGGCTTTATACTCCTGTCATTTATGTAGTACAAGGTTTTATTTCCTTTTGCACATCCTGCTGGTCTAGTAGTGTTTCCTGAGTCAACAAATTATGTGTTTTAACTCATTTTTAAATTCTGTTCCTTGCATGTGTATGATGTATGGGGTGTGCATTTCACGGCATACGGATGGAGGCTGGAAGACATCATTTAGGAGCTGATTGGCTCCTTCCATCTCATAATGAGTTTTAGAGATCAGTTCCTCCGGCTTACTCAGGAAAAGCTTTTACCCACCGAGTCACCTCATCATACCCTCAATATCTCTATTTGAAGCCCTAGGATAATGCAGAAAAGAGCGCAGAATTAGGCCAGAGAGATGCCGGAGGCATGGTGGCTCACTGGCAGAGAGGTAACAGTGGGTAGTGCTTACGAGCACTCTGGCTTTCAGTCCCGCTGCACGCCAGCCGCTTAGCCCTGGCACGCTTTCTTCTCTCTGTCCCCTCTCTCTTCTGTAGTAGGAGACCTGTCAATACTTGGCCAACCTGTTTTGCTTTCACTTAGATAATGTGTGTGTGGCTTGGGAGATGGAAAACCCTCAGTGGTGGTGGCTGATATCCTTCTAAAACGATCTGCTTGGAAGGTCCAAGAACTACAGCATCCCCGGTTCCTGTTATTTGCTCCTCAGAATCTGAATTGCTTGCCTAGGCTTTTTGGCAGCTTTCAAAATCTTCCTGTTTCAGTCTTTACTAATCTCTTCTTCCTTTCTGGAAATTTGCCGTGGGTGTAATTCCAGTGGTCCTGTGTTAGGCTGCGTGGACTCTTCATTCGTATTCTTCTTCTCATGTTCCCCTCCTGCCTGGCTCATTCTCCTGAGAAGCAATCTAGAGCTTGCTTCCCCAGGCCTTGACTATACATTGCTGCCGTCCGGCACTACCAGCTCTGCCCTGTCCTCCCTCCAGCTCCTGGCAGAGCTCCTACTAAGGAGCAGATTGCCTGAGGCTCCAAAAGGAATGGGTAGCTGTCATCTACACTTGGACTTTTCTCAGGTTTTCCTCCATCTGAGACCTATGCTTCTTTCAGGTTTTCTGTGTGAGGATTGCTTGCCTTAGCCAGGTGTGGTGAGAACACGCCCTTCATGAGGTGGAAGCAGGAGGAGCTGAAGTTCAAGGCTATCCTCAGTACATGCTGAGCTCAAGGCCAGCCTGGACCACATAGACCCCATCCTAAAATACAAAGGAAAAAAAGAAAAGAAAGAAGGGAGAAACCATTTTTCTTGCTTGGCACGTGCACATTTGGAGGGTTTTGCTCCAAACAAAACAGAACAAAACAGAAATCGTCGTGCATCATGGGACAAGCCTCCCTGCTTCTTATTCCTTATTTATTATAGTTCATACATTCTGTTGATCCTAAGACTGAAATAGACTGTGTATCATCATGTTGTTGTTGTTATTGTTGTTGTTGTTGTTGTTGTTCTTCTTCTTCTTCTTCTTCTTCTGCTGCTGCTGCTGCTAAAATGTTGAAAAGAATATGTGAATATGGTCATGTGTGAATATGGTCATGTGTGAATATGGTCATGTGTGAACATGGTCATGCATTGAGCCATGGCATATGTGTGGAGGTCAAAGGATTCCCTTGAATGCCAGTCCTCACCATCTGCATTGTATGAGGCCAGCTCTCTTGTTCTCTGCCAAGCCACATGGTCCTCAAGCTTCTCTGCATACTCCTGGGTCTGTTTAGGCCTGGCCATGACTCCAGGCGCTCTCTGCTTCATTTGTTTTCTTTTGCTTCCCAGGCACCTCAGCTCAGGTCCTCAGACTTCATGGGAAGCACTTTACTCAATGAGTTGTCTCCGCAGCTCCTGAAAACATAGATTTAGTGATCACAACAGCTGTAACATCTGAGTCACCAGGGAGCTCACTGTACAGCAGCAGGGGGCAGCAGGGGGCTCTAAAACCTGTAGGTGACCGCTCTGGTGACAATGAGTAAGACATCTCAGATTTCAGAGGTAAGAAGATGCATTCTACAAAGAAGGATAATGAAAGGGATTAGAAAGCTTATAATGTTTAGTGTGTTTCCTCCCTTACCTATGCACTGAACTCAGCAGTGAACTTGAACTCTGACCCTTTCCGTCTGCCATACTTGCCAATGCCCTTAAAGTACGTATAGCCAGCTTAGCGTCATAGAACTTTGTACTTCCCCCTGCACAGCCTTCCACTAGTGTCTCTCTGTTATAACATGGCCCAAGGCAAGGGAATGAATTGTCCTCACAGCTTGGGGCTTGCTGCTTACCTGACATAAGCAGCTTTGTGGAGGGAGACCTTGCCTCTTTTGGAGGATGGAGCTGGGGAAGGTGGCACTCACTACCGCTCAGGAGGATCCATAGTGCCTGAATCACACTTGTGGCTTACGAGGTGTGTGTGCCGTCTTCCCAGACCCCAGCCTGAAAGGTATCTCTGAGGCTTCACCTGATGACAGCATCTAGGACCCATCCTTCATTTTCTCTCCAAATCTGCTGGTGTGGTGGCCAGAGACGGTTTTGCTACACACTGATAGAACATACTGTTTACTTCGATTCGTAAGCGGAGAAGACAGGCTAAGTTGTAGCAGGATCAGTTCGATGGGAATAGCTGCGGGAGACAGGAGACATCGCGTTCGGAACTTTCACCGTAGGGAGAGGAGACGTGACTAGGGCCATGCGTAACTGAGTGAGTGGACAATCAGGTTCAGCCACTCCAGCCATCCCGCTAGCCGCAGAACTCCCCGGCAAGCAGGCTGCTGCACTTGGGTGTGGAGTCACAGGTGAAAGGTGAAGGAAGACTTCGGTCTGCAATGACTCTCAGAACGTCACTTCCAGACTGGCTTCGGGGAACTCTCCTTGCATGTCCGTGTCAGCAGTTGTCCTTAAGCACCAAAGATCACGTGATTGCATCTGGTTACCAGCTATGAATTTGGCAAATGGTGTGTTTCAAATACTCACTTCCCAGCTGCCTCCGAGGTTTCTGTACAGGTTGAGACATTCACCCATCACACTGAGAGCTGGCTGTCCAAACAGGTGTCCCTGCAGCTCTAACTCCCTTTAGTGAGGAGGCTACGTGACCTCCATGGCCTCTTTTCTGTTTTCTTTGCATTTTCATTGCCCATGCTTAGATCCCAAAGACTGTAATGACTGATAATGAAGCATTTTCTGTCTCTTGTTTAAAATGTAAATTGGGGAGTTGGAATTACTTCAAGCCAGTGAGCACACTTTCCTATCTGTATTGTTAGAACCGGAAAGCTACAGCTAAAGGCCCTTACAAACCTTAAATGGTTTTTCCAAACTTGTCCTTAGACTCCTCCAGGCAGTAAGTACCCTCATTCTTAACTTGGTGGCATCTTGTTCTTCTCAGAACTTAGTTAATCTAGGCATTTTCTCAATACCTTCTTAATGCTAATTTCTTAATTTATTGTGCCCTTTAATCTGGAACACATAAAATAGCAGCCAATTAATAAATTATGCTTCCGACAACTGAGATAAAAGCACATTAATTATTTCTGAACAATTATGCTGCGTTCGACACAGTAGAGGGCTCCGGAGTGTGACCGCTACGGAAGATGAGAATCGCCCAAATTTTATATCTTGTAACTTAAATCTTCTTTTCAAAGAAGCTTCATTTAGGAAGGTCAATTAAAATAATTGTACAAATGGCGAGTACTAATTTCCCTAATTTCATGGCATCGTCTTTGAGCTTCACTAAAGATCCAGCACCGTGTTCTCCACGAGCTTTATACTGTAGACTGTAAGGCGACTGACTCTCTGCTTTAAAAGAGTGAGAGAAAGCTGCTGTGGTCGGAGAAGCACCGTGGACAGTAGGAGTGAGGACAGATGAAGGAACCGGAACTGTCCGAGCTCACTAGGAGTCTTACCCAGGGGCTCGCTCCGTTTCCTGTCTTCCTGAGGCGTGAAAATGACTAAAACTGCACACAGCTTCATTTCGCCTTGTTTCTAAGGTTGGCTGCTGTTTCTTCTGTGGATGTCTTCTAAGAAAAGCCTCTCTTAACCATTTGTCCAGAATCCCCTCTCCCCAAAGTTTTCCTATTCCAAGCTTCACAATCTGTTGGTGTTGCTGGGTAAGTCTGGGAGACATGAGATGTTTTGGAGAGACAAACAAAACAAAACAAAACTTTATTGTATAAAATCGTTTGTTTCTTGTTTAGATCATTTGTTCTGGGGGTGGACATTTTCACCTTTATCTGCTGTTTTTTTATGACACCCAGTCAACAAGAACTTCCTGAACATCCCACTCTGCTCTTAAAGACCTACAAGAGGAGGTCTACCTAAATCCTCCTTAAAAGCAAGCTGCGGTTAGCAGGGAGGATCACTGCTGCAGGGTTGGGGCCACATTCTTAGAGTCAGGCCCACATACCTGCCTCAGTTTGCCTTCTGTGGCTGTGATGAACTCTGTGAGCATCAGCATCGTGGGAAGAAAAGGATATCTTACAGAAGCATCACTGAGGACGTGGGGCAAGAACCGGCTGGAGGCAGGAACCAGGAACCAAAACAGAGACAGTGAAGGAATGCTGCTTGCTGACTTGCTTTCAGTATGCTCATATTCCAAGCTCTTGTAGGACAACCCGTTAAGCTTTGAGCACTCAAAGGCTCTGTCAGACCAAAGTTCCAAACACTTCCACCGTGGCTGCCAGAGCAACACTGTCAGATCTGTCACAGCCGGCAAGAGCCTGTTCCCTGGTACCAAACTGCGTCAGTCAGGATTCTCAAGAGAAACAGGACCAATGGGACAGAGAAAATGTGTATGTACTAATAAGTAGAAAGTGACACAAATGACAGAGCACCCGGGATTTCAGACCTTGCTTTTGGGTGGGTTCATGCCTCCAGCAAGACGCTCAAGCGTATTAGAGTGATTGTGCCATCTCCATTGCCTACTTTAGGTGTTATCTCAGATTTCCCTCCACAAAGGAAATCCAGACTACAGCTTGGAAATTGTAGCTTGCCATAATGCCATTAGTTTGCTAACCAGTTACCAAGAGTATGTTCAACACAGGGCAGAAGGGCTTTTCATAAGAATGGCAAAACTCAAGGATTACTTATATCCCTGCTCTGCCTCAAACCTCGAAGATTGAGCAGACAGGTGAAGCGAGGAAAAGTCATCAACGTGTCCATTTAGGGCAATTACTGCTTATCAGTTTCAGCTTCTATAGTGTTCTCAACCACCACATCAAGGAATGCAGAAGCACCACCCACCCTCTCTAGAAAGGGTAGAAGCAGCCTGCCTGTGGAAGTCCCTTTATTAACTGAGCTCATGCCATAAGCTCATCCCAGTAATTTTCACCCGGGAAAATTGCTACTACTGCCATCCAGTCTTTCCATTAAGTATGCTGTGCTAGCGATGATGTATCGTTTAGATTTTTATTAATTTAAGTATTTTATGTCAACAGAAAGTAGAGCATTATCTAATGGTGCAGTGTGGTGTCTCACAAAACACATACATGTCATGGAAAAGTAATTAACCCCCTCGTTCTGCCGCAGAACAGATGTGTGACGGAATGGGAGATGGGACCCAGAGGTACTGTCAGGCATTTATTTATTTAGTTTTCAGTTGTTAGATGTTTGGCTTAGAGATCTCATTGAAAGTTCCTTAAATTACATTCTTTTTCATTCTCAGCACGCATACCCCAAATCTACTGTATCACCACCTGTTGGTCCTCCCTCCAAAGGCCCAACCCGAGGGTGAGGACAGGGAATGAGAGGCGCCAGAGTCACCACACGGACTCTGGGAGTCAGGTGATTGCAGTCTGAGGGCGAGCAGATGCAAACTCATTTATTCTGGAAGAGAGAGTGTGTTACATAGCTTTGGGCGGCCAATCAGGCTGCTCCACACCATCTCCGAGCCTGCTGTTGGTTGTTGGTCTCTGACAGACTCCCCAACATCAGGCCATGCACGCTCCGCCCGACTACTCCACAGTCACGGCAGCGGAAGTTCTCCCAGTCCCAGGCTGTGAGTCCTAATGGCCCTTTGCTGGGGACGCCCACGACCACCTATCATTAAAAATCGGTTTGGAGTCAGCCCTCCAAATTATCTGTTCAGCTTCGGTTTATTGTGGTCATGTCAAGCCATAGATGGACGGAGAGGCTGTTTGTGTAGAAGGAAGGGCTGATGACTGGGCAGTGGAGGATGTCTACAATGTGCAGGGCTTTGTTGGTGAAGACCTGGAGATGCCTTAGCAGCAGCTGTGTGAGGGCAGCAGGCTTGACCAACGTGAGTCCTGGAAGCCAGGATTTCCTGTGCAAATGCCAGGAAGAAGTTAAGTGAAACAACTCTAACTGATAGCAGGCCGTCTTTGCTTCTTGGTGTCCTCTGCCTACTCCAGTAAAAAGGTGCAATCTCCTGAGCATTTTCTCCAGCACCATCCCCTCTTGCTTAGACTCTGCAAAGGTGACTTTTGAAGGCCTGCTTCCACTAAGCCCTTCTGCTCCTGTAGGTTGTGCCGGAGCCTCAGGCTGTCTTCCACTAAGAGCATCCTGCATGCCTCTTCCTCACTAGCAAGAAGCCCCAGCCTCGGAAGGGCAACTGGTCCCTATGTGGTCTAGCTCCTGTGGATTTTCAGGTTCAGCCCAGGCTCGTGGCTATAACATGCCAGGTTCTTGTCCACCCCCAGGGACTTTATATTTGACTGAAACAGGAAACACGAAACAGGCCCTTCCTGAAGCTTTCCTCGCCTGGCTCTTTCCCATGCTGCCACCCTCCGCTTCAGCCTCACCACACTGTGAAAAAAAATCACTTGCTTCCAGACCATTCTTTTAGGTTTCATCTTTATTCATTTAACACAAGCATTCTGGATCATTTGTATTTGATGCTCACGTGTTTCCTTGTAAGGGATATCAGAATAACCCCATCAGCCCTTGATGTCCAGTGTGGCATTTAATAAACTTAGATTCCACAGTATTCTCAACCATGAATGCTGTTACTAGACTAGCGTCGAGGCAAGCTCTGTGTTCCTGGCATCTCTATTCCTGGACACTTCTTGATGACTTTCATGTACAGAACAATTTCTTTATAGTTTAAAGGATGAGTGATCAGAAAGGATATTGTTATCCTCCATCCTCCAGTCCACCAGTTGAACATGGCCTGTCCCACTTACCCATACCAAGACTTACATCCTAACATCTAAGTCACATACCGGAAGGACAGAATGTTGTTTTCCAATCCCATTTTGATAGAGTGCATCCTCCAAGCAGTTTATGCCCTGGTGCTATTCTCCCCAGAAAGGGCACATTATCTTGGAAAGCCAACCTGAAGTAACAGACCTGGGTCAGTGCTGTGCACAGAGATGTGAGTTTTCTAGACCACTGAGGAACATAAATATTACCCGATGAAGATTGGTATAGTTTTGTTTATTTTCTTGTTTGTTTTGGTGTTTTGAGATGGGGTCTCATTGGCACAGGTTGGCCTCACACTTGCTATGTTGCTGAGAATGGCCTTGAACCCTTTCCTGGTCCTTCTGCCTCTACCTTGCGAGTGCTGAGATTACAAGCGTATGCTACCATACCCAGCTGAGAGCTGTACAGTTTTATAGTTAATAAAAAGGGAGCTATTTCATAAATGCTCAGAAACATAGAGTGGGAGAGGTCTGTGGGGGCCCACCTACTGACATCAGGACTCTCCTCCACAGCTTTCAAGATGAGCAAGTACCAGGCTCCCTCAGAATGACCGTCAAGTGATAGTCTCAGCACACTGCCTTTGAGCAGATATCCTGCTGTTAGGTTTCTCTGGTGATGGAAGATAATTACTCTCAGGAACTGAAAGCTACCTCATCCAAACTTCCAACAGGGTCCTAGTCTGTCCCATGAACTGCAAAGGAAGAATAAATAGGCCTGATTCCCTCCTACCAGTCCTCAAGTAAGTGAATTCTTGTAGCACTGTGGCATAGCAAAGTGCACATGGGCTTCTGAATCACACAGCTGGGTTTAAATCCATCTCCACCTTTTCGTAGCTACTTGAGCTTGAGTTACTTTCTGTCTCAACTACATGCTTGTCATCTGTAAATTAGGGAGTGAACTGGTTTTTAACTTTACTGAGATGATTAAAAGAGATAAATCATTTACAGTAATTATGACAATAAATCTCAATAAATGTTGTCACGTTACTATTTTCAATTGCTATGCAGCTAGCTCTTCGAGACTTAGCCTCTTCTGTAGAATATGGAAAATGGTTCCTACTGAGGACTGATCCAGTGCCGACATCAGTCAGTCCTGAAATATGGGCGTTGGCTCCACCAAGCAGAAACACATGCGTGTATTAGCACTGTCTCACAGCGTACCATGGAGAACTCTGTCATCTCCTTGTGGAAATCAGACGATTGTGTCTCAGGAATATTTATTCAAGATATCTGACCCCGGGTTCAGACCGGCTGGCCTCGCTGGTGGTGTGTGTATTTATTCAATTCCTGGTTAAGTATCAGTCAATGGTAGACAATAAGGTATAGGTCGCAAAGCTTCCTTCGGCAGACTGTCCTTGCTAACATTCTGGGCTGCTGCTGTCACTTCCTGTCATTGCTTTAAGAGGCATTGTAGTAATTTTATAACTGTATTCACAAAGCACTTTTTATATCCCGGACTGTGGTTCATTTAGAATTAATGCTGTGAACTTTCTAAAAAAAATATGTGGTATTCTACTGGGGTTTTGGTTTTTTGTTTGTTTGTTTTTATTTTTGCTTTGCTTTGTTTGTTTGTTTTCTGTTCGAGAAAAAAATTTCTCTTAGGGAGGAGAAAAATAACCCAGGTCAGACAGTTTTCCATGGTGTTGGTGTTTTCCCATGCACTCTAGATTATAAATCTACTTTTTTTTTTCAAGAAAATATTTTTATTTATTTTGTAACAATTCCATACAGGTATACAGTGTACTTAAGTATGTCCACCTAACTCTTTCCTCTCACTTCCTCCATCCCCCAGCACATTCCCTCTCACCTTTGTATTCTCCCCTCCTCATTCCCTTCCTCCTTTTTAAAAGAACGTATTGAGTCCCATTATAACCACCTGCATATGTGTGGGTGTGGGGCCATCCCCAAAATGGACAACCACCCAGAGGCCTAGGAGAAGAATGGCTCTCCTTCCCACAGCAGGTATCAGTTACTGGCAGTTTCTCAGCTAGGGGTGGGGCCTCATGAGCTCTTTCCCCATCCGTGTTGAATGGGTGTTCATGAATGGAATGCTGACTGGTACAATCGTCTTCTGCAGGTCTTCTATATGGAACTATAAATGGCGTGAGTTCATGAGTAGAACAGCCATGTCATGTCGAGAAGACATTATTTCATAGCCCTCCTTCCTGTCCTCTGGCTCTTATACTCTTTCCACCTCATCTTCCACAATATTCTCTGAATCTTGGGTAGGGGCTGACATGCATGTCCCATTGAGGGCTAAGAACAGTCACTAATTTTCAGCACTTCTGTCCTGATACCTGCCCAGTACAAGAAGAAGAAGCTGCTTTGACCACGATTGAAAGTAGCACTGTGGATATAAACCTAAATATTTAGATTGCAGTTTGACGGCCTGTCCGTCTAGCAAAACAACAATAACAGGTTCTTTCTTAGGGCCTGTGACCTTATGAGTCATGGTCTTTTACTCAGTTGTACAATATGATGGATGAACTCTCTCCTGTGAAGCAGGTCTCAGATCCGATTAGAAAGATCCAGTTGGAGTTGGTGACTCTAATAAGTCATGCCACTATTGCTCACTGAAGGCATCTTGCCTGAAATGTTCTTATAGCACCCAGGGTCTGCCACTGGGAACGTCCACTAAACCCCTCTCCCCGTGGCCTCTCCCACCATCTAGCACATATGAAGGAAGTTTCCAATACAATTCCAGTTTGATTTCTCTATGCCCTGCAGCCAAAATATGTTGTCTTCAGCAGTAGAGTCTTGCTGTCTAATATGGTGGCAACCAAGAGCACTGGCAACAGTCTGTATTGTTAGAGGGCCTTTGGACCTCACTAACCAAACACCCACAGGGAAGTACTCCATGCCTGGTATGGAGATTTTCATTTAATAGCCTACGTTATCCGAGAAAAACATTGTTCATCCATGCAGGGTATCTCAGTTCAAACTCCTTCTAAAAGAAACCTCATTTTTTAATAGCTTACCAAGTAGTGGGTTTCCATGGATATTTTCATACAGACTTAATTTTGGTCAACCCACTCCTTGCCCTCTCTGCTCCTCAGCTCCCATCTCTCACCTCACTTAAACCTTTAACTCCCAGTACCCCTTCCTTACTCTAGGAAGCTGGCAGGCAGCTTCTCCGTAGTTGCACTCAGCCCTGTTTTGGGATGGTTTATCTTAGGGACATCAGGGTCTGTATGCTACCCACCATGTCTGGAATTGCATTGGTCACTCACATGAGCACTTCCATGAGCCCATGGCTCTAGCTGGGTCCTTCCAGGAGCACCATGAGCTGGATCCTCTGAGTAGCCCCTGGGGCTGGTTTCCATCAGCATCCTTGGGTTTTCCTGTAGGGTGTGTCTGCACAGGCTACAGGTGAGTGAAGCCAGCATGCTCTCAAAGTGACTATCGGACATCTTTATAAACTTAGAATGTCCTCATTAGCCAGTCTGCGGCTTCTTTATTACAAAACAAAGTTCTCAGACGTGGAGTGGGAGCACCACCGTTCTTCCAAGGTTAGCCGTTAGGCAAGCAGTCACAAATTGCTCTTATAAGGCAAATCATAACTGGAGAAAAGGAAGGCCATTTGCTTCTGTGAAAAAAAATCTCGTCTCTCCTTGTTTGGCTTCCCCTCTTGTGCCCAGCCTCACATTCTCCTCTGCTTGCCACCTCAGACCTGCTTTTCTGCCACCCCCTGCCTTCTCTCTCTCAGCTGTGGATGACGTCAGCAGCGTGTTCCTGCTGCTTTGGCACCTGTGAGGCCGGCACTACTGATAAAAAATCCCGGGCTTTGCCGTTGGACACCGTGGCTGCTCCAGCCCTTCCTTCTGCTGGGCTCTTGCCCTGCCAACTTTTCTTGTATGTCCTCACTTAGCTCCTCCTCAACCATAGCCTCCCAAGTTTACTCCCCTATTCCACTTAATAAGCCCTTGCTCTCCTGATGTCAGCAGATCAGTACAAAGCTCCCTTGGCCACAAGAACCTTTCCTGTTCCATCCCAGTCACTTCTGGGTGCAATTGGATCTGCTCCCATCTTCTTATTTTTCCTCCTGTTACAGGAAGTGCGGGTTACCTTGCTGAAGCCAAATCCTCACCGTCCATTTTCATGGTCTGTGCACCACCCTCGTCTGGCTCCTCCATCCCACTCGTCTGTGTGGGCTGCCTCTCAATGTCCATTGTCTCCTGCTCTGTGGCATGAACATGGTCACAACTTTCCCACAAGATAACAAAGCTTTGTCTTTTTTTTTCCAACTCTGCTTTGGCCCATAGCCCCACTTCCTGTTCAGAACCTGGGTAGCCCTGGTTCTCTCCCACTTTCCCAACATCAGCAACTGAAACCGTTGGCTGCTGACATCATCACTGAGCCCCTGATTCCCAGGCAGTGGCCTCCCAGCATCTCCCCACTGACTCCTCTGTTGCATTCTAGACCAGCACAGAACCCCTCCACCTAGGAGTGCGTCTCCTTAAGATCCACAGCCTCCTCCACTCCTCCCCATTGCCCCGTAAACATTGAGAGCTTCCTCAATTGATTGTTCTCCTCTGCTCTGATTCCAAATATCTGATCTATGTTGCCTTCTGCCATATTCACATTGCCCATCTCCGCCCTTTCTCTTCCCATACTGTGAGGACAGTTCTACCTATGTCTACAGTTACCACTGAAGCTAGGTGCTTGGCAGCTGTCCTAGAGTCCTAGAGTCACCTGTCTCTACCCCCATTCTCTACAGACAGCTTGTTCCCAAGCGACCACCTTCGTGGCCTTTCAGATTGGTCTCCGTCTTTCTTTCTAGGGTGCTGTATCATCAACCTAACTGTTCTCCCTGCCTTTGGTTTCCCCACCCCACACTATTTCACATAGATTTAAAACAAAACAAAACTGTTTATATTTAAAATCTCCCCATGTCTCTGTTCCTCATCCAAGTTCAAGTTCACCCTGACACCATCTCCCTGGTTACCTTTTCATTCTGTCTCTATTCTTTTGCCTTCTTCGCTCCCCTCCACATATACTGCTAACCCATGCCCAGCGCCTCCAGGCCTGTGGCTCATCCTGAAGTTGGTCTCCAGGTGAAGGGGGAAAGGAACTCTTAACTGTGAAGATGAACATGGCAGTAGCAAATAACTACAGACTCAGTGGGGAGCAGAGAAGAGGGTGGCATCCTTCGCTGACACCAAGGCATGCTGGAGGGATGGGCAGGGACATCACCCAGCTCGCTGTCCTCCCTCAGCCCTTTGCTTTCTCCTGATGCTGCCTGTGAACCAGCCACCATCTCTGCTTCTGTGCTCTGGATTGGCGCTTCCGGTCCTCCCTACCCAGGCTTCATTCCGAATCCTGCGCAGCAGAGGCCCCCTTCCCCGCTTGTCGCAGAGCTTGTCTCGCAGTTACCTTGTGTGAGATTCAGAAATGAGACATGTGGCATTGTAGGCTCCCGACTGTAAGCCTCTCCATGCTGAGAATGCTTGTTGACTGAATGCGCAGTTTCAGTGCCTGGCCTTCGCATACATACAGTGTATTGAACTGGAGACCACGTGAAGGGCACACCATTCATCATGGTGATGGGTATTGATCACTTCTTATATCTGTTGTAAATAAACTAATTTGTGCAAAGCCAGAGGACACGGAAGAACAATTATAAATTAAGTAGACAAAAGAAGAAAAACATCCCAAACCATAAACAGTGGCAACAAGTCACTGGTGCTGCCTGAAATGTGGCGGTATCATCCCAGAGACTGAAGCCCAAGGCTGAGGGGTAGAGAGATGACTCAGTGGCTGATAGTGCTGCTGCTCTTCCAGAGGACCCAAGTTCCATTCTCAGCACCTAGGTCAAACAGCTCACAACCACTGGTAGTTCCAGCGAAGCTGAGCCCCTCTTCTGGCCTCCTCTAAAGCCCCTCCTCCAACACATAAATAAAAACTAATTTTTTTTTTAAGTCAATGGCCGAGTCTTCAAAAACCTGGTGGTCTCTTGGCTTGTCTGCCCTGGGAGTCACAGGGAATCTGATGCCGCTAGAGCATCTGTCCCTCACTTGCCAAGGTGACCTGGGTCTGTGCTCTTAGCAGATCTTACAGGAATCTGCGTACACCTCCACTGCTCTAAGGACTCGAGGAGGGCCAGAGCTGAAGGAACAAATGCAGTCTTCCTAAGGGGAGTCAGGAATCCTGAAGCCCCTTCCTGATATGTGGAAGAGGGAGTGTGTGTGTGTGTGTGTGTGTCTGTGCAGAATGTGTGTCTGTGCAGAGAATGTGTATGAATGTCTGTGTGCAGAGTGTGCCTGTGAATGTCTGTCTGTCTATACAGTGTGTCTGTATGTCTGTCTGTGCAGAGAGTATGTGTGAATGTGTGCAGTGTGTGTCTATGTCTGTCTGTGCAGAGTGCGCATGTGAATGTCAGTGCAGAGTGTGTGTCTGTGCATTTTTAGTAGAGTGGAGAGCAGGGTGCTGTGGCCTCCCAGAGTGAACCAAAGCCTTTAATGTATAAAGACAAGCAACTGCAGAACATTCCAGCTTCTGTCTGTGACAAGCAACTGAAGCCTTCGTGTAGAGAGCTATCCTGGTGTCCTGTCCACCCATGTTATTGCACTGAGAGAGCAGTTTTTATATTAGCTTACTTCTAAGAAAGGAGGAGGAAGGAGAGAGAGAGAGAGAGAAAGAGAGAGAAAGAAAGAAAGAAAGAAAGAAAGAAAGAAAGAAAGAAAAGAAAGAAAGAAAGAAAGAAGGAAAGAAAGAAAGAAAGAAATAAAGAAAGAAAGAAAGAAGGAAAGAAAGAAAGAAAGAAATAAAGAAAGAAAGAAAGGAGGAAAGAAAGAAAGAAAGAAAGGAGGAAAGAAAGAAAGAAAGAAAGAAAGAAAGGAGGAAAGAAAGAAAGAAAGAAGGAAAGAAAGAAAGAAAGAAAGAAAGAAAGAAAGGAGGAAAGAAAGAAAGAAAGAACGGACGGACGGACATTACAGTTTATGAACATTTACTAGCATTGGTTTTGCTTTCAAAGTCATGTGGAATATTAAATGGATAATAAAATGGTAATGGCTTTGGCCATATAATTTGGACACACAAAGAGTATGACCCAAAAAGAAAATAAAAAACAACCAGAGAATAAGATCTTCAAAGTTTCCTAGGGGGACACCACAGTACCCCTAGCACTGGGTACCCTGAGATGAGAACAGAGAATCACACCATCTTGTGTACCCAAAAGGACCTTTTAGGATATGCAAAATTTGATAAGGACCCATATCACAGCAATATAGTTTATATCTATACTGTTTGGAGCCAAAAAGATTTGATGTTGTCAGCATGCCAGGTTCTAGTGAAAGATGCCCAGGACTCTGGCTCAGTGACTCTTTGGAGGCCTAGAATGTTCTGAGGATACACTTGAATCTGTACTTCCAGATCTCCCCACAGTTCCCAGCCGGTTCTGTGGGAGATGACTTGCCCCTCCCCAGCCTTTCTCTTCTTGTGTCATGGGAATACCTCCATTCACCCTTTCGGGATGTTTATGGAACTCCATCAGACCTCTGTCTGGAAGACTCTGCTAACAGTCACGTGTGCTCAGTTTATAAGACAGCTACAAGAAAATGGAGGTGGGGGCAGGGCGCCAAACACAGCCAGAGCTTTTATCTTTGACATTACAAAGAGGTCCCTGGCCAAGGGCCAGACTGGAGTTTAAGGGAATATAAAACGCAGACATGCGCTTTTTGTTGGTGGGGCGCCAGGAGGAAGGCGGGCCGCACAGCCAGACAGCACTTCACTCCCGTGGGATGCTCCACTGCTGCATCCGGGTCCTGGTGGTTGTGAGCAGGGTCACTTGTGCCCGTGAGCTGGGATGAAGAAGAGCTGTGCCATGCGCCTGGCCTCCTCCCCTCCCAAGGCCAAAAGAGGATGACCCTGCCAAGCCTATAGCCTGGGACTGACTGCCTTCTGCAGTGACCCCCTCCCCCTCAACATCCCCCAGGAGCACCAGGCTCTAGAAGCAGGTCTCTGCAGGAATTAATCGTTCTCACTGAAAGACAAAATAGATCTACCTTTAAGCAAAGTTTTGATGTTGTTTCCCTCAGACTTTGACACAATCCTCTTGAACTTTCTGCTCTTCTTTTGACACACGGTCTGAGGATTCTGATGCTGCCTCATGAAACATAAATAAGTTCCGGTGGATTTGTGTGCAATCCAGTTCTAAAATAAAATAAGAAAGAAAGACTAGGAGACTTCTGGATGCTGCACTAATGAATGTTGAGGCACAGCTTCTGATCCCTAGTGAAATAATTTTCTATGGTTACTGCAGAGATGAGCTCCTCTAAAAGCATCTCTGGACCTGTATCCCAGGACCAGTTACCTGAAATTGCTAGTGTGGACCCCAGCTAAACTCCCCACTTGTTTGGGGACCACAGGTTAAGTAAAGTGATGTGCTTTTCTTAGGAGATAAGCAAATGCCATAAACCGCCTGGTTTTGGATATCACCCCCTACTGATCATGCTACCCATGGACGTTAGAGGAACACGTGAATGAAGCAGGGTTGGCGGCATGTAGTGCCATGTTGAGTACAGCCTTTGTTCTGTGTCGGCACATGCTCTGTGCTCTGGCTGGGGTGGTGTGGGAGAAAACACAGCTTAAAATAGAAGGAAGGGGCAAGAGGAAGGGAAGGGGTTTGCAATTTGCAGGACCACAGATGTCCAAAGTCTCTACTCTTAGAGGCTAAGGACTCTCCTCAGGCACAGCAGACACCTACATAGGTGACCAATGGACTGGAACGATTAGTCTCCATCTCCATGGTAACCGTAATCAAGTTCTCACCTGGGGAAGCCGAACATCGCACTGGGTCTTGCGGCTGGTCAACAGCAGAGCTGAGAGCTGGACTTGGTGCTGCTGTCATGGTTCCCGGCGCACAGTGCCTCGTGAGTGTGATGTGTTATTGCTCACCTGTGTTGTTTCAGTGTGGGGATCAAACCGAGGGCCTCACAGCCAGGCAAGGGCTCTGTCTGCAGCCAGCCACCCCTCACATGATTCTTAAATGTCTCTGGAGCAACTACGGCTAGGCCGCCCTAACCTTCACCGTCAGGATGTTGCCCCTTAAAGCTAACTGGAATCTGTTCTGTCGTAGTTTAAAGCAATTTCCTGTCTGTTTGCCGAGGCGAGTGAAAGCAGCCGCTCCTGGAGAGGGACATAAAAAAAGATTAAGGAGACAAGGGCTGTGGTTTCAGTCTCCACTGAAATAAAACCTGTCCTGAAATGTGGGGGTGTGCTCTATCTTAATGGCAGCCTACATTAGGACAGTTTTCCTGTAAAAATCTTTGCATTTTTCCCAGAGTCCCAAACCTCCCACCTCGTAGTGTTTACAGAGGGAGACTGGCAGGGCTCCGCTGGAGTTCTATGCGTTTACAACTGCACAAGCCATCCATTTGATAGTTTCTCCACAAACGTGAAAAGAATTCGTTTGAATGTGCTTTTGCAAGCCAAGCCAGTAGCCTTCTGCTTCATGTAATCCCCGCCATGCATTCTCAGGCTCATATCTTTACAGCATGGGGAGGTGCCTCCTTAAACAGCCCCACATGACATTTAACTGCCTTTGCATGCCCGTTTCCTGCAAAGGGCCGCATGTAAAAGCCCATCTTCGGCAGCCTCCACCCGTGTGGCTCGCCTCTCAAACAGCCCTAACTCTGCAGATACTCTCCGTAAAGTCCCGTTGACCTGGTTTTATAGGAGCCGTTGAGCTTTCTCTGAGAAGGAGATGTCGTCTGTGGGGTGGGGAGGGAAGTCACGGGGGTGATTGTAGGAGCCCTGCTGTGACCTCCTGGAAGTTCTCTGCAGCTGGAGATTGAACCTTGAGCCTGAGGTTGGGTGCAGTGGTTACCTTGTAACACCGAGTAGTTGCAATAGAACCGGTTTCTGCCAGAGTGAACAGCAAATGTGCATCTGCTCCCTAATGACTAATTGGAACACACAAGGATTTGATTCTGTCTTAAGCTGAGAACATTCTTTCCTTTTCCTCCACACCCCTTCATGCCCACTCTGCCCATTGGCTACTCTTGAGGTTGATACAATCATGAATGCACCAGTTTTAGCCTTTTTCCATGTTATGAAAGAACCATTTTTCCCCAGAGTTAAATCTGAACTGCTTTCAGTTATTCCTGCCAAAGGAAGTGGAAATCGGTTCCAGTCCATGTTTCCTGCTAATCATAAAGGTTTTTGAGTGAGCCTGTGTGTTAATCTATTAGTCCCAGTATGTTATCCATGAACCAAAGTGCTCCAGTCAAAGACACTAAAGATAAGACTGTTTCCACCCTGGTTTTTATTTCAGGACTCTGAGCCTCTCTCCAGAGCACAGGCACAATATTTGAACCGTATGCTACTTTTTTTAAGAAGGCAAAGAAGGCTCCTTCTTCCTTTTAACACACTAGAATTATTGCATTACTAGGAAAGTTTCTAAGTGTCCATTAATTTTCGTTCCCATCCCAGCCTCCTCCTCTCTCTCCAATCAATCTAATTAGAGTTTACGTGGGGATTGGATAACAAGAAATACAGGAGGACAGATTGCCTTTCTCCTTTTCTTTTTCTTTTTTTAATAAGAACCATCTGAAATTAAACTAGCACAGAGTTTCAACATCAGACTTTTGCAAACCAAGCGAGCGCAGCTGTTTGTGGCTTCCTGTTGCAAGCTAGACCTGGATGGGTGCTTCTAATGCTTCATCTGGTGTGGCCAGTGGCCGCTCCCCCAAAGATATGTTTGTCCACCTATGCCAGGACCCCAAACTATTGAGAAAACTTGGCGCTCTCGTTCATGGTGACTACTGGCCCCTAGAAGGCATGGCATCTACTTTGAAACTAGAGGAAGCATCTGGGTAGTTGAATCCAGCTGAGTTGACTGGCCTCCTTTATGTGGTGGTGAGATTTTTGTGGAATCATCATCTGCTTTTTACATTCGAGAAACCAACTCTGGGGTATCCGTTTAGCATCTGTGTAGCAGGGTTGTGTTTGGCCTTGATCCATCCAGGGAGGAGGGACTGGGAAACTCTGGGCAAGAGAGCTTGAAGTGGCTTAGGGTGATGTTTAGGTAGAAGCCAGGGAAGTTCGCTGCACCCACTGCCCAGCTGCTGTTGTTTGAGAGTATAGATCCTAAGCCAGTGTGGGATTTCGTGAGCTGGCTGGTCACGTTTGGGTTCTGAATGATGGCTAGTGCCTGGTATGTGGCAAATACCACACTGCAGTGGGAACATACCCTTCTCCAACAGAGTCATGGTGGTATAATATCAGACATGAGTTATGGTAGAGTTATATGAAAAAAGAAAGCAACATTCAGTTTCCTTGGCTGGTATTCTCATTGTTGTCAAATTAAGTAATTGATGCTGTTCCTCCAGTACTCACAGCCACGGATCATATAAGTTAGCTTCGCTGTCCTTGCTCATCTGTTGTGTCACCAAACACTCTCTGAGTATCTTACCAAAAGGCACTGGGTAGCAGACCTGAGAGTCCTGGGATAGTTCAGAGACAGTTTGACTAGGTGGCAAGTGACAGCATATTGCCGTAGGAACTGCACAGAGTGGCTTCTGGGATTCAGTGGTCAGGCTGACCCACAGGACAGTGAGGGATGCCCCTGAGGAGTACAGTAAGGGCTGAGAACTAATGGGACAATGGGAAGGCAACCACAATGGTGGAGGCAGAGGGAGGATAACACTTTCCCACTCCTGCAGCTCTGCAAGTAGAGGGTTCTGTCTGGGAAAGAAGGCACCAAACAGAAAGACAGGCCGGGGGGTGTACAGGGTACACAGGTGATGGGGAGGGGTGACTGATGGATTTGGGGAGGGGGTGTATGGAGAGCTTAGCTGGTCAGGAAGGAAGGGGGAGGGAAGGATACTCATTTACCTGAGGGCAGCTGTCAGTCCAGCCCCCACGTAGCTATTTCCACATTCTTATTGTTAGCTTGAAGACTAGCTGCTGAAGGGTTCCCAAGCTCTACGGGAGACTGGTCACCAGGGGCAGGACATAGCTGGCTCTGCACTGCCTCAGTCTCCAGAATGGTCCAGTGGGAGAAGGTCACAGGGTAGGGAAGCTGAGGGTAATGAAAAAGAAGGCTTCTGGGGACATTTCATGAGCCAGCCCAAGGGGCTTTCTGGTCCAGCCTGTTCAAAGTCGATTAGTCAGAGCCTGACAGAATGACGATTTATATTAAAAGATAATTGATTAACTTAGATTATGTTATATGGCTGGAAATATCTAGCAATGATTCTCTGGAACCAGCAAGAAAAACCGAAAGTTGCTCAACCTACAAGGCCGGAAAGGTTCCTGAAAGCCACTGGTCTTCTGTCCACTTTGGAAACCAAAGGAGCTGGTACTAGTATCAGCGAAGGAATAAATAGCAGCAGCAGCAGCAACAGCAGGAGCAGCAACAACAGCAGGAGCAGCAGCAGCAGTAACAACAGCAGCAGCAGCAACAGCAGCAGCAGCAGCAGCAGCAGCAGCAGCAGCAGCAGCAGCAGCAGCAGAAACACAACAGAGTAGATGACTTCACTAATAAGAGTGAAGGTCAATCAAGCAAAGAAAAAATTTAAAAAAAATAATAAAAATTAACAAAAAATCTTTCTTCAATTCACCCTTTATCTGGGCTTCTGTAAGGAAGTGCCACCCATATTTAGGGTAAATCTAAGAGCACTGACTCCTACTCTAGAGGACCCAGGTTCAATTCCCAGCACCCATATGGCAGCTTACAACTGTCTCTAATTCCAGTATCTAACACCCTCACACAGAGATGCAGATAAAACACCAAATAATAATAATAATAATAATAAGAAGAAGAAGAAGAAGAAGAAGAAGAAGATAATAACAGAAAGAAAACTTATTTGGTCTGTTTGCTTTTGCAATGCTATGGATGGAATCCAGTTCCAGGCACGTATATGCTAGGCAAACTCTCTGCGCTGAGCTGTGTCTCTAGCCGATGTAATACAGTTTGATACTTTAAATATGAAAACACTAAATGAGTGTTTTTTTCCATCTTCTACAGGCCAATAAGGAAGGCTATTTGTTTTATGTTGAGTAGTAAATATAAGTTGTCCTGAATGATTGCAAGTTTTCTTGATGTGTTTGGATAAGGAAAAAAAATAGAAATAAAGATGTATGTGTACTGATTTCATACTTCAGGATCTGGGAGATAGGAACATACTGGTTTTCTCTCGTATTTGTGCACTGAAAAGAATGGAAGGCTTACTTATGCTCTGCTTCCCTAACTGGCTTTTCTGTTCACATTCAAAAGTTGTTTCTGTCCATACACATCTGAGTGTTGTCCTACAATCTGGTGCTGGCTGAGGTGAGACCGACAGATCCCACTATGGACCCAGAAGTGAGGAGCTCCTAGGAGAAAAGTGAGTTAGGGACCCAGAGTCCAGACATGGTCCACACTGGAACATTCCAGCAAGTATTAGATTCTGAGCTGTGAGCACGGCCTCCTACGGCTCCAGCACTAAGTCCCCTCATCATAGTGTTATGAGAACACTATCAGAGACTCTGCTTTCGTCAAGTAAATAAAGGCTTAGGGTCAACCTTCAAGAACATGCTGAGTTCCTGGTGGCACATTTAGTTATAATTCCCACACGAAACTGCTTTGTTTGGGGCCACAGTCTCACCTACTTCATACACACATACTAGAGTTGTCTGGAGTACACATTAGGGTTTTACTGTTTTTCGATTGCTTCTCAGGAACCATGGCTGAAGATCCTGTGGGTTTATCAACTCAGATAAGTTTCACCATTGAAGCAAGCTGAGGAGAAAGGCAACAACCAGCCTGGCAGCCCTTAATCCTGCCTTGGCAGACAGGGGTAGAAGCCTGTGGGTCTGTTCCTTGCCCTTCAGAACTGTCCAGGCACAGACATCCTACAAGTATGCAAGCAGGAATGAGACATGTGCAAGAGAAATCTAGACATTCCTAAGCCCACATTACCCTCTCCAGATCCACTTTAAGGTCAAATCTGAGCTCTGTAACTTGTGAGTCTCTGTGCTAGGTGTTTGGGAGAGAAAGAAACAAAGAAAGAAGAGTTAAGATTTAGAAAACTAAAGACCCGTGTTTATCTTTAGAAAACTTATATTTAACCGTGGATGACACACAGCTGCAAATACTGCAGCCCACGGGTTCTGGGCCACATCGGCCTCATCACTCTTAGGTCTGCCCCTGCCTCAGCGTGTTACAACTTGCTGTCCTTATCTCTGTGACTTTTATCTCCTGCCCCTTCACCTCTTTCAGCCCTTCAGTGGACGCTTCCTTTAAAGCTCTCCGCCACCCACAGGCCTCTCCTCTCCCCCACTGTCTGTCCATCTCTTCTGTGTAAGCACCATGGTTGGCTGACTTTTTTTTCTGCTCCACCCAGTGCTTACAGCAGTTCCTAGTAGGCACTCTCTGCGTGTTAATGGAGTTAATGAGTGGTCCAATTAATTAATTCAGGATCGGGGAGGGCCATGTGCAGAGTTCTGATAGCCGGAAATCCAGAAGATGTGTGTGCTCAGCTTCTACTTGTCCATAACAACCAATCATTAACCAAGTGGCATAGAACAAGTACAGACTTCTATTTCACATCTATAGGTCAGAAGCCCAACTCTATCTCACTGCACGAGAATCCAAGCTTCCACTGACTGCAGGGGAGAACGTGCTTGCACACACACACACACATACACACACACACACACACAGAGAGAGAGAGAGAGAGAGAGAGAGAGAGAACTTCCAAGACTCCCTCTTCAGCCTCTCTCTTATACTTTTAAAGGTTACCATAATCATATTGGGCCCACTTGGATAATCCAGAATAGTTCCTGGCTTTGCAATTATCGTTAAAGAGCTCAATCTCATCTACAACTCAGTCTCCTCTGCCAGGTAGCCTAGTGCCACAGGTTCTGGGCAGTCAGTGCATGGATCCCTTTGAGATCTGTTATTCTGACCACTAGATGGACTGACAAGCAAGATGGTTTCCTTAGACTAAGCAGTTCTCAACTTGTGGGTCGTAACTCCTTTGGCAAACCTCTATCTCCAAAAGTATTTACATTCTGATTGATAACAGAAGCAAAATTACAGTCATGAAGTACTAATGAAAAGAATTTTATGGTCGGGGGGAGGGTCATGACAACATGAGGAACTGTGTTAAAGGGTTGCAGCATTACGATGATTGAGAACCACTTGCCTTAGAGCCGAAGACTGGAACTGCCAGGATATAAACCTAAAATGGGCACGATAAACATAAACATAAAGTGGATGACTGTGGAGGCTAGAGGGAGAGGATAAGGTGGTCATACTGAGGCTTCAGGAGGTGGACGTGAGCTTGGAGCAAGAACGCAGAGGGAGGGTGCTGTGCGCCTCTCCACAGATACTCACCTCCCCCATCCCTTTGTGTACAGAGACAGCTGGGTTTGCCTGTGGGGTTTCCTAAAGCAGCGTGCATGTGTGGGGTCAGAACCGCCCTCTGTTGCATGTTCTCATAGCACAGACAGAGAACAGCTAAAGCCTTGGTTCTCAGACACATAGCACTCACTTCTAACGAGCACAGCGTCGACCTCAGCTGTACTTGGGCTCAGGGAACCCGTTCCCACAGTGGTTCTCACTGGGATTGCCCTGTCCCTGGTGAGGCCCATTGACAGTCTCCAGGAATAAGACGGCAGTCCTCCTTCACCGTCACCCACCCTTGCCCATGACTCAGCATCCCGGAGACACCTCCTAGACACCATGCAGAGCAATGTGGACTCTGGGTGATGGGCTGAGTGGTGTCCTTGGCGTGCTCCCATCGTGAGTGGCCTCTTTGCAGCAGCACTGTCCCACGAGACATCCCAGGGCACAGCACTGTCCAGTGTGTGGACACAAGCCCTTCAAACGTAGCTAGTACATCTGAGGAGCTGGGCTTTTCGCTGCATGTTGTTTTAACCAACCTAGGTTGGAATAGTCACGCATGACAGGTACCTACTGTGTAAGGATGGTGTAAGGAGGTAACAACTTGCTGAGCATGCCAGAGAGGACACAGGAAACCAACGCAGCCTTTGGGGTTCACACAGGTTTAAGCTTTGCTTCCATGATTTTGTAATTATACCTTTTTTTTTTTTTGGCAAATCATATAATCTTTCTGAATTGAGTTTTAGACTCAAAGTTTTATCCATGGTATACTGGGCATACTAGAGCTGAGAGTGGGCAGGGCAGGCAGGTACCATGTGACCTGACATGAAACACTGGGCCTGCAGGGGGTGGAGGTGGGCAGTGACAGGTATCACGAGGCGTGAAGGGGAAGAGTGCTTTCTCTTGAAACTGAAGCCAGGCTTTCTTCCTGTTGCTTTTATCATTGCTTTCCAGTATCCTACAGACCAGGGGCACCTCACTGTCTGGCCCAGGGTGGACTGTACCCACTGCCTACCCATGAAAGCACCAGGGATGGCCTTGCCTGTGTGAGAGCTGTGTGGAGATGAATTGGGGCACCGTTACTAACACACCTAGCACCATGCCACTTACTCTGTACCCAGCACTCTGCTGCTGCACGCTGGGCCACACTGACAAACTGGAAATGTCCAAGACCTGCTCACGAACTAAGAGAGCAGACATTTAATCGCTGATAGCTCGTCACCTTAATGCCTTTTCCTTCAGTTTTTTTTTCACATTTAAAAAATCATTAAAATATAAAACTTCTTCATGTTAAGATATTTGTTTCTCTCTAATGTTTCGTGGAAGTCAGGATTGGTCCGCGTGAGTGTAATGTGTGCGTGTGACTGTGTGTAGTTGTACACGCAGGTGAGTGCTGGTATATTTGGAGTCCAGAAGAGGGGGCTGAGTCGCCTGGAGCTGGAGTTGCTGGTGGTTGTGAGCCGTCCAGCGTAGGTGCTGGGAACCAAACTCAAGTCCCTTAGACAAAGAGCAGGTGTCCTTAACCAGTGAGCCATCACCCCAGCCCCCAAATAACAGCTGTTTTTAAAAATCTCTTTCTCTTAGACTTTTTAAAAAACAGGCTTCTTGAAGCACAATTCACATACTGCTCTGCTCACTTGGTTTACAACATACAGATGAGTGGGTTTTAGTCTCTTTATAGAGTTGCACGTTGTGGTCAGTTTTGGAACACTTTTATTATCTCTGAAGGAATCCCACCCATTAGTCATTCCCCGGCTCCCTCTAATTGCCCTCCCCCTAATCAACCATCAGTTCACCTTCTGCCTCTGGATTTCCCAGTCTGGGCATTTCATTTGAATGAAATCATGTAACGTATAGTCTTTTAGAGAGTCTTTTATTTTATTTTCATTTTATTTCAGTGTGTGTGTGTGTGTGTGTGTGTGTGTGTGTGTGTGTGTGTGTGCATGCGCGTGCGCTCAGCAACTTGTAAGAGTCAGCTCTCTCCTTCCACCACGAGAGTCCCACAGGGCTTAAACTCAGGACATCAGGTGTGGCTGAAG
The DNA here is from genome assembly GCF_030254825.1 of Meriones unguiculatus. Taxonomy (NCBI): domain Eukaryota; kingdom Metazoa; phylum Chordata; class Mammalia; order Rodentia; family Muridae; genus Meriones; species Meriones unguiculatus. Next base: position 98,428,784 of record NC_083359.1, on the reverse strand, counting down.
CCACCTTTACCTGCTGAGCCATGTTCCCAGTCCAAAATGGCTGGCTTCTTTCACTCAGAATAACGTATTCAAGACTCATCCATGTTATAGCATATACTAATACTTGGCTAATTTTGTTATGAGTAAAATATTCCGTTGTACCAGGCCTTTATCTGCCCACCCTCAGATGACGGACATCTCGTTGCATCCTCTTTGGGCTAGTATGGACTGTGGGTATTTGTGCCCACGTTTTTGCTGGACACGGTCTCACTTCTTGTGGCTGCCTGCCTCAGAGTCGAACAGAGATGAGAATGCTGTTGGTAATGCTGTGGTGTGTTTCCGTGTTTGCTTGGAGCTTCCTAGCAAACCAGCCACGGCACAGCAGCAACGCCGGAGTTCCGTTACACATTTTCTTGGCAGAAATGGTCAGGAGCACAAATAGGTCAATTGTTCGAGGCGCTGAGAAGCCCATTTTTCACAGCCATGCCACTTCCTGTACATACCCACCTGTGGAGCATCAGTTCCTCAGCTCTTCTGCACCCTAATGACACCTCCCGTTCCCTCTGTATGGAGTCAGAGCTGCGTGGCTAGGCAGAAGGCGGCGTCTCACTGTGGTTTTGAGTTGAATTTCCCTAATGATTAATGATGCCGGGTGTGTTTTCATTTGCTTGTAGGCCATCTGTTTGTCTTTCTTGGAGAAATGCGTGTTCAAATCCTTTGCCTGTGTTTTAATTGGGCCATTTGTCTTCCTTTCCTGTCTCCCCGTTTGGCCCGAGCAGGATGCTGACATGCTGATAGGTGATGAGCAAATATGGAAGGAGGTTCAGGAGTCGCTGAAGAAAATTGAAGAGCTGAAGGCACACTGGAGTATCCTTAACTGTGGACCGGGCCGCACTGGTGGTTGCTGCCCTACTGGGAGCTTGGTGTCACTGGTGCCAGGGCAAGGTCTGAAAGCTCAAGCACTACATCTCGGCCCAGCCAGCAGTGTAGGGACCCACCCAGGCACAGATCAGCACAGATACCCTAAATCCCTTACCACCAGCTAACACTGTGGCCCAGTAATAGCAGAAAGGTAAGTCGTAGGATTTTTGTTTTATTTTCTCTTCCTTCTCTTCCTCCTGCTCTTCCTCCTCCTTCCCCCTCCTTCCTCTTCATTTATGTGCAAAAGGTAAAACTCATAGGCCCCCTTCCTCCTACAACTACTTTAGCTTCTGGAAAAGAATGTTAGACTCCTTATCATTGAAAACCACATGACATGCTGCTGGTGCTGTCCATCATGCCACAGAGGAGGAATGGAACTGCCGGAAATGGGCACAGAGTTAGTTTTTAATTGCAGAGTGGCCCAAAATGGTGGTAAGCAGAGTAGCATGGCTAGATGGGCACAGACCCTGCTCTGGTGGCCTCTCTTAATAAGCTGAACTAATTCCCAAGTGATTTCACTCCCCAGCCTGTCTGTCTCCACCTTCCTATAGTCATTAGGATCGTCTGAAAGAAAGCACCCATCTTTCCCTCGGGCCCTCCCTGGTACAGAGCTCAGCACCTCAGTGGGAAACTGGTTATAATACACACCACAGTAGCAGGGACAAACATCAGAGCAGAGGCACATCCGCATCAACTAGCTCAGAGTTAAAATTGTTCCTCCCTGTTCACCCCCTGGAGCAGTTTACATGAGAAATTTTGCCCTGTTTGCCAGGAGATGGTTGCCAGTATTGTGGAGGGAGGTTGGCATGAAGGCCTTTCCTGCTTGGTGAGGAGGGCGTGGATGCAGAATAGCACATCTGGTTTCCACTTGTAAGACTTCCCACCTCAGCCTTGTGACGAGGCAGAGCACGTTCTGGAAATGAGCAGACAAGTAACAATGGGAACCCAGCGAACGATGTTACAATACGGCTCAGGCCTTGCCACAGAAATGTCTGGCATTGTGTAAGAGACAGCCATTCCTCCTGACAGTTTGTCAAACATCTAATCCTGGAATGAACAGCCACAGAGGTCAGCACGGCAATCTGTTTCAAAATCAGTGCATTGTCTCAGAAACCGCTTCCCCCGACCTCTGGGGGATTCCTTCAGCAAACTTGAAACATCCACCTCACATGAATGCAAAAGAAAATCACCAACTGTCAATAATTCCCAATCACTGTCTTTGGTACATGAATCCCTTCTGGGATCAGAGCCAGGACACACCCTAAGAGGTGACATAAAGGGCCTCGGCTTGACATTCTCCCCAAGGAAATGGTGCTCCAGAGTAAGCCTTTTGTGCCTCAGCTGAGAGGAAGCGTCTCTCCTGGGAGGTTCATAGATCCCCCATTCCCAGGAGGACTCGCCGATGTTTTGTAAGCAGTGCTCTGCCGGCACAGTCAGCAGAAAGGTGGCTTTTGCTTGGGGGGAGGGGTGAAGAAACATTCCCTACGTGGGCTGTCTGCTCAGGGTGCTGCCTGCTGAGTTAGGACCCCGGTGATGAGGGCTTGAGTCAAGGCTTAGGGGCAGTGCATGGAATGCGGGGCTGTGAAGAGACAGGATTCTCCGCCCTACCTGCCTTCACCCTCTCCCTTCAGCCTGTCATGCTCAGGGCTGGTGACAGGAAGGAACAAGAAAGGCACTCACATCTCTGCCATGTGCTTTGCATATCCCAGTAAACCTTCCAACCATATTCATGACACCCACAACTCCGCCCGGCTCATGAGAGGATGCAAAAGTATCCCCCCTCCCCCATTTTTAGATACATTATCTGATTTGATTTTTCCTGAGACCAGCTTTTGATTTTCATCCTTCTCCGAAGCGTTTGACTTTCTAAAAGCTCCATCTCCGACAAAGGATAGAACTAGCTTAGGCTTGAACCAAGCTTTAATTGACGATAAAGATCTATACCATTTCCTCCGTAGTTTGAAATCTTCAGACGTTTTTCCCCAAGTGGAATTCTAACATGAGAGCAGAATAGTATAGAACCGCAGTGGTGGGCAGGGTGGGTCCCAGGGGGGAGGGGGACCCCCAGTCTCAACACAGCAGGGGAGCAGAGAAGCTGTGCGAAGGCTCACGTGCACAAGCAATCCCAGCTGTGCGGTGACGGAAGCCATGCCCTCGGTCCTCCAGCCGCCTCTGTAAGCGGGTGGGGACATCAGTCTGCAAAGGTAGCCCAGCCACTCAGGAAACCGAGGCAGATGGGCTAGTGGAGCCAGTGGATCGAGACCGCCCTAGTGGCATGGCACAACTCACGGGGAGTGGAATATCACACTGAGGTCCATGAAATTAATTACTGACGTAATTGGCACAAGATGAATCAGAAAGTTGGGGCTACTGAGCAGTGGACCTCCTTGCTCTTTTTAAGATATCATTTTCCCTTGCTCACGGCGCACATACACAAACTGTTCTTAATAGTTTTCTTCTCTCTCTTTTTACTTCTCCTTCTTTCCTTCCTTTCTTCCTTCATTTGTTTTTGTTGTTTTTTGAAACAGTGTCTCTCTGTGTAGTTCTAGCTGTCCTGGAACTCGCTCTGTAGCCCACGCTGGCCTCGAACTCACAAAGAGCCATCTGCTGCTGCCTACCAAGTGCTGGGATTTAAGGTTGTGCACAACCACACCCAGCCTTTAATATTTTCCTTCAATGTTCAGGTTTAAAACAAGAAGACATTTATTCAGTAAGGTGTAGGTTGGGGTCACTTTGTTTTATGACAAACAAGCGTATTTCTTCATCCGGATGCACCTGCTGCAGGCCTGTGCACTGGGATGGGATGGGCTCCATGCATGCCCAGGACTCAGATGAGTCAGATGCAAACACAAGCTGGCCTTCCTCAGGAGGGATTCTCTCTCTTAAACAGAAATAATTCCACAGTAAATAACTTGACGCCGACCTAAAACTTCAGTCCACTTTAATAAACACCGTCGTTCGCTTCTCAACTAAGTTGAAAAACAGAGCCTGTAGAGTTTCCATTCTCCTGGAGGACAGACTGGGTTACAGGACGGTGACTGGCATAAATAGAGTTTGCCCCGCTAAGATGCCACTTGAATGTGTTTTTGTCTCTTGAGTGTGTTTCCAGGCGGCTCATCTGGGCAAAGAAATGGATGCCCGGCCCCTCCCATGCCTGGACCTCGTCAGCCTCTTAGACATGTCTGTGTTTTCTCTGTGAAGACAGTGAATCCTTAACTGAGGTACCAACAGAGTGGGAGCAGGTTCTGGCTCTGTGCCAGGCCATCCTAAGCAGCGACTCTGAGCAGCTTCCCGACAAAAACATCTACCAGCTGAAGGTGCTGGACTGCGCCATGGATGCCTGCATCAACCTGGGCATGCTGGAGGAGGCCCTGTTCTACGCCATGCGCACCATGGAGCCATACCGGTGAGTGCAAGGCTAGACTGAAGCTCAGCGGTCGCCACTGTGGGCCCGGGGGGGTAGGGGCTGGGGGTGGCCATTGTTAAGTGATACCAACCCTGCGGCCTCATAGCCAGCGTTCCCACTGGCTTTCTGTGCGCGAAACCAAACCTCTGTGTCTTCACACATCCACCAGTCACTGGTAAAGCTGTTTCCGGGTTCCCAGCACTGTGCTTGTTCAGAAATGTTAGGTACTGTTGCTGTGTGGAACGGGTGACTATAATACAGTGTGAGGCTTGCTGACAGAGGCAAGCAGGGAGGGGGCAAAGATGAGCGTGTGACTCCGTGCTCTCTCTGTGTACCACTGGTGCACGTGAGGGAGGAGAATGTGGCACTCTCTAACTGGCTTACAGTGCTGCTGGGTCCCTTCTGCTTGTCAGAATGGATGGCTGTCAAGGTGCTTGTATGCAGATTGCTGGCCCTTATAGCCATCTTGTGACCAGGTGAGGAAGGGAGATTACTTTTCTCCCATAGGTCATTGCATCAGAGAAGAAACTATTGGTGAACTATGTGTAATCCATTACTCTGTGTGTGTGTGTGTGTGTGTGTGTTTGCTCCTATATGGTTTTGTAATGTGGAGGAGCTTTGAGGGGAAAGGGAGATGGAAGTCAAGATTGGCAGCGCTGGCTGCGTGGCTACAGTTTTCCCTGGGTAAGAACAGAAGTTGAAACTGAGGGCAAGCCATTGGGGAGAACGCAGGGCAGATGACCAGTCTGACAGGGCAAGGTCGCCACAAAAGAAGACAGTTGGACACATGGGACATAAAGGGGACAGTGTCTGCGGAGCAGGGCGCCATGCCTAGAACTGTCAGATGATGCAGACACAGCCTAGCCAAAGACAGCGAAGCCCATTATGGAGTCTCCATAATCCAGGTCTAGACCCACGGGACACAGGACAACAGTGCAGGGAGTGGCTCTCAGTGAAGCGGGTGGAACGCTGCCTGTCCCCACAGACAGCAGGGAGGGGAAACTACCGTGTCAAAAACTTAAGCAGGGTTAGGATCCAGGCTGTCGATATCGAAAGCGATTATCAAGCCTGTGTGACCCTAGGTCAGCAATCGGATCTGAGCCAGGACTAGGTGTGGGCAGAGAAGAGCCTGAAGATAGCCAAGGGCCCCCAAACAGGTAGATGACAGAGACCCACAGCCAGCCAGTGGCACCAGACCCGAGGGTGTTTCCAGACTTTGGCAGGTGGCTGCTTTCCTTCCCTTGTGGTGAACAGCTTTGGAAGCCGCCTGTGAGTCAGCTTTAATCTAACATGTAAGATACTGCCTGGAGGGCTGAGACTGGAGACTTTCCCATGAGCAGTGGAATGTCTGTTCGGGGTGAGGCATCTTGTGGGTTTTCTGGAAGTATGAATCGAACACGGAAAGATAAGGCTGCTCTCTCAGAGCCTTACTGGGTGTTGGCATGGCAGGCAGACTGTGATGGTTGGGGCAGTCTCTGAAGGCTGGGGCCTGGCCTCCGGAGCCCAGAACACAGGCGGCACAGTGAACAGATGGACCTGGGCCAGGAGTTGCAGACTGAGAGGTTCCGCCTTTCTCAGAGGCCCTGTGGTAGCACTGGCCCCCCACCCTGGCTGGTCTTTGAAGCAGATTTTTGCCCCATTATCTCCTTCTCTTTGCCATCCAGGCTGCCCTGCCGAGGCCAACCTGACACGGTCCTTGAAATGGCCCTGCCAGAAGGTCCTGGCAGTCCTGAATGCATTTTGAATCCTCTTTTGTACACACGTACAGAGACTTCTGCACAGCGTTGATCTAGCTGGCACTTTGAGCGACACTTGAGTCAGACAGAAGCTTGCCACATAGCAGCCAGGTCCCTCACAGCATCCTCCCTTGTGTGTGAGAAACTTTTGGTTACATCTTTGTGGTGTTGGCCAGTCACATTCTCTCTGTAAATGTGTGCGCAGTGACAGGTCTCCGGGCCTGCTTCAGCCTCTTCCCCTGGAGAGCTCTTTAAGGCATTGCTCTGTGCTGTGCCGTACTGTCCCACTCCCCGTGAGTAGGACTTGTGCCGTCAGAGGCCCTGCAGAGCAAAGGCGATGGACAGTCTAGAACCAACACAGCTGAGAGAAGCAGGAGCATGCTTTGTCCTTTTCCTTTTAGTGCGGGGCCAGTGAAAGTAGGAGCACAGGCCAATGGGTGAGCCGCCCCACCAGCCACCTGACGACCTTGGGACAAGAAGGGAGTGGGAAGGTGGCAATGATTTCCATGTGCTTTCAGTCACCTGCACAGTGGCCCGCTGCTGCTCTAGGTAGGCTTTTGCCCCCATTGAGCCAAGGACGTGGACAGTTAGCTAGGCCTGGGTTACTCAACGGTGACTGGATTGCCCTCTGCAGGAATCATTTGACAATGTCAATCTGCTATTTGCCGTGCCCAGATTGAGGTCAAGTCTCGAGTGAGCATTTTGCCATCCATGGCCTTGGGTGAGCTCTAACTGCTGACCTTGAAGGACAGCATGCCCAGATTCCATTTTCATCCCGCCCGCTGCTCCCAACCGCTGTTTTGCTCCTCACTTATTTCTTACTCAATAGATCTTACTTAACTTTATGGTGCAATTTAATACAGACCTTTTCATTAAATCTTCCACAAGGCGAGTTGGGAATACAGCAAAATGCCTGGCTCAGCTCCCAAGTGTGTACACCTCATTCTTTTAACAGATATACGTGTGTCATCTCAGAATTGTGCCCTTTTCAGGTATGCACAGTTTGTTCACTGGGTCAAACAGTGCTGGGATTCATATCAAACCATTGGATTCTTCTCTGTGTGGTGATGTGGTCAGATCCGCATGGCATATTTGTTCAGATTCCTGACTGCTTGGCTGCTCTGCCACCACAAGCTCATTTTAAATTTGGATAGCCGTCATCACTACAATGTCACTTCGTCTTCAAGAGAAACGATGAATCTGTTCACTTATTATTATTATTATTATTATTCCTGAGATAAGTTTATTTCTAAATATTATCAGGGCCTTCTCTATCCCCTTAATCAAAGCCTGGCGGTGAGGTTTGTTGATACTCATTTTGTTCATAAACAATAGTTTTGTGGCACTGGAAATGACACAGTGTGAGTTACCTGGGGGAAATGCAGAGAAGGAACATCGAAAAAATGCACTCAAGTTCTGGGCGCAGACGCTCGCTGTCCTGAGACATAGAGCTGGGGGAAATGGGATCTGCCAGGGAAAGAACGCCGAAGGAGCAAGATTACCGCTCAGGTAGGTGTCTGTACTTTCTTGTCAGTAAGAACCCAGGCTGGCTGGAGGAGAAGTGAAGTGCAGCTGGGGGTCGGCAGCTAGGACGTGTTTACACTCAGGCATTTGTAGCTCAAAGTGCTGTAATCCCAGAGTTTGTGGCAGCACTTTCCATTTCGCTAGTCATTCTGTGACCTTCTCCCATTGACTTCCAGCTGGCTTTCCTCCCCAAAGGCCTGCAGTTGCTCTTTTGTAGTGTTTGTCAATTCATAGGACGTTAGGATAGACAGAAGAATTCGTCAGGTGCACGTCGCAACAGGGAGACCGGGATAGGTGATGGATAGAGTCACACCCCTGAGCTCAAATCCTGAGATTGTCCCGTGTCACATGGGTTTGTTAGGCCAGTGTCTGAGGACGCTTGTGTCAGCGTCTTTCACCGAAGCTCATTTCCAGGGCTCAGGTGAGGTTCTTGGCTGTTGCACCTGGTTTAGAACCTTCTACTCCAGATGCACAGGTGTGCAATGCAGAACCATCAAGCCAGATCGCTCACACAGAAACAGTGCCCAGATGTCACTGGGCATTTGGTTCCCTCACTGTGCTCAGTGTTTACCTTCTATGGTAAACATTAGAGGGTTAGTTTATCCATTAGTGAGCATACTCTTTATCCTCTGCTTACTGATGTAGATCATTATTCTTTATCTAACTAATCACTTTTTCCCACTTTGTAGTGTCTTTGGCAGGACCTCTATACCAATTTTAAGCTTGCTGTGTGTGTGTGTGTGTGTGTGTGTGTGTGTGTGTGTGTGTGTGTGCCCTACTTAGATTTAATCAGTTGTGCTTTCAGTTAACTGTCAGTTCCGTGAGACTGGCCACCAGCTATGGTGCTTTGACTTCACACTGGCCCAGTGGCCCAGTAGTGGTCAAGGACTCAGCAAGACTTTAACCTTTAATATGAAAACTTTTCATTTAATTCCAAAGGACAATATGTTCTTACTTCAGAATCTAGAAGCAAAACCAAAGGGGGGAAACATGAAAGGTAATTGTGGAGCCAGGCATTCTGGCACACACCTGTAATCCCAGCACTCAGGCAGATTGCTGTGATTTCAAGGCCAGCCTGGTCTACAAATTGAGTCTAGACAGCCAAACCTACATAGAGAAACCCTTTCTCAGGAAAACACACACACACACACACACACACACAAAAAAAAAAAAAAAAAAAAAAAAAAAAACTAAACAAAACAAAGTTAACTGGGAAAGAGGAGGGAAATGGCAGAGGAGGAGGTGACAGCAGTGTTCAGGAGTCAGGAACAGAGGTGATACCAAAGTGTTGGCTCCAGCTCAGACCTTATTACTTGTGCCTTCCTGGTGGGTAAAACCCGGACCTCATAGGAGTATTGGGGTCACATTGGGAATAACAACGAGCAATTTCTCTAGCTACACGTTTCTCGCGGACTTGGAAAAAGGAAAAACTGTTCTTCAGTGGTTCTCGCCTCACAAAAGAACCCTGTCCTCCGTTAGCCCTCCCTGTTAGAGACGGGTGACAGGGTATAGTCCTGTGTTGACCTGGTTGCACTGAATGACTCTGTTCTTGAATTAGTTGTAGCTTGAACTGTGGCCCTGCTCTTTAGCTTTGGCTCTTGAAGAGAAACGTAGGGCAGTTTTGTGTAGAATTGCCGAAGGCCCTGCCTTGTTCCCCTCTAGGCAAACTGGAAAGATAAAGCCGAAAGGCAGTTTAGTATGGGCTCACCTGTTCTTGTGAGCACAGGGCTGGCGACCGTCTTCCCAGCCCGTCCCGCCACTCCAAGCCTCCTGCTCTCGAGTAAGTGCTGCCCATTTGCACAGAGCCCTGAGCGACACTGGATAGCAGGCCAAACTGTCGTCTCCATTGGCCGTGCTCCATCTGACTTCATGGCAAGACAAAATGACAGACGGAATGACCGGGCATTGCTGATGTTTGCACAGCCCCTTAAGGTGATGGTCCCTAATGTGCTGTACACGAGCAGAACCTGTTTCCGCACCTCCTGGCCACACAAGTCCATGCGTTTGTCACTGTAGGCCATGGAGGATGACTGCCGAGAGCCGCTTTCTGCCTTACAGGAGAGGGCCTTACGATCAGCGGGCTTTAGCCCACCAGTTACCCTGTGGCTGGAGCACCAGATCCTTACTCCTCCACAGTTCACTCTTACCCCCTGGCTTCTGGGTACCACATGGTGGGGCCATGCCAGTCTCCTGGTTCACATATACTTAGTAATGTGTCACAAAAGTATTTATTGATACTTACTGCATGCATATAACTCATGTGTTATCACACATTACGAGGTGATAACATTGCGAAAAAAGGGCAAAGCAGAGTGCTGGTCTTGGTGGAGTTTGGAAATTATGGTCAGCAGCCAGCTGTTCATCACTTTCAGGGTTTTCCCTGAAAGCAGTTATCTGAGAGCCTGAGAAGCCTAGGCCAAACCAGGCCTGACCAGTGATGGATGCAATTTTCTCCTTGGTTCAAGTACTTTTGTTTCCTCTGATTCACTGACAGATCTTAACGTTTCATTCATTGTTCTGTCTCCTTCAAGCCAGATAAAGGCAGGGTGCTATCTGTAGCTTAAGCCTTCCCTGCAACATTGCTGGCCCTGAATGCCAGGTTACCATCGCTCTGCTACACTCTGATCCTACCCACTAAATTATTTCACTCAGGGTGCCTTAACAAAATACCAGTGTCTAGCTGATTTAAACAACAGAAACTTTTCATTCCTCCAGAAGTCCGAGGTTGAGGTGCCAACAGTTTGGTTTTTTCTTTTTTCCTGAAGCCTTTCTTCTTAGTCTGTAGACGGTATGTTCTCATTGTGTCTCCACATGGTACCCCTCTGTATAGGGGTGTCCCAGAAGTTTCTCTGTCTGTCTCAACTCCTTTTCATGAAGCCATAAATTGGGTTAGGGCCCACCCCAAAGTCCTCATTTTAACCCAGTTATCTCCTTAAAGATCCCCTCTCTGAGTGCTGTCTCATTCTGAGGTCTGTAAATGAAGAATCGGAATTTGGCCCATATTCTTGGGGGGCTATATGCTGCTCAGTCACTGCCTCCTCACGATTTCTAAAAATTACCCGTCCCAAGGATTGGTCCCTCTGCACCTGTTTTTCATAAGTTTGGGCCCAGTGGAAGTCACCTGTCATTCTTGGAAAGAAAAATTGCTTTTTTTTTTGCTGGTAGGGCTTCTGCCTGAGCTCAGGAGCTCCAAACGTACGCCACAACCCCTGCCAGCATGCGCAGGAAGGAGCAACTGGGTTCATCCTGGAGACCCACTCCCTAACCAGCCAGGTAGATGCTAGCTGGCCCACCCCCACCTGCTGCTCGCCCCCGCTCAGCTTATTCATGCTCCCGGATGGCGCCTTATTGCTGAGTTTCTGCTGCTCTGTGTGCTAGCTCACGGGGCTGACCACAGAACCCCATTGTTTTTCGGTCTGGCTTGTCTTGGTGGGCAATCTTTCATTCCGGCATCCTCCTTTCTGTGCTATGTCAAAGATACTAATGCCCCCTTTTCTTCAAATCCTGTCACTGTAGATGAACTCCCAAGAAGAAAGCCATTCTCCACCCTTGGGGCGAGAGCATAGGAAACCTGTACTGCTCTGTGTTCAGTGATGTCTATGAGCAGTGTGTAGGCTCTGAGAAATTGTCTCTGGGCTTCCTACTTATGAGAGCATTCCCAGAATAAACACATTTTGCATTGCTGTTCACTTTTTCTCTTACACGTTCCCAAGCCATCACAGAAGCTCTTTGACTTTCCTGACAGAAAATCTTCACTTTCTTATTACAACAGATTGCAGCATAAGCAGCAGGCTAGCGGATCTCAGGGAACCTTTGGGGATGCATTCATTGCCTTCCTCCCGTTGAATCAATCTTGTGGTTGGCTGTCCTTTCAGCTACAAAGATGCTATTTCTCTTCCTTTCCTCACCTCTTGGAAGAGAAAGTAGGCAAATGTGTTTGTGTATGTCTGCATGTATATAGCTCCCATTTTCCTTAGCAGGGAGCAATAGGAAATCAACCAGGTCTGAGAACTGGGAAATGATAGATATAATGTTAAAAGATTTAAAAAAAAATGTTTGAAAGTAATTTTAATTACATATAAAACACATGCTTTATGGTTATAAAAAAAATGGTCAGTATACTTCCATGACATTTATTTGTGTATGTTGAATGAAATCCGTATTGAGTGTTTAGAAATTCTCCAAGGATAGATGCATAGACTGTCGATTAAGTTGCACAAATAAAATGGATTTCTCAAGCCTCATAAATTTGATCAGTTATAGAAAATGGTGATAACATTTGTAAAGAACAGTAAGAGGTCCTTGAGAGAAATGAAAAGATGAGGAGTGAATGCCCTTCAAAATCGTAGTTTCAGTTTTATAGATAGCCAAGTTTTTTTGAACAAGAAAAACAGCCCCTGAACTCGTTGATATAAAGCCCTTGCGCTTGTTAAAGCAGACTGTCTTGAAAAGTGGTTAATATTCTCATTAGTCAACGTATTCAAGGGAAGAGGCCCCATCAGCTGCTAAGAAAGACAATGGGCGACAACAGCCCCAGAACAAGGGAGGACACTGCCCTGGTGGTGGGGGAGTGGAGGCAGCACGCTGCCCTAGAGAGCGAAGTGGATGATAGAAATTGCTCTTTCTACACAAAGGACACCAATCATGCTAACACTGCCCTTCAGAATTAAAGAGGAAACAATCTGCTCTCACTTGTAATGGGAAGTATCACTGTAATGTCCTCCCAAAGTGAGATAAATTGAGTTCACCAATTGTAAAAGCATCTTCAGTCTATTTATTAGCCTTGGCTTTCTGGAGGAGCAGGTGAAAGGATCTGAAGAGCACTCCTCCACCTTTCAGCGTTTGGAAGCCCAAAGCTGATGGCTGTGATTTATTAAGAGCCTGCAGTGGTCCAAGCAACTCGCCCGTCCCTGTAGCCCTCACAGCCCCACTGAGGAAGAGCTTAGCCTGTCCTAGAGGGTGAGGAGATGTCCTCATGCTTTGCTTTCCAGTGGTGCAGCCATGGCCAGGCGCAACCCTCAGGTACATTTATTTTATTTCTTTCAGAAGAGCATTTGAGTCAGCGTGAATTTGAGTTCTGGTTTGGATGAGTATCAGCTGTCCCCAAAGGCTCATGTGTTGGAGGTCGTACGTTAGCCGGAGTTGATGGGATCATGGTGGCTCTGATTGCATCAATGGGTTGATCTGTTAGTGAAGTCATAGCTGCATGATAATTAGAAGATGGGACTTAATTGGGGGAATGTGCCTTTGCGGGATGCATCTTGTCCCTAGACCCCCTCTTCCCTTCCTTTCTCCCTCCCTCTCTTGCCGTCCCACTGCTGTGAGTTAACACACTTTATGCCACTGCATGCTACTGCCGTGGTATCCTGCCTCATCTTAGGTCCCAAAGCAATGGAACAAGCCACCTGTGGACCGAAGCCCCTGGAACCATAAAACTGAACGATCCCTCCTCCGTCACAATTGACTGGGCGGGGAGGGGGTAGTATTTTGTCACAGTGAGGGAAAAGCTGTGTGACACAGCCGCTTTGCTTGGTTGTAAAGCTGAGAGTCACCACACTCTCACTGCAGAGCGCCACAGTGGGCTTTTCTTCTTCGCCACCCTGCCTCCCCACTGTCCCAGTCTGTCATGGTTCTTCTCATTACAAGTGATAGAAATCCAACTTGCTGTGTACGTGCACAGAAGAACACTTGCTGCCCACTCATTGGCACAGCCAGGCCCAGGCCAGAAGTGCCAGGATCCAGGGAACAAGGGCACAGTCCAAGCCACGTGCCATCCTTCCCTCTGTCCTTTCCCACAGCGTACTAGGAGACGGCTTCCAACAGCCTCCAGCTGCCCCCACCCTTCTAACCCCACAACAGAGTATGTGCTGTTAGGGCCCCAGAGCCACATTTAAGAGTGTGCACTTTGGAGAAATCACAGACACGTCTCACAGACACGTCTTAAGTGCCTGGTGCTGGCAGCTCCATGAGGAGTATAGGTTCAGTATGGGACAGCTCTCCTCCAGCAGCCTAGAGGATACATAGATGCTAAACCGGCTAGAGGAGCAGTGTCCGCAGTGCTCCTCCACTCAGAAGTAGCCTCATGACATGTCAGGTGGAAAAAGAATTCAAAGGGAGGAAAAGAGACCCAAAGGCTAATAAACAAGGCTGACGAGAAAGCAGCAGCGCTTTCCCATCAGAATTCTGCAAGAGCTAATTCCCAGAATCTCAAAGGCAGCAGCAAGACTGAAAGGAAGACTTAATTATAAGAGGAAAAGGTGGATCTGGGAAGCAGGCAAGGTGATCTGTGGGACAGAAGTCACAGAGCTGGTGTGCACCGTCAGTGTGTGAAGGTTCCTGGACCCTGGTTTGCATCCCTCGTTTCTGGTTGTAGACAGCTCTATTCATGCTGGAGATGCTGCCGCGCCAGGAGACTACACCTGCATTTCAGCAAGAAGTCCGAAGGCATCTTTGGTACATTTTCTATAGGTAGAAAATGACAGGCTGGTGAGATTTAGTCACACCTTTGGAGCAGCTCCCTAGTCATTAGCAGATTGATGGACTCTGGGGAAAATGATAAGGATATACCTCTAAGTGGCCTTTTAAAAAATTGTCCCAAGTCGACATTTTCATGTGCGTGAATAAGATGGATAAATTGAATTTATATAATCATATTTTTCAAGGGATTCAAAGCTGAGAAGAATAAATAATACTTTAGGGGACTAAATCAAGCTCAAAACCATCATTTTAATCAGAAACATCTAGTTAGTATAAAAAATGAGCAGGGGCATTCCAAAGTCTACATTTGGAGAGTAGTAGGTGGTAGTAAGATAATGCAAATGACATCTGTTCTAATATAGGTATATGTGTATATATTAATGTATACGGAGCATTCTGATTAGCTGTATGACATGTATTTTTAAATTAAAAGTTTCTAACCATGAGAGGATAGACTTTTGTTCCTAAAAACATCCAGACTTCCAAGGTTGGGAAATTGGGAGATCCACTTGGAGGCGGCACTTCCCAAACCAGAGATGACAATTCTGCGTAGGCGCTGTCCTTTTTCTTTTCTTTTCTTTTTTTTTTTAAGACAGGGTTTCTCTGTGTAACCTTGGCTATCTTGAACTCATTTTGGAGGCCAAGCTGGCCTCAAACTCACAGCAATCCACCTGCCTCTGCCGCCCAGAGTGCTGGGATTACAGGTGTGGGCCACCGCGCCTGGCTCTTGGAGCTGTCTTTTATAGCTGGCATTTATCTGTCAGCTTGCAAAACACCCCTCCTCTGCACCTGGCTGGCTCTATTCATCTGAGTCCATTGACCGCCATGAGCTTGTAAGTTCTTAGTGTTGCCTGCTGGCACCGTGCAGCCTTTTTCATGTGGCCAGTGAGTGGGAGAGGAAAAGCTGGGAAGCTCCTGTTCAGACCCTCTAAGACTGAAGAGAGCAGAAAGCAAGCAAGGACCCCATCCCAGTTATGAGTTTTCAATGAAAAGACAGCTTTTAATCTAAAAATAACTAACAAGAACAGGAGCTAATAATCCCCATTGAGATGGGTGAATAAAATGTAGTTCGTCCAGGATTCTGGAAACACAACAGCTACGGCAAGGATTCTTATTTAGTCCCTGTGACCTGCTTCTGCTCATCCCACAGCCCTCTGTCCCCAGGGTCCGAAGCACAAGCACCTGCCTTTGTTCTTCTTTAAATGGTGTTTTCCAAAGTAAGTTTCATGGAGATAATGTTCTGATGAGCTTGTGAAAAGTGATTTCAGGGGACTTTGCTGTTACCAAGACCCAGCTCATCTGAAGCCAGAACCCCATACACTGTTTCCACGTGTGTAAGTTTGCCAGCAATCATTGGTGGTTTCATCAGAACTGTTCAGTCTGAAACTAACAACGAGGGATGCTTCTCTGACTACTGACTACCAGCTGCAACTGCTACTGTCTCCCCTTCACTGCTCCATTTCTTCTATTTTCAGTTGTGAGCCGAGCCTTTAACGGCTGAGCAGTCTAGCCAGCCCTCACTACTCCTTTTCTCAGTTCTTCTCAACATCATTTCCACTTCTGTTTTGATCCCCTAAGTAATATTTTCAGAGTTTTATCTTCTAATGACATTTTTTAAACACACACACACACACACACACACACACACACAGAGAGAGAGAGAGAGAGAGAGAGAGAGACAGAGAGAGACTGAAAGTAAGCCAGGTGTGGTGTTGCATGCCTATAATCACAGCACTGGGAAAATGGAGTTGTCAGGAGCTGGAAGTCAGTCCTGGTTATGCCAAGAGTTCAAAGCCAGTGTTTGCTATGTGAGACCCTCCAAACAAACAATTAAACAATAAATACATAAACCTAACTAACTAAAAGTATTATCTTTTCTCCAATCTCACCACTCTTTATATTTTTAAAAAAAATTATTCTTCTTCTATTGGCTTCCTTGAAACATCAAATAACATATTACAAATTTTCTCGTTCTCTGAGCTGTAGCTAGCTTCCCTTGCTTCTGACTGTGGAATATGGAGGCTTGTTCTCTCATTCATAATAGAGAACTTGAATATAAAATTCTCAATTCAAAGTCATTTTCAATGACAGACACAAAGACCTGTGGCCGGGCTCCTGAGAGCCATTGTCTCAGGAGCCTGTTGGACTCAGTTCCTTTGATCTCTCCACTTTGTCCTTCTGCAAGTGGTCAGGAATGTCTCTTTGATGTGTTTAGGCCTAAGCATTTTTTTCTTTCATTCATGCAAGGCCATTTCATTTTAAAGACTCTTGTCTTGCTATTACCTCTATTGAAATCTGTCTACTTTCTTTTTAAAGTTAGTTTTCTCTGTTTTTTTTGCTGAAGACACACTGGCCATATGTTAAGCTATGTTTCTATCTTGCATCTCCTGCTCTGTGTTCTAGAAGCTTTCTTGGATTTTCTCTTCCAGGTCATTAATTGGATTTTATATTTCATCAAATTTATTTTTTAATTTACAGGAATACAATCTTGATCTTTGGTGGATAGCTCCCCCACCCTCCACCCCTTTTTTAAACTTCTGTGTAATCTGTATCCTGGAAACCTGAGGGTTTTTTTTTTTTTAAATTCTCTTCCATTTGAGTTTTCCTCAAGTTCAGTGTTTTCTCTATTTGCTCTGTCTTTTTTTTTTCTTGTTAATTTTTCTTGAGTTTTGGGTATTTCTTCATTGCTTATATTTTAAAACAACTTTATTGATATAAATCACATACTACATAACTCCTACATGTAAAGAACAGTCCAGCAGCTTTGATGTCCAGATGGGGACATTAAGAAAAGCCCATGTTCCTTAGAGGTCTCTCTCCAGTGCTCTCAAGCACAGCCTGCTCCCACCCCTCCCCTAGGCAATGACTATACTTTCATATTTGAAATAAAGGGTTAGAAAACCTGATGTATGCCTCTGGGCTTTCAGAATGGAAGCCAGTAGAAAGACAGTGGTGGGGAGGGAAGCAAAACCAGAGGAGGGGAGGGTTCAGAACCACAGCAAGTCCGGAGAGGAACTGTCAGCCTACTCTGTGTTGCATTGGTTCACTTTGTGTCCAAGGTTAGAGAACATTCCATTGTAGATGATGATGGGGTAGAATAGAGTTTGGCCTGTTTGCAGTTGTCTCCTGCATGAGTGACACAGTAGGCATTTTGCATTTGTAGGTTCATACACACAGTAGATATGCATTGATAGGTTCAATGCATGCAGTAAATATGCACTGGTAGGTTCAATGCACACAGTAGGTATGCATTGAGGTGGCCCTGGCATTGCTATAGGTGGAAGGAAGGGATGGTTCCTTTATTCATCAGATTCTAGAGTTTAGAGGAGCAGAACTGATACAATGAGTAAATATGTGTAGTGGGTTTATTATATTGGCTTGTAGGCTAATCTAACAATGGCTGTCTATGAACAGAAACTCCAAGAATCAGTAGTTGTTCGGTTTACAAGGCTTGATATCTTAATTGGTCTACAGTATATGCTGGACTCCTGAAGAAGTAGGCTCTCATGCCAATGAAGGAGTGGGCGTGCTTGCCAGTGAGAGCAAGGGCAAACAAAGAAAGCAGGCTTCCTTCTATGTCCTTTATGTGGGCTGTTGGCAGAAGGTACTACCCAGATTAAATGTAGATCTTCCCGCCTCAAAAACTCTGCATTAAAGGTATGTGTTCCTACCTCTAAAGACACAGATTAAAAGTGGGTCTTCCCACTCCAAATGATTTAATTAAGAAAAAAAAAAAAAAAATCCCTGACAGGTGAAAGTAGCCACTTGGGTTTTAGTCATTTCCATATGTAGTCAAGTTGACAACCAAGAACGGCAATCACAGTCCACCCTCGTTAACTTGACACACAGTCATATCTCTTCATGTCATGCTTAATTTCAAAATGAGAACAATTTCCTGGTCATATTTATGCCTAACATGATATAAGTATCCCACCTACAATCACGAACACATTATATATTCAACAAGGTCCTAATTCCACCTAAAATGATATAACTATCCTTCTTCCAGCCACAAACACATTGTAAATTTTAGAATAGATAGCAATGTCCTTTGAGGGACATTCTTTTACTTATCTCAAAATTTACATATGATAACAATTATATTCTGTTAATTGATATTACATAACAGGATAAAGAAATTGAGGAAAGAAAACTTAAATATCCATACAAACCACATTCTTAACAAAATATAATAGAAACATTCATGTTGGTTATAATCCTTGTTTCTGAAATTGGCCTTGCAGGGGGTGGAGGGAGATTGCCCCTTTGCCTAGGAGGAACTGAGGCAAGAAATCTGCATGGCCCTCCTCGCCTTCATATAGCTCAGTTTCACTGATGAAATACCTTTGAGATTATTCTCTCCAAGCACAGAAATACCAAAGCCTCCTCTCCACTTCAGTTTCCCAATGAGACTTTTCATCTTGTGTTGTTTCATAGACTTGAAATAAAATGTAAGATCTGTGGGGACTGGAAAAAGTTGGAGCTCAGACTTTCAGCCGCCTGCTAATTTGGTGCAGCTCTCAGGTGGGAAAATCAATGTCTTCCCTGCAGAGGTGAATCAGGCACACCATTGTGTCAGACTGCAGACTCTGCCTTCCAGGAAAACTAACGGACCCTCCTTGCTTTTCAGCTTCTCAGTGCAGTATATTTCATGCTTGCCTTTCTTCAGACACACTGTATGTGTTTTGAGTAGAAATCTGAGCCAGTGGTGCCTGCAGGAGATGGTTTCTGTCTGTTAGAAACCTTAGCTCAATTATCCGGAGCTAACAGAAATCTCCAGGCATTGCCAAGACAAGGTGCCCCTGCACTGGTGGGAAATTGAGCTCTAGGACATCTTACACTCACCAAGACCCTTTCTCTGACGTTACGTCACTCCAGGCTGGTAAGGGTGATTCAGAGATTATTCAGGTGTGATGGCACACATGTGGAGTCCCAGCACTCAGGGCTGCAAGCTCTGGGTCAGCCTGTGCTGTGGAGAGAAAAAATTATTTATAAGCAATTTAATACAGAGGTTGCCGAGGCTACACTTCGTCCCCTCTCCTCCTGATATCCTTGTCTCCACCCTTCCTGGGACTGGTAAGGACCACAGCTCACTGGAGCATTAGAGTATTTGCTTCCCATTTGGCAAACAGCCAATGGGCCCAGCCCTCTGTACAGCCACATATGACTTTTTCACAATCCAAGAACCAAGTCCCGTGATCTCCTTGCCCTACGGGGGACTTCATGTCCATTGCTGTTCTGATTGCCTTGACTATATTTTAATGCCCTGCTGGCTAAGTCTTCTCAGGCGGGCATATGTGTATGCATGCACATGCATTGTGCTGGAACAGAACCCAGAGCCCCACATCTTCCCTGTACCACTGAGCTACACCTCCAGCTACTGACATAGTCAACACATGAGTGTTAAAAGAGTAATTAAATTTCGTATCGATTGAAAAATCATTCCCATTCCTGATGAATGCTGACCGCTTGGACCCAATGGAATGGACAGTGGGCTCCATCCTGACATTGTGGTTTCTTGGCAGATCAAAAGCAGAGGCTATTGAATCTCTTTGCTTGGTCCAGGGTATGCAGAGCTGATGATAGCAAGAGGACGCGGCAGGAGAGGCTGCAGCCATCTGCAGTCCACATCAGGACGTGTTGGTCCCTGGCTAGGAGTGAGCTAGCGCTGAGTTCCCCTTCCTCGTGGTGTAAGACGTAGGGATGTAGGCCTACACAGAGCAGTGGCCATCTGTGGCGGTTCAAAAGGTTTAGGACAGTGCGCTGGACAGAAACAGATCCCAGTGAAGTGTCCGGCAGCAGATGGAACATGGGACCATGACTACACAGGTGTACCTCAGGTAGCCTTTAGCTGAGCCTGAAATCAACCTTCCTGAGCAGATGACTCTCTCAGATCGACGGCAGTTAGCAATAATGATCCACATGGTGGCCCCACGCTCATACTGTGACCACAGCTAGTCCAGGAGCACAGAGGAGATAGAAAGCTCAGGACTGGGGGTGGGGGAGCATATCAGGACCTCAAGAGTTGGACTGTATTTGAAGTCAGTGTCTCCTCGGTGTTGTAACCTGCTTAAACTCTAGAGCCCCTCTGTTAATTCCTAGCATAACTGTAGCTCCTCGTAACATATCAGAAGCCATTTTGCCTCCAAGTCTCCATTTTGATCATAAGGTGAAATTAAGTTCAAGTTCTCAGCCCTTACGTGACTGAGACCAGGATATAATTCAGTAGTTCAATACCGACTGCTTAAAATAAAACAATAGATGGTTAGTGGGTGTTCTGCTCCAGTTCTATTAGAGTTAAGACCATAACATCCTGCTATGTTCCTTTCTCCTGGAACGTTGGGGAACTGGAAAGTCCCCAAACCTACATTCTAGCCAGTCAGCTTAAAAGGCTTTGTCTAGCTACCTACATGCAATGCATTTGGAACAAGGTCGATTATGTTTAGCTACTCAAAATGATATAATGCTGCGACCCCCTCTCTGGCTTTCTACACCTGGTTACCTAGTTGTTACCTAGTTATGGGTTTCTTGTATATATATATCTACCTTAGAAACAGTCTGGCATCATAGTTTGGCTCCTGAGCCAGGATTATGGCCCTGACCAGTCAGTTTTTGTTCAGCATTCAATAAACTTTATCACTCTTGAGTCTGGTGTTCGAGTAGTCAGTGTATGGCTGTTCCTGAACCCATAACACTCAACTTTTTCAGTCAGGCTGTCTTGCACTGAATTGGAGCTTGTAAAAGTAATTTTTATTCGCCTGTTGTTAATGTCGTCTCAGAGGCTTAAGGTCTCTGCCTGCAACCCCAGTTCTAGACCTGGAAGCCTCTAGCCTCTGTACAATCTCATCTAGGCCTACAATGTTTTCAGCCTCTGAGGCTTACTGATGAATAAGCTTACCCTTTCTAGCTCTTTCTGAACTCTGGCTGTCTGGTTCAACTCAGTTGTTCTCAAACTCCTCTCCAAGCTGACTGATTCAAACTGGCTTCTATTAGTTTCTCACTGAATTGTTCTGCTTGGTCTCAAACTAACTCTAGCAAGCTGTTCTAATCTTCTGGCTTCTTCTCATTCTCTGGCTTGATCTATCTTAACCTGTGTCTAGCTTGTTCTCTCTTCAGCCGGTCTCTGTAAAACCCTCATGGTAAAACTGCCTCTGAATTCCATGAACTAAACTGCCACAAGCTCATCTCCACTATACTGCCTCTCAACTTACTTTCAACCTAACTGCCTGACCGGCACTGACTAGAACTCAGAGATCTGCATGTCTCTGTCTTCTGAGTGCTGGGTTTAAAGGTGTGTACCACCATGCCTGTACCTAAGTTTTTCTTTACCTGAAACGTGCTCTACACCTGGCTGGCCTCTGTCTCCTAAGAGTAAAGGTGTGTCTGTATTTCAGACAAATCACACAGACCCTAGAAGGTCTTTAGATGTGATCTCTTGCCAGAGCAGCATGTTCTGAATTACAATTCCTCTATAGAAGCTTGCTTGTATCCTATTTCACCCTCCTTAGTCTCCTGCCTCTGTATCTAGTCGAAACAGTAGCATCCTCTTGTTCTGGCCACAGAAGCACATAAAACTAGCCAAGATCTCTTTTTGACTTAGTGGTCTGAGAGAGTGCTGGGAGGAGACACCCTGCAGAATGGCTAAGGTTTGGTTGGAGCTAAGACCCTTGTATCTGGAAGGAAAGAGGCTGGCTTCAGGCCTGCCTTCTAGAAGATGCGTGGAGGACCAAGCAATTGAAACAGGCTTTCCTGGGTCACCCTGGACCCGCCTGTGGCTTTGGGCAGACTACCAGGCAGATGAAGCAGAATGAAGAGTGCAGATCTGTCACTGTCCCCAAGGTTAGTTGGTGACCTGAGTTCATTGGCACTGGTGATAAGCAAGTCAAGTCTGGAATGAAGTTGGTTAGACATACACACTTTTTCTCTTTTCTGTTTGTGTCCCTTCCCTCTCATGTGACTATGCCTCTGGCTACTGGCTACTGTATGAGAAAACATTGCTCTTTTCTCCTATTTTTGGTTTTGGTTTTGGTTTTTCGAGACAAGTAGCCTTGACTGCCTTGGAACTCACTCTGTAGATCCTCCTGCCTCTGCTTCCCCAGTGCTGGGATTAAAGGTATGTGCCACCACCGCCCAGCCCCACCCCCATTCTATTGATTTGTACTCTAATTTATTTAAGTTTTTGGTCTCATAAGTTTTGTTTTTCTGCCATGCACGTCTGGGTCTATAGCTCAGTGGTAAAGCTCAGCTCTTGCCTGGCATGCAGAAAATCCTGGGATTTTCCATTCCCAGCACTGGGGAGTGTGTGTGTGCAGGTATCCCATACCAGTTTTCCTTTGATAAAAGACAGATGAATAGCTGCCCACATTCATCTCTGCTCACCTTATCTTATAACTGAAAAGGCTCACATTCCTATAATAAGGGAGTTTCCCCCAGAGCCTCCCTATGTGAGCTGTTCATGTGGCAGGGAGCCCTGTACACCTGTGTGTACATGCTGCATGCCTAATGTTGTCATGTGCTAGGAAAAACATAATCCCGTGTCCTAAAAGACCTTGTCAGTAACGGAGGCAGAGCCTGGGTCTCAACAGCACTGGCGTTCCTCTCTCTCCTGTGCTTGTGGGCTGGAATAAGGATTGCTAAGTGTGCTGCAAGGGTCTGATGAAGACGCTCATCCCATCAGGGATACCCAGGACTGTGAACCGAGGCTGCATAGGATGTCTGTCATTACTGGGTTTCAACACTTCCAGCCCAACAGCTGCCACGTGCAGCATTCCTCAGAGGTGGCCAAAGATGCTGAAGTGCACTCTTCCAGAGCCCAGGTGGCATAGGGAGGTTGGTGGGGAGTGGGGGCTGGTGTCTTAGCCCATCCCTATTCACTGTGTTCTTCCCAGAAGTTCTCATGTGACCTTGAGGAAGGGGTCATTGTCCTGGGCCTGGCTGCCCAAGTAGACGAAATCTCAGCATGTTTCCAAGGAACAACCACCCCATAGGACCCTGGGAAAGTCTGTCCCACCACAGCTCAGGTACAGGAGAGGCTGGATCAATCCATTTAAATGCATCAGACAGCAGCTGTGGACCCCAGATATTCTGAAGAGCAACTTTGGGGCAGTGAGGTTCAGGAGGTAGGATCCTGGGAGAGACTGTATCAAGTATCTTGTCCCACCGCCACCTCTGTCTGTGGTCAAAATGAACCTGCCTGGCACCAAGTGGGGTTGAAGGGGCCAAGGGGGCAGGGGGAAAGCTCAGATGCAAGGAGCCTGGCCTTACCTGCACAAGAAGTCAGGACCTCACCAGTCTTCATGAATATCTGCCTTTTGCTGTGATGACTGGTACCTGTGTGAGTCCTTACAATAAGGAGCCCACCAATTTGAACTTTTAAGTTAAAGTGAACCTTTCAGTGTCTCTTAAAATAGGTTCTAGAACATTATCCAAAAAGGAAAAAGACAGCTGCACCTTGCATTAGAAAACTTGGCAAGCTTTGCCCATGAGATGAGGCTAGTCCCATAGATTCCTTCTGATCCGATGCAATGACAAGAGTGCCATTGATCACTGAGGGAAGCAAGAGATGACCCAGGTCAGAGGTTGTGCAGAGCGCCTGACCACAGCTCTTCACAGCTGTCAGGGAAAGACTGAGATATGCCGGTGGCCAATGGAAGGTGGGGAGACAGGATGGCTGCTGCAGATTCCAGAACAGGAATATTGCATATCCAGAGTAATGAGAGACTGGAGTTAACTAACAACAGAATTCCATTATTAGTGTAAGAAATTAATGGCAGGAAACTGAGGACTCATGGGGCCTCTCTGTGCTACCTTGATAATAATTAATTGATAACAATTAATATTCTATTAATCGCAAATCATTACAAAATAAAATGCCTATCTTTAAAAGGATCATATGTGTCCACACTATGGAGGTTGGTTTTCTGTCACATGCAGGAAGTAGTTGAAGGCAGTGGAGGTCACCTGGCCTCTAAGAATCAGAAGCTTTGGGCTGGCCAACAGGTGGTGTGAGGTTCCAGGAAAGCTGGACACTCCCTGTGAAGACCTCCATTTGTTATTCAGCTTCCCATCACTGGGACAAAATACCCAAGACTGTGAACTGAAATAGAGGAAAAGTTAATTTTAACTAGTGTCTTTGGAGAATATGGCAAATGGTTACGTGACCCCGTTGCTGTGGCAACATGGTATGTCATGATGTGATTGTGTGGTAGAGGAGGCCTTTTCACTTTATGTAGAAAAGCAGAATATGGGGAAAGAAGGCAATATCCTTTCATAGGCATAGACCTGGCGCCCTGAGCCTGCTAGGCTCAACCTCCTAAAAGTTCACCATCCCACCCATGGCACAGGCTGGTGATCACACTGTTCACGGATGGGCTTAGGGTGATCTGATGGTCTGCACTGTAGCACTCCATCTCTAAGAGGCTGTCTGTCAAGACTTCCCAGCTAACACTTAAGCAAAATCACTACACCTGGACCAGCCCTTATATGGAATGCTCCCAGAGCCAAAACTTCTGTTAGAGTTCAGATAAGATGTTACCATGTGAAAAACGCAAAGCCTGTTTTCACATGTAAAATTAGGATGTCTATAATGTGATGCTCAGACTATGTTACAATATGAAACATAAATGTATGTTTATTAGACTTTCTTCCCAATCCCCTAAGATCACCTGTTATGTATATGCAACTATTCCAAAATCTGAAAATGTCCAAAATTCAAAACATATTATTCAAAGCATCTCACTAAAGACCAACTGGTGAGCAGTGAGTTTTACTGGAGTTGATTATATTAAGTATAGGTGAGAGGTTACAGAAGTAGAGATGACTTGAAGACAGCTGCGTCACCACAAGCCCACTGAAACATGGTGATCAGTCTCATGAAAGCTGGAACTCTGGAGCACACTGCACAATTTACAATAATTTGGAAGGTATCTCTTCCAGGCAGATGACGTGGTCTGAGGTTCATTGTGTAGTTCTAAGTCTAAGAATGACTCTCAGCAGTCCTTATTGCTTAAATGTATTTGCTGAGGGAGGGGCCCAGTGAATCTTGTCAGTTTCAGGGACTTCCTGAAGACTGTGTTGTGTACTTCCTGAGCTTGATGAGTTTGCCTGCAGGATGGGACGTTTTACCTCTTTTTAGAACATCCTGTGTCCCAATCAGGAGCTTCCCTCTGAGATGGAGGATTTTCCTCTCAGAGAAAATGGCAACACAACATCATCCCTCAATTCAGACATGTAATTAAAAATTAAAATAAAACTATATTCTTGCAACCAGTTGCTCAGTCCTGCTATCCTCACCAAAAACGATGGCTTTTCTATTGCATACACAAGGAGCTTATAGTTGAGATTTCTTAGAATTGTGAAAATGAGGCAGGAATGGAGCCCATTTTACTATCGTGAACTGCCCATGGAAGCCTGGGGTTCCACAGAGCACACTTTGGGGAAGGGTATCCCATTCCGTTTGCCAGAGTGTGGCTTTTCAACCTGAATGCTTCTAAGAGTTCAGCTGTTGGGGCTGAACAGCTGTTGGGTGGAACAGCTGGGCTTGGTGGAGTTTTTGACTGTGTAGTTGTTTCTGTGTGTGTAAGCCCTCTAAAGTGTGCCTTCAAGTGATTCCTGAACCAAAGGCCAGGCTAGACACGACAGATCCCATTAAGACCACATGTGGGAAGGGTGCCCATTAAGACCACATGAGGGAAGGGTGCCCAGACTTCTCGCTCTTTCATTAGAAAGTAAGGCTGAAAAGTAGGGAGGTGGGTGTGCTGGGCAGATGCCTCCCTCCGCTATGAGGTACCCCTCTAGGAACCTGGTACCTGTCACCAACAGAAGAAACAACACCCTCTTCGTACATCCTCTGGACAAATCTGGCAAAGATTCCAGTTCAAAGCTCCCTGATTGTGAGCGGTGTCTCACCACATGTCTGTGGCTACCCGCTGTGGCCCTCTGCAGCCTCAGCACCATTTCAGCCATAGCCAGTTTGATGATTGCCCACAGAGGCTCGGTTGGTGATGTTTCCGGCCCCCTGGCCAATGATGAGTTAAACTGTCACTTCAGCAGTTGCCCTCACAGGGGCTCTATTAATGCCCCTCCCTGCTCCAGACTTGACCTTCAATCACCGGAAAGCAAGAAAACATTGAAAACAACGTCAACTAAATGAAAAATAGTCTGCCGAGGACTCAGTCTAAACGTCGCCACCTTTGTATGAGTGATGCAGGGAAGTGGGCTGCCTGGCAGGTGCATTTCTAGCTGATGGAAATTTCAGGCTGTTAATGGCCCTTCTGGGACAAGGCTGTGAGGGCAGAGCTGGCTCCTATTGTGGCAGAGTAACTAATGAGAGAGAAATTACTTAAGCCAGTGCCTAGAATAGTAGAATCCGGGAAGACTCATAGCACTGACCAGACATCCTGACGAAAAGCGAGCTCCTTCCCAGGGCGCAGATGAGGAAAGCCACTTAATTTCTTGCTGTACACGTCATAGCTAGCCTTCCATCACTGTGAGCACAAAACCCACATCTTAACTAATGCACCATTTGGGCTCCTTGGTATAATTTCCATTGTGAAGGGCAATCATATATTAGCCCCGGCCCTCTTTCATGCAGCGTAGTTTCAAAGTTCATGCATGTTGTGACATGTATCAGTAGTTTTTATTGCCAAAGCATGTATAAGGTAGCAGGCCGTCACTGTAGGAAAACAGTAACTGAGGGAGGGCTGGCCCTCTTCTAATGTGGAGCATGTCATTCACACAGATGTGAGGAGCTAGGCTTCTGAACTTCAAGTGTTGTTTCTTTGGGACAAGCTCATTCGGTTAAGAGGCCTGTGGAGTGGGTGAGGTTATTGATGCTGCTGTGTGTGATGATAAAATGGAGGTTTGTGATAGAGGAGAAGCCAGACCTGGGGCTGGTGCTGAGAGGCTGCCCACCAAGCCAAGCATGAACAATCTTGCTCTAAATGCAACTTCTGAAATGTAGTACCGGCATCGCCAGAGGGAAAAGAAGAAGGAAATAGCTGCCTGCATACTTTAGATCTTGAATGCCCCTCCCCATGTCACCAGCCCAGAGCTGTGTTGGAAGGCTGTGTAACCTTTAACAGATGGGGTCTAGTGGAAGAAGTTAGATCATCGTGTTGATGAGACTATGAACTGAAACCTCCAAAACTGGGAGCCAAAATAAACATTTTTCTCTTACTGAGTTGTTTTTCCCGGGTGTTTTGTCTTTTCTGGTTTAGAAGAGTGTTCTGGTTATCAAATGAGATGCCATCGAACCTCTGTGTAGCTCCTGTCACTCTGTTGAATTACTGGTGGTTGTGTGTTATTTGGGGGAAAATGTTCTATCTAAGCGTCCTGTTTGGTATTATGGTCTGGGCAGGGTTTGTTGATCATTCTCTATGACAAATCATTTGGTCCAGAAAGTTCCTCAGAGCATCCATCTCTATAGATTGGTGGAAGATAAACAAGTTGTGGCATTTGCTTCACCAACTCATAGCCATGAAAGACATTTTTCTCTAGCACTCAGCATGTTTTCCTGGTAGACTATGCATTTTGACAGTTTTATTGAGAGGTAATTCATATACCATATAATTTAACCACTTTTAGTGCACAACTCAGTGGGTTATGGTGTATTTATAAAGTGCTGAAATCATCTCTACAATTTTAGAACATTTCCATCACTTCTAAGCAAACCCATACTCATTAGCTACATACTAATTAACTATTACTTTCCATCACTGAATAACCAATAATCCGTTTTTTGTTTGCCTAGATTTTTCTTTTACAGATATTTTATATAAATTTACTAGTACATTACGTAACATTTGGACTAAACTCTTTCATGCAGCATATTTTTAAAGTTCATTCATGTTGTGACATATATCAGTACTCTGTATTGCCAAGTTATATTCCATTTTGCAGGCATATCACATTTTATTTATCCATATAGCGAGTGATGATCATTTGGGTTCTTTTCCATTTTTGGCAAAGAGTAGTATTGCTATGAAGTTTGTGCTTAAGTTCTTGGAGGGAAATATGCTTGATTGTTCTTGGAGGTGTGTTTACGAGTAAACTATTTGATCACATGGTAACTTCTGTTTAGCATTAGAGAACGGCTAAGCTGTTCTAAACGTGTGCATATAATGTTACGTTTCCATCAATAACATGCGGCGTTTATAATTGCTCTATGCCCTCACTTCCACTTCCTATTTTCATGGGGGTATTGTATGCCTGTCACTGTGCTTGTGTGTGTGGAAGTCTGAGGTCAACCTTATGAGTCTTTCTCCATCTTATATTTTGAGACAGAGTCTCTGGCTGAACATGAAGCTCACTAACTGGTTGGGCTGGCTAGAGAGCAAGCTCAGATTGCCAGACCCCCTCACCTCCAGCGTACAGATGCACGCCACCATGCCTGAGGACAGGACATCTGAACTTAGAGCCTGCCCTTACCTGTCTTGATTCTAACCATCCCTCTGGGAATGCAGCAGCATCATTTTGGGATTTTCATCTGCTTCTTCCATTTGGATGATGCTACCAACATTTATTCATGCTTGGTGGCCACTTGTATTTTTTCTTTAGGGAAATGTCTATTCTGATCCTTGGCCCATATTTTAATTGCATTGTTTGTCTTGCATTATCGAGTTGTAATGGTTCTTACTTTATTTTATTGACTTATTGATTTTTGAGACAAGGTCTCACTTTGTAGCCCAGACTGGCAGTCTTCCTGCCTTGATTCCCTGAATGCTGGGATTATAGAAGTGCATCATATACCTGGATTAATAATTCTTTGTGTATTTTGAAGACAAGTCTTTTACCATGTATATAACCTGCAAGTATTTTCTCTCATTCTGTGGGTTATTACTTTTTCCTTTCTGAAAGTATATTTTAAAATTTTTTAACGATACCAATTTATGTGGTTTGTTATTGTTGTTGCTTTTGGCACCAAATCTAAGAAACTATCAGCACAAAGACACCAAGATCCACTCGTGGTTTTGCTCTGCCATTTATTTCTTTGACCCATTTTGTGTTAATCTGTGTGTATAAAGTGTGGATGGGCCAGCCCCTTTCTGTGTGGATACGAAATTGTGATACCTCACCTTTTAAAGAGGGAAAGGCAGGCACCTCTGCTTTGCAGTCACTCTGGTTGGCAGGACCGCACCCTTCTACCCAGCTGCACTCTGCATCTGGGACTAGGTTCCATGAGAGTACAGCGGCTATTGTCACATCCATCTTTGAAGTCAGGCTAACTGGTATCCTCCATTCTCCCAACCCAACTGAGCATACCCACGCTGATCTGCTATTAAGAACGTGGAGTCCTGAGAGCTTCCCTCCCCATTTACTGGCATAGTAACCTTAGGGAGGTGCTTAGATTCTCTGGGTGTTCTCTTCCCATCTTAATGATAAATGCTTTGCAAAGTCTTTGAGGAGTAAATGAGATGTAAACGGCTTGCTCAGTGTTGGAGCCTGAAGCCTAGCAGGTATTCCGTAAGTGACAACTGTCATTTTTCTCTTGACACTCCCTAACTTGCCTTGCCTCTGAGCCAGTTGCCTCATCCTTGGAATACAAACTTTAACAGAGCAAGAATGTCCCTGGCTTTGTTTAATCCTAGGCTCATTGGGCCTAGAATAGTGCTCAATACACATGAAATGTAATTTTTTTTTATTTGTTTAAGTATATAATACGTCTTACGTTACTTAGGTCTAATGATAAGGATAAACTTTTTCTTTTAAAGCAATGTATTCAGACATCTGTGGTGGCCCCAGTGGGAAATAGTGACGAGATGGAGGCAGGAAGGTCAGGAATTTGAGGTTAGCCTGGGCTACACCATATACACATATATTAATCATTCTGAAAGCTGTGAGACATTACAGAAATAACTTCCTTTGTTTTTAGGGGAGATGTGGGTTGCCGTAACAAGACAGCAAACCTGCAAATGAGGTGAATATATGTTCTCTGGAAGGTGTGATTTCATTTTCAAAATCCTAAAGAACCAATGATCTTTTAATAAAGTTAATTTATTAAAGAATTTTGAGGTCATAAAAAGTTAATGCCCCTCTCTAGGCTTTCACATTTTCCTGGGGAGAGAACAGCCTTCTCCACAACCCTCCGTCAGAGTGGCTGTATTGAGGCTGGAGGGGGGAAGGGAGAGACACACAGAGGATACCTGCCTTACAGTTGTTTAATATCTGGGTAAGGAGCGGGAATTTGCTCCACTCTCGAGTCATGTCTTTCTGTTCAATATTCCTATTCATCTTTTCTCCGCTATAGGAGTAAAAAGTTAGTACTTTCAGACTGCCTTAAAATGAACGAATGTAGACCTTAACCCCTCTTTATTGTGTCTGCCTGCTCAGGGCCTTAGGATATTGACAAATCCTAAAGAATTCTGGGTGGGTTTCTTATAGTTGGCAGCAAGAGAGGACCAACCAGTGGCACAAGTCTGGGTTCTTTGGTGGTATTCTTCATTAATTAGTTCTTGAAACCATACACGCGCCTTCATATCTTTGGTTCCATTCTAAGCTGGGAAATGTGTGTATTGAACCCTTAGGGCCTGCCCATCTCTGAGATTGTGGCATATCCAGTCACAGGGTTAGTCAGGTGACCGCCACATCTCCAGATGCTGTCAAGACATGAGGTAGGGAGGATAGCACAAGCCCCCACCCCCACCCCGGAGAATTAACACATGGTACCACCCATGAACTTCTGTGTCCAGCCACACTCGGCCCCTCAGAATGAAGGAGAGGCAGAGTTTAGGGGTGTTTGTGGGAGTCTCAGACACGCCTGAAAGAAGTAAATATGGAGCTGAGCCAATGGAAATCTTGGTTGTTTGATGGTCAAGAGGTCACACGCTCATGTCATGTAGAGAGAGAAGAAGAAGGCAGAGAGCCCGGGCCTCTACTCAGAGCTACAGCTGGTAGGCAACACAGGCGTGCTGTCCAGGCTCTTGTTTTTGCCCCTGTTCTTCTCTGTAGGTCAGTCATTCCTGGGTGCTCACAGGAAGATGGCAAAGGCCAATAATGGTCAACAGGCTTATGGAAAGGCATGCAGCATTGCAGAGGTCCAGCCTGCTGCACTTTGAAGCCCTGTGGCCTTGACCATGCCATGCAGTTTCCCTGGGACCTGGTTTTCTCATTAGCAGACGACAGAAATGACCTTGAAAAGTTGCTATGAAGAAGCACTGAGCAGCTCAGACACAGCAGCATGAGGCCCAGCAGTGGCTGTTTGGCCCTTGCAGTATGAAAGCTATGCCAGACTGGAGCTGAGTGGATGGAGCGATTCTGAGGAAGCAGTGAGTCTGAGGAAGCAGCCTGATGAAGCCTAGAATCTAGAGATCGCCTTGAAAAGAAGGGAACCCTGCCACATACTAGCACAGCAGGTGGACCTTGAAGACACTGCGAGGGCTTGAATCAGCCTATAGGATAGGGGCTGTGGTTTCTGACTTATGAGCAGTCAAGCCTGAGGGATAAAAAGGGCAGGAGGCAAAAAAAAAAAAAAAGGGCAGGAGGCTACTGGGAGCTGGAAACGGTCTAGAAAATCATTCCCCCACTCTGTCAGTTTTGCAAGATGGAGATATTTGGGATACCCGTCTCACAGCACTGAATCACCTGGAAATTGGCAGACTGAGCGTTTAAAGCTGGTAGAGTGAGCAGGATGTGTATTCTTTCATTCTTACGTAACAAACACTGAATTTAACACGATACAGAAGGCGTTGTGCAAGGTGTCAAATTGGGACCAGAGATACAAAGAGAAGGGCAGGGGAGGCCCCTGCTTCCAGGGGGTTGAGAAATTGACAGAGCTCTTCAAGAAAGAAGAACTGGGACATTGCTGGGACAGTGGCGTAGGACAAGCCTCTGGGCTCCTACAAACTGATTTCTATAGATGTGAAACAGGAGCAATCCATCCCTATGCTTGTTGCAGGAATGGAAGGAAAGTGGGGTTAGAGGGGTGGGTGCTGTGAGCAGACACTTGGCAGGAAGCAGCTTAGGGGTGGAAGGGCCTGTGCTGGCTCACAGATGCAGTGAGTCTTGGAGGGGTAGGGATGGGAGCAGGAGCATAAGGTGTCACACTGTGTCTACAGTAGGGAGGCAGCAGGAGAGGAATGTTGGCACACAGCTGGCTCCCTTTAACCTTCTTGTTGAGTCAAGGGCTCTGGCCAGCATTCAGTGTGATCTTCCTCAGTAAAACCTCTCAAGAAACACTCGCAGACATGCCCCGAGGAGCGTCTCCTCAGTGCCTCCGAGTCCAGTTAGGTTGAGAATGAAAGTGAACTGTCACAATCAGCAATATTTTTCTTGCCTTTACCATCAAGTCCTCTCCCAAATCAGAGGGGTTCATAATCTCACAAAAGAGGTAAGGAAAAGATAAGGCCACAACAAACATCACAGGGCATAAGGAAAAGCGGATTGTAGGAGGAACGGGGGTGGGCAGGGAAGGCCAGGTCTGGCTTCAGCCTGCCTTGGTGACCCTTCCTGACTGAAGACAGAGCAGCAGGCCGGATAGAGGAGTAACCCAGAGATCTCATCCCAGTGACTTCCCAAAGCTGTCAGTCTCCTCATGGATCTGAGAGTCAGGAAGGACAGAAGGAGGACTGGAGCCACAGCCTTCCATCTGTGGAGACACTGTACAGCTTGTTGGCAGCTCCTGTCAAATTCCAAGCACAGAAGAAATGTGGAATGGAGCTCACCCCAAAAGGACTGGCTGATACGTGCCAGCAGAGGCTACCAGAACAAGGCATGCTCTCCTTTGGAAGCACGTCTGTCTGAAGGCACGGCTGGTGGGGTGGTTTTCATGGGGCCTTCCCAGGGTGGCTCTCTTAGATGCCTGCTTAGCCCTGTGTGGTCTTCATTTTCACAGACAGTTCAGTTACACCGGGCTTTCTGAGGAGAGCGATGCCTTTCCTTCTCTCCATCAATACATCCAACTTGTACTGGGAGCATAAATGGTAACTCAGCTTGATCAACAGCCAACTGTGGGATGCCAGGTGACTTGAAGGAAATGTCTCCATGCCAGGCTTACGCAAAGCACCATTTCTGCCTCCGTGTACTATGCCATGTCATAGTTTCTAGAAGTAAGCAATGGGCCCCGGAGCTCCCGGACACTGCTCAAGAGCTGGCAGTGATTGCAGGGGACAGAATCTGGAAGTCCCTGAGTCCTGAGTGGAAGAGGAGGCTGACCTTCCCTAGCCTTTTGGGTCCCCAAGTGTAACGAGCTGAGGTCTGCTGTCACCTTGTCCACACTGCGCCCTCACGTTATTTTTTTTTTTCTGGCAGTATCCTGCTCTCCCTTGTACAGTCAGCTAGAGGAAGCATAATCTGGGAATCTTGCCACTCTGCAGTACCTGGTGTCGGGCCAGGACTTTGGATACAGTGCAGTTTTATCCTGGAGCAAATTTGGTACCAGCCCAGAGAATTCTTTCCAATTTCCTTTCTCCACTTGGCATTCTTGTCATTCTGCCTGTCCTCCCATCGGAAGAGAAGATAGCAGAAACCTGTGTCTCGCAGGCTGTCCTGGAAGGTCACTCAGCAACTGAAGTGAATGACATGATGGGTTAGAAGCTGACTAGTGAGAGCGTCTTGAATGAGCATCTGTGAAAACCATCCATATGGCTGCATTTGATAAGTCCTGCCGGGGCGCTTCACAGGGTGGGAGCTTGGCCCATGACATTGAAGGGTCATTGGAGCATGCGTGCTCGTCTTTCCCTTACTTCTGTCTTCTTTCTACCATGTGGCTCAATGGGCTTAAATGCCTAGAGCCTTTGGTGTGTCTCTGTGTGGGTTTTCTGTGTATATCTGTGTATATGTGTGCATTTTGTTGTGTGTTTATGTGTGTATGTGTGTATGCTTATGTATATATGTGTATGTCTTTGTGTATATATGTATTTGTGTGCTTTTGTGTGTATATGTGTATGTATGTTTTTATGTGTTTTGCATTTGTATATATTTTTGTTTGTGTGTATTTGTGTGTGTGTGTGTGTGTGTATGATAGAGAGAAAGTAAGAAAACTCAAGTGAAGAGCAGAGAGGAAACAGAAATTGATTTTGAAGTAGTTCTTAAAAAACGGTAGAAGCGTATTGTAATCTGTTTTCTGTTGATACAATAAAATACTTGAGTCTAGATAATTTAAAAAAGGAAAAGGTTTCTTTGGCTTCACTGTTCTAGGCTGGCAATCATGGCCTACCAAAGGCCTCCTGCTGCTTTATCAGGAAACTAAGGAGGAG
This sequence comes from Meriones unguiculatus, assembly GCF_030254825.1. Classification (NCBI taxonomy): domain Eukaryota; kingdom Metazoa; phylum Chordata; class Mammalia; order Rodentia; family Muridae; genus Meriones; species Meriones unguiculatus. Next base: position 98,394,549 of record NC_083359.1, on the reverse strand, counting down.
AAAAACTACACGAAGCCTCTCCTTATGACCACTCATGCTCAAGGGAGGCAGGAGCCCATTCCGGAGGGTTCTTCAGGGAAGAGCCATTCTCCCTCCCCATCTTGCTGCAGAGTCTAACTCATGGATGTCTGGGGGACACACTCAAACCCTAGCAGAGCATGTGAGCGGGGCCCTCTACTGTGCTTCTCCTGAGCGTTCCCTTTTGCTCATCTCTGCCCAGCCCTGTTCCTCCGAAG